>NW_005842292.1:1029306-1049342 GCF_000455745.1 Alligator sinensis | reverse complement strand
CCCCACATGTGAATTACATTGACACCCAACTGAGCTCAGACCCATGGTAATGGGCTGGGACATGGGCACTCAGGGTAGATTTTCTATGTTGTGAAGGCACAGGCCAGGAGCCCAGGAGCTGGGGGTCACAAGCTGAGATCAATCCAGGGCCACTTCAAGGTGGTCTGTTGCCCAGACAGCTTGCTGCTATCCGCTCTGGCCTCACAAAGGCACAAATGTCATAGATTTCATGCGAAGACCTAAGCTGACACTCATCCCAGTCCCTAATTACTGCTAGCTAAGGATGGGGAGAGAGCCTCTCCAGCTGGGCTCCAGCTCATTACATCTGGCATGTGCGAGGTGCTGCCCACACATAATCAGAAAAAATCCCTACTCCACAGAACTTGAAAGCAGCTAAATACCAGGTAGCATGGCCTCCCAATTTTACATGTTGGAACTGAGGCCTAGAGGTGGCTGCTCGACACTCAGCATCACACAGGGAGTTGGAAATACAAGAAGGAACTGAATCCATGCAATGCTGAGCCCTCTGCTAGAGCCCTAACAGCCACCCCCATCTGAAACCATGGCTGTCAGTAGTTTCAACTAGGCCTTTACTTTGGTTTCATTATATCCTTTGGCATCCTTCTAGAGGCAAAAATAGGCTCTGCCATGTCAGGCACCTGCTTTTAAACGGCATAATTGCAACAAATGGAGAGCCATCTGCAAATAACCACGTGCCAGTGTTTTGATACCAGTGTTCCCAGCAGTGCTAACACATGGCCTCTTAATGGGGAGGCATGGGAATAATAGAACACTGTACTGGCACCCAGGAGAGCTGGATTCTCCTGCTGGCTCTGCCACTGGCCAGGCTGGATGACATTGGGCAAGCAATTTAATTCCCCCATGCCTCAGTCTCCCCATCTGTAAAAGGGAATAATAATAATCTGTGAAATGGGAATCCTTTGTCACATGCTTTGGGACTGGCTGTCAGTAAGGGCTAAGTATCATTATATTAATAACTAAAGGAGGCTACCCATTCACTGTCAGCAGGATACTGTTTGTGGTACCTTTCTGGTTCTGTCTGGAACAGGGGTGGGCAAAATATAGACTGGGGGCCAGATCCAGCCCACCAGGCCATTCTGTCTGGCCTGCAGGGCCCCTAAAATTTTTAGAAAATTTAATATTTATTTGCTCCTGGCTGCCTGTCAAAGGTGACAGGAGCCAGGGGCAGTAGGACCCAGGGGAAGCCAGCAGCAGGACCCAGCAGCAAAGCCCCCCCAGCCTTGCCCTCCCAACCAGAAACCCCTGCCTAGCAGAGGCTTCTGGCCTGGGACCATGGGGCTGTTCCTACTGCCCTGTACTGGAGAGGGAAACGTGGCCCTCGACAGCTTGCCTAAAGTTGGTAAGTGGCCCTCCACTCAAAATATTTGCCTTCCCCTGGTCTAGGACGTGGTGGGGGATGCGTCTACACAAGTATCAAATGCCCGACATCATGTCTCTATGGGGATAACCGCTGCTTAGCTCAGAGGAAACCTCTGCATTTAATACAGGGCGTTGGACAATAGAAAACATCCATGGACATGTTGGGTTTGTTCTTTTCTTTAAAAATGTGTTTGGATAGAAGTTTTCTGACCAATGCAGTTACTGAACACACTGCGTTTTGAAGCTGAAAATCATTGGAGACAATAAGTAATTATTATATTTCCTCTTTGCTTTATAGCAGAAGTTGTTTCTCCTACTGGGTTGGCTTTCAGTTTGTGTTCAGGACTACCGCTGCACTAATATTGGGGGTTATTTTCATGTGCCAACTAACCTGAGAAATCAAAGCCTTGGTCTGAGAGACCAGAAACTTTTCTGGTAAAATAATAATAGCAACAATGCAACAACACCAATAATAAAGTTCCCTCTTCTCAACCAAGTTATTTTTCTACCAATGTGAAATATTTTGTTGCATTTTGGGTTGCTTAATTCTTTTTTTTTTTTTTTAAGGTTGATTTCTAATTTTTTTTTTTTTTAAAGCAAGTCAAAACTTCACATTTGAATTTAAAAAATAGAATAAAATGTTTCATCCAAGGAAAAAGGAACAGCTGAAATGATCGACCAAATTGTCAGATAGTTTTGCTCACCCTGAATTGTTATCATTGTGGCAAAATTACAGTTCACTGAAAAAAAATCTCAATTTACCTAGGGCTATATATTCGCATCAGGGGCCGGGATGCTGAGTGCTTCCCGGAAGGGAGTTTCCTCTGAAATCGGTTGGTGTAGTAGATAACCCATTAGACTTGAGGCTGGGTAGAGCGCCATGCGGGTACTGATCCTGGCAGTGTTTAAACAGGGGATAATGATACCTCCTCCTTTGCAAAACAAATGGAGCCTGTTGTTGCACCTCTGTCAGGTCGCAGCAGATGTCAGAGCCGTTCAGGTGGATTTCCCACCAGAACAGAAATGAGTAATACTGAGCTGGGGTCTTTCTTGGTGGAACCGGTTTATTTCTAGCACGTACCCCAGTCCTAGAACAGACGCGGTCACAAACATCATGCAGGCAACGTTCCTCTGCAACATTTCAGCAATTCTTGCTGCACGAGAAGCACCTACCTGTGTCAAGGATTACCTCTCAGAGGGCTGAGGCGGAGAGCAAACTCTCTTGCTATTTGCTGCAGCTTCCCCGGAGAATCTGCCTCGCCCAGATAATGCCAATGGAGCTTTTCCACAAAGGGTGCACACAGCTAAGAGAATGACTTTATAAGGTGATACATAAATATCAGCTCTTGTGACTTGCCTTGACAAGATAAATAATATTCTACTCTATGTGTATAGCTCCTTCGATCCTGAGACAATGCAAGTGCTTTTCAAACGATACCCACGCAACATATCAAAATGAAGCCAGCTCTGGAGGGCAGAGGACTAGCTGTACCCTGCACAACCGGACTCGAAGAACCCCCCCGGCCGTTCCCCCGTGCTTAAGTGCAGCACCCTGCAAAGCCTGCTCAGAAGAGGCTACATCTTAGGGGTTGTTCTTAAGGTCTGTTTGGCAAGGTTCATGCACTGTGCATTGTACCCAATTCAACATACCGTCTTCTCCTTGAGGAAGGGCTGCGCTCTCCCTGCTGGGATTGCAACCCGTCGATCCGAAGTGCATCTCTGACCTTTTGAAACAATGCCCTGGACATGTCCTGGAATAGGAATGATTTTGTCTAAGAAAGAACAGGCCTCCAAATGTCTCCTTTTCATGGGGACAACTTTACCATTGCTGCATTTGGGATCAGGAAGGATTGGTACATGGTTGGATTGGTACAGACTGTGGGTAGTTTCGCCTTCCTCTGTAGTAGTGGTGGGTGGCCCTCTGTCTGGGATCTCTTATGAGTTTTAGCAACCCTTATCAGTCCTTGTCCCCTGCATTACCCATGGCAGGTTAGGGTGCTTTTGGTGTCTTTGGGGGGTAAGCCTTGCAGTTGTGTGATGGGGTTGATTGCATTTTAGGAATAGGTTAGACAAGGATTAGCATAGGATGGTTTGGATCAGGGTGATCCTACCTCGAGCAGGTGGCTGGATTAGATGACCCCCGTCCAGCCCTCTTTATGTCTGATTCTCCGACTACACTCGTTGTCTCCTGATAATCCCTGTTTAACGCGGTGCAGAGACCCCAATAGGTTCTGATTAGCTGGATTGAAAGGGAAATGGACCTTGGAAGCAGGACATGGACTTACCTGCAGTGCTGTCCTATTGGGAAGCTTCTCAGGACACTTCATTTCTTTCCTGCTCTCATTGGAAAAAATTTCCCAAGTGCAGAGTGACTTGAAAAACTTTCCAGCAGAGGCTCGGACCTGTTTGGGGAATCTTGTTAACTTACGTCCTCTCCAGAGGGTTTGAGCTAACCCCTAGGTTAGCGGGTTTGGGTCTGCACGCTCCTCTCTGAACTGGGTTGAAACCTTCAGAAGTATTTGGCCACGTGGTGAATTATCTGTGCACTAAGTTACTTATAGCGCAAGCCAGACGGAGCATGCTTAGCAGGCTCCTACATCAGATAGCGCCATGCCTACACATGTGTCACTGTGTTCGTGTTAACCTCCTCTGTGGTTGCTACATCCTTCCTCGGACTGGCTCGCTGCCGTCTCGGCGTACCTCCGAGCGCAGTAAGCAACCTTGTTCAGATGTGTCCTGTGTGGTTCCTTCTCTTGGCCCCCCCCATGGGGCTGAAGGGCGTGCTATGGGGGTGTTGGGGGGCCCAATGTTAAGAAAATCATCTCCTCCCTAGTTGAGCTTTTTTCCTTCCTGGAGAAAGGTCCAGAGCAGAGTTGACCGAATCCACCCACATTTCCCTTTCTCCCCAGATAAATCCAAGATAGGAAACATCATCCTTTCCCCACTTCCAGTACTCCTAAACATCTCATCGTCAGATGTGTCTTGCTTGAGATGCTGCTCGAATTAACTAGTGGCAAGTTAACCCAACAGCCATCAGTCAGGGCTTGAATTCATCAAGGCCTGGGAGATACAGGACTGCAATAAAGGAGGAGGGGGCGGGGAGGGGGGGAATTGCTTATTCCATTTCTGTCCCTAAAGATCCAATTTCATGTTAAATGTTTTCATCTTCGGAGCCAGCAAAAGCAGCTGATATTCTGCATCTGCTTTCTCCGACTCTCTCGCAAAGCCCCGGCTTTCAAAGGGGACGGGGAATCGTCTCGTCAGAAAGAGATGAATAACCAGCCCTTGCGTAAATCTGGGGCCTCGCTATAATACAGATCTGTCAGGCCCTAATGAGGGCCGGTGGGAGACAGTGAGGATCCTGGCTCATCTCTCAGTCACACCGTCAGCATTTAGAGAGGGGCAAGGATGGAAAGCAGGTATCAGACCTCTGATGGCACCCGGGGGGGAAGCAGACAGTGATGGAGCAAGAGGGGGGGCGGCGAAGGCTGGATTTCAGTGAATTAGGGGAAAAGGACTCAGTGCATTTTTGTTTCAAAAAGGAGGGCGAAGGGTCCAGGAGGGCGAGGCGGGTTTTTGTGAGGGGCGAATGCTCAGTCGATGTAGCTTTAAAACCCCATCTGGTTGTATTTCCTCTGTCGCCTCAGGGCTCCCCGGGGCCGAGGGCAGTGAGGGAAGCGCTCAGGTGCAAGGAAGGGGTGGGGGGCCAGGCACTTGAGGACGGGGCTCGACAGGAGCAGAACCGTCGAGATCTTCCACGGATATGAAGCCGCGTGGATCCACTGGCTGCAACAGAGCAACGTGGAGGAAAAGCAGCCCCTGCAGCGAGCCCCGTTCCTCCACCTCCGTGCCCGGCAGCGGGGAGAAATTCACGGAGCTGCGCTTTGTTCAGAGTCAAACTCCTGGGAACGCACCCACGGAGACTCCCCCTTAGCTCAGCAGTACAGGGTCTGCGGCAGCCGTTACAGCCCTTCTAATCCCCCCAGTAGAGACAGCGGTGCTTGCACGGATGGACCCGCTCAGCAAAAGGCAGTACGTTCCTGCAGATCACGTCACTCGCACGTACTCCTCTGATCGCTGACGGAGCCGGCTGAAGGCCGAGTCTCTCTGCACACCTCCGGCCCAGACTCAAGTGCGGGAGGATGCCCTTAACATAGAAAAAACATTCACGCTTCGACAGCAAATGCCTCCTGGTGTTTCCTCTTGCCTTTGGGACATGTCCAAGCCAACAATCCCATGGCCTCCTACTTCAGCCCTACAGTGAAGGGATTGCAAAGTTGATCCAAAGGCCCCTGAACTCAGTATAAAGCCTCTCAATGGACTTTGAATAAGGCCTGTAGATTTTTAGGACCGGAGGTCCGGTTTCAGATCCAAATTCATTTTGGTGCTTTTCAAGCCACGGGGAGGCTACTCAAGCACCTATCAACCCTTAATGTCAACAGAAACCAACCAGTGGCTGAAGTTTTTACAGGGGTGTAGGTTGTAGCCGTGTTGGTCTAAGGACATCGGCAGATAAGGTTCTTTGGGCAAATCTGATATCTTTTCTTAGACCAACTCAACCTCACCCTACCCTTCTGCCGGACTGCAGACCACCACAGCTAATGACCTCTCTCACTCTTTCTTTGGTGGGGTGACCACTACTCATTCCTAGTGAATGCTCCTCATGGTCATGGACCCGCAGCATCCGGCAATCTCTTTTACTGGCTGAGTTGCAGCCAAAGTCCAGGCCAAGGTTGCTTCAGGCTCCTTGCTAAGAGAGAGCAGTCTCCATGTGCGGTACTGCCCTGGCTGCTCTTGAAATGGCATATTGATTTGAAATGGCTCTGCTAACCACGGCTGGACTGAAGCCATCTCATCCCTCCTCTCTCATATTTATTAGCGACTGTTAATTCGAGAGTGCTGGCAGGGCTTCTCCCCAGTGTTCAGCTGCAAGCTCCAAACCCATCTCTGGTTTCAGATCTGGGGAAGACGACCAGCAGGCAGAGAATGGATGCTGGGGCTGGGGGAACTGGGACCAGACAGTGATGATGCTGGGATTTGTAGGCAGGAGGGTGCTCTGTGCTGGCGTCTGATGAAGCAAGCTGCTGCCTATGCAAGGTCATGCCTCTCAACCCGTTAGTCCCTTTAGGTGCCACCCTGCCCTGCTTTCTGTCTGACTTCAGACCACTGCTGCACTAATATTGGGGGTTATTTATAGCATCCTGTGCTATAATTTATAGCCACCACTATTTTGAAGGGCAGGACGCTGAATACACAGCCCTGCCAGGGGCAGATCCAGGGAGAGGGTGGAGGTGCGGTTGCACCCCACTTCTGCCACTGCTGCCATTGTCCCCAGCTCATCTGTGCACGGGGGGAGCTGCAGGCATGGCCTGTGGCTGTGCAGGCTCAGCAGGGGACAGCATGCAGCTTCCTCCTTCCAGTGTCTGCTCCCTGCCAGCGCTAGAAGGAGAAACCTGTGCGATGCCACTGCTGTCCCTAGGCAAGCCCAGCGTCCCAGCAGTCTCTGGCTGGACCAGGGCAGGAGGGTCTGTGACACCACCCCCCACCCATCCGCCTGTTCCCAAGCCAATGGCAGTGCTATCAATGGGCTCACGTGCCTGCTCCCTGCCTGGCTCCAATACAGGGACACTAGCCACGCCGCGCTCCCATCTCCCTATGGTCTGAGGGGCAGTGTGCTGCACCCTTTAGAAAAATCCTGGATCCACCCATGAACTCAGTGAGCCACGTCTGTTCTCACTGAAGTGGCACACTTGTTGCTGCTGCTGTTTTTTTGTAGAAACCTATTGAACAAAGGAGACTTTCTGGCCGGAACAAACACTTGCTTCAGTGAGATCTTGCCATGTTTTTTTGATGGAAAAACAAGGGTTTGTTTTTTGTGGGCATACCAGACTGGCTGGCAAAGGCTTGCACCCAACTGCACACCTCGGACTGTAACACTTTGCAGGTTTGCAAAGGTTACAGCCCAGCTGCAGGCAGTAGGCGCTGATTGCAGGCTGCCTAGGATGACTGGGCCAGCTGCTAGAGATAATTGGCTCTCCATTAGGAAGTTAAAGGCTCCCAGGGAAGGGAACTAGAAGTGAGAGAGACTTTCTGGGGGAAGAGATGGGGGCTCTCAGAGAGAGACAGGGAGGAGAGAAGAGCCAGGTTACTTCTTGCAGTCTGGAAAGAGACCCAAGGGTGGAAGCAGCTGCACCATCGCAGGACTGGAGTTGGAGCCAGGCAAAGTGGGGGGGAATGCAATGTGGGGGAAGCAGCAGAGAGCTGGAGACACCTCAGGTGGAAAATGAACATTTTCCATCACTCTCCATTTTTCAGTGGAAACTAGATCAGACTTTTCAGTCGACTCCACGGACATTCATCTCTTTACCCTCCTGAGTTGTTGCTGATGTGATCGTGGCAGAGTTAGACCACAAAGTGCCATGGGAGGTCTGCCATGGCAAGACTGAGTGATGAGGAAGGGCCTAATGAATGCAAAACCTGATGATCTGTTTACTTTAGGGCAGGGGTTAGCAGGCAAGATCTGGCCTGCCAAGCAATTGCACCCAGCCTACAAGTCTAGATTGCAGCAGCAGTTTAGCAGCTGGGGGATTTGGTGGTGAGTTGCCTGCGTGGCAGTGGTAAGGAGCGGCAGGGAGAAGCAGTGGTGGCTGGCTTGGAAGCATAGCTTCACCTTGGACTAAGCTGCATTATTTCTGCCTGCCACTCCTATGCTCTAGACCATGGGAGGGCAGTTATTTGGGCTGGAGGATCACCGGTGAGCTCTCAAGGGCAGAGGGTGGGGTGCTATCCTGGCTATGGCTGTTTACACTGTCCGGCAGGGGGTGGGGGACAGGAAGATGCCAATTGAGCATATCTGGCCCCAGGCCTATCCACCCCATGCCCACTGCTGGGGGCACTGGATGGAGTGGGAGGGTGGGGTCTCCATGAAGACTGGCCTGGGCCCCCTGCGGGTAGGGTGCATTTGGCTGGGCATATGGGATGGGGCCACGCATGAGTAGGGAGCAGCCTCTGGGAGTGGGCTGGGATTGCAGATGGGTGACAGCTTGGGGCCAGGACCCAGGACAGAGCCACAAGCTGCTCCCCGCCTGTCCCTGCAATGGGCTCCAGCCCTACACTGTCACCCCCCTGTGGGGTCCTAAACCCCACAATCTCGGTCTCAGCCCCTCCCACCCGTCCCACTCCCAGATGCCACTCCCTACCCACTTGTGGCCCCATTTTATCTGCCTGGCTGAGCACGCTCTGTGCGCGGGGGTCCCAGGCCCCACCCCCCCAGTCCATCTGGCATCCCCGTGGTGGGTGCAGGGTGGACGGGTTAGGGTGCCCAGGCAGCAGGACCAGGGTCAGGGGCATGCATCTGCCCCCAGGTGGCGGCGGTGGCTGCCGGAAAGTCAAGTCCAGCTGCCACGCAACCCCTGCCGTGCTGCTCAGCCCCATGGACTACAGCTCCTAGCACATCCAAGGGCCACGGGCGAGGACTGGGCGGGCAGCACCTCCACACCCGGGGGTGACAAGACCAGCTGCATGTGCCACGGCCCAGGCTGCCTCTCACAGCCTGGGTAGAATCACACCATGGGCCGGATTCAGCCTGCAGGCCCTATTTTGCCCATCCCTGCTGTAAACTCATCTTAACCTGGTGCAGGTCCACTTGCCTCAGTGCAGTCTGCTCCTCGGGGTGCAGGAAGGTGCTGCAGCCGTCCAGGGGAGAGTGAGAAGCTGCCTTGGTGGGGTGGAAAAGAAAGGTGTCAGGAGTCCTGGAAGCCCAACCCCAATTCTCTCTTGCCCTCTGTCATTGCTGGCTGTGAAATGCCATCGCCCCAGCCGGCGGGATGGCTGCACCAGACACGGGTGGCGAGGCAGCAGCAGCCCGAGTCATCCCCATCCCATCACGTACGTGCTCCAGACTCACCCACGGGGCATGCAGCCCCTCGGGGCAGAGGGGTCTCTGAACCCAGCCAGCTATTTGCCTCTTGGTCTCCAAGCCGCCCAAACGGGGAACTAGTTTCTCTGCTGTGCTTGGGTCAAATCTGGGGTTGGGTAGTGGGGGGCTAGGTCAGATCTAGGGACTACATAAATTGGATTAATTACTTGGAGCACTGTAGATAATGGCTGAGATAATGGCTTCACCGGGGGCTTCAAATGGCCCTTTTATACCCACTTGGATCTGAGCAGAGGCCGCCAACCTGTTTCGCAGACGGCAGTGAACAGCTTTCAGATGGTAACAATTGTAGGTTACTACCAACCTGGGCCTCGTTCCAACCATGCTGGATGGAGGCTTTTCAAAATAGCCACGGTTTGGGTGACAGCTGAAGTCTCAGAAGTGCTAAGTTGGAAATGGAGCCCATAATGAAGGGAGAAACGAGAATAAGAGCAACATTTTTTTAAAAGGTAGTAATAGGTTCGTACAGGCTTGGTGCCCCTGGAGGGCATGGTGGTGAGTCTTGCTCATTGGCGATGTGGGGCACCTATACATGTGACGGAGCTCTGCTCCGACGCCTGCTAATTAGCACGAGTCTGCTGCATGAATCGAGTCTGCTGCAGCATGTTAATTAGCACGCTCCAGCAATCTCCGTGTCGCATGTATTTAGCGTCCCCATGTTTCAAAATGGGGGCAGGGACGCTTTAACTAAAGCTCATTGAACGAGCTTTAGTTAAAGCCCCTGCCACCGCTATTTTGAAGCGCAGGACGCTGAATACACATGCCGCTGTGGGCCCTTTAATTAGAGCGGCTCTAATTAAAGTGCCCCCCTCTACCCCCGAGCACGTGTATAAATGCCCAGGGTGTCCATCTACTAGGTGACATTGCAGCTACTTAACTTTCCAGGACGTGGTAAACGGGGGAGACAACGCTGGAACTCAAGCTGCGTGGTTTATTTGTTACGATCGTTTCTTCCTTTATGAGACGGCTCCTATTCTGAGAAGAGCTGGGATCCCTCCTGTCGCAGCAGATCGAGGGGTATTCTGCCCTTTGCCGCTACAACCTTCTGGGAAGCTCAGTGTGGTTGGGATGTGTTTTCTAACATATGTCTCTTAGCAGTGCCTTGTTAAAAACAGCTTTCTGCTTTATTCCTCCTACCACACATTTCCAGAAAGGGCCAATCTGCTTTTTTTAATAAACATGGCAGGTTGACAGCCAATCATCTGATGCTTCTGAAGCAAGTGGCTATGTTTCTACTAACACCGGTGACTTGATTTGTAAACAGCTACTGAAGTGGGCGTTATACCGTAGGGTAGCAGATGGTTAATACAGCTGCCTTTCTCTTCCTTCCTTTCAGTCCCTTCTTCTATCATTATATTTTCCTTGCCACTCTTTCTCTGCAATGCGCATGTTGATTTAAAAAAAAATTTTTAAGTGATTAAAGGAGGGTGAAAAATGTTCTGTGAACTGCAAGGGAGGGGGGAGAAAAAAAAAACAACCCATGTCGAAATAAAAAGGCTGCCTTCAAAGCAATATGGAAACTCGTGCTCCAGCTCTACCAACTGGCTTGCTTACATGAGTAACCCTCCGGTTTGTGTGGCTCGTGTGGGCACAGCCCAGCACGTGGACTGGCACGAGTCACGGTCAACGCGTGGGGCGGCGGTTGCAGAATACAGTCTGGGCTGCTCGCAGAAGTGGGCGTGCTGCTGGCTGAAAGCCGGAGACCTGAGTTCACCCGCTTCTCCAGAAGGATGCGGGGGTGATCCCCACCACCCATGTGTGCTGCAGGGATCTCCTGCAAGGGCCTCACATTGCTGCCCATGGGGAAACAGTCTCACAGCTCTCACTGTCTGGATGTTTCCTTTGATATTCAGTACACTGCTCTCCTTGGGCTCTCTTCCAAGCTGTTGTCCCTAGCTGCATTGGTCCGGACGATCGAGAGAGCCCTTGCCCCTCTCTGCAATGATGAGCTCTTCAAGAATTCAAGTCACTCCCTAATGACGACTCCGGCGCCTGTTTTCTAGCAGCAGAGCAGCTCAGGGCAGCACCGCACCTAAACTCCTAGCGCCTTGGGTGAGCTTTTAGTATTGGGCCCCCCTCTGCCAGAGATCATGATAATAATAATCATTATTTTCACCATTTTCATCCCCACTTTCTGTCTGGGCCCCGGGTGGCTGCCCGGTTCGCCCGTGCCTGTGTCCAGCAATGGCTCAAGGTGGGTGACTGGGGCACTCATAAAGGGGGTGCTGGGATGGAAACAGGGGGTTCGGCCCCCAGCCCCTCCTCCCTGCGGGAGATACCAGAGCTGCAAGGGAAGTTAGTTCTGCTAGCAGCCAGCTTAACTCTTCCCTGGCCCTGCAGCTGCCACCGAACGAAAGGCTGCGGGTCCTGGCTCACCATGTGTCAGGTATCCAGGTTGTAGTCGTATTGGTCTCAAGGCAAAAGCAATCAGAATTCATGCTAGAGGTGATCTCTTTTATTTGACCAACCTGACTTTTGCAAACGTTAGGACATTTTTTTGCAAAACTTTCTTTTATTAGACCAACTAGATCTTTGCAAAAAAAATTCTTTCAATTTGCAAAAATCAGGGTGGTCCAATACAAGAGATCACCTCTACCACGAGTTCTGATTCTGTATAAATCCATGGGGGTTGGAAGGCCGGAGGGAGGTTAACCTGGGTGCTGGGGGTGCCATGTCCTCTCTCAGCAGCATCAAGCCAGAGCCTCGAACCCCTCTGCTCCCATTTTGGCCCTGCAGGGTGCAAACCCTAAGAGAGACATCTGCAGCCTGGGACACGCATGCTACCAGTTATGTCTCTCTTTTCTAGCAGCACGTAAAGCTCTTGGGAGCAGCCAGTGACAGTCTTTTCTTTTTATCAAGCTTGGCTACAGGTTCAATTTAGGCATGCTCTTTTCATGGAGTCTTTTGCATCAGAGTGGTTGGTGTCCAAAGTTACAGCTTGAAGAAGCTGCTTGGTAGGGGTCTTGGTAGGAATTATAATGCTATCTATCTGGTGAAGGGACAGTGGCATTGGCCATCTCTACTAATGGGGATTTCTTGTGCTCCCCAGCCCACCTCTCCCTGCATGGCTGGCATCTGCTACCTCCCCAAGAGCAAGGCTGGGGAGCAGCCTTGGCCCATCCACTGGCAGATCTCAAAGCACCCGACACAAAGGCACTGAATAAACCTGGCAGCCCCTGCAGCAATGTTTGTCAGAGGAGAAAACTGAGTTGCAGGGAGGTTGAGTTATCACGCGGGCATCTAAGTCCCAGTGGTACCTAGGTCCAAGGGGCCTCATCCATACTAGAGAGTTGTATTAGCAAAAGTCCTGCCAGCCTTTGGCTACTCTCACTTTGCTGAAACAGCTGCGGCTCTGGATGTGGTCGCTGTTGCGGGTGCACTGTGTCCTCACCACGACTGGTGGTAGTGGCAGAAGATATTCGCTACTGCGGGTATCCCAGTATCCCCCATTGACTACCCTGGAGGGAGGTTTTGCAGTGCATTGTGGGCTGCATCCACTCTTCTCAGGGCATCGTGGGATTTGGGGGTCAAATTCCCTCCCTAACGTTCTCGGGGCTGTGACGGGGAACGAGCGACAGGGCGTTTTAGTCGGGCATTACCTAGTTTGACGGCTCCAGGGTGGCATCACCTCCGTGAGAGCTAGCTGCCTTTGCATCGCCTAAAGCAACCAAGATCTCGTTACGTCCCACGTGAGCATCCAAAGGAAGAAACGGGTGATTTCTGCTTGGGCCAAGTTGGAGGGAAATGAATAGAGAATGGCCGAGTCTCTTCCTGTTTCGTGGCGGCTAACGTGAACCAGTTATACCAAGTTAGAAGGAGGGGCAGGGACAGGCTTCCCAGTTGTATTCCAGGGGTCAGCTCAAAATCATCCTCTCTGCTACGGCCTGTTGGAGCAGCTTGCAGAGCCTGTGGCACCAAACCCTGCCCCGGTCTCTGTGCCGCAGGGCAACCCCTGGGCATCAATAGACTGGTGATTCCCGTGGTGCACGAGGGAGGGACTTCAGCAGAGACAAAATGCGCCAGCGAGCTGAGCTGAGTCCCATGCACCCAAGCTACAAAACCCCGTGGGCTGGAAAGTCCTCAGCACGTGGAGCCCTCTGCAGTCACCCGGCAGGAGTCTGGTCAGGGGGGCCAACATGCAGGAGCTGGCACCGACTGACAACCCCTGCCACCAGCCTGTGCCAGGACGGAGCCGGAGCCATCTCCTCGGCCTCAGTCTTGCTGCCCGCATGCAACAACATGCAATGACTCCTGCTACGCACCCCAGCCTTCCCAAAGGGCCTGGCCCTGTGTGGGCACTTAGCCTCCGTGGCGCCTCCCCACACGGGAGCCGTGTTGTCTCCTGAGCAGCTGGCGTGGCTGGGCTGGGCAGAGAGGGGAGGAAGGGGGCAGCTCTGCCTGGAAGCGGTGACTCACGCCGTGGCCTCTGCAGGAGCCGGTGCCGTGCGTATCCGGTGGTTCATAAATCATGTATCCGCCTCTCTGTCTGGGAGCGAGTAAGATGTGCCTTTCCCCCAGAGCCGGGTTCCTTTCTAATTAGTACAAGGTGCAGCAGGAAGGCAGCATTGATCCGCGCCTGTGATTTGTGCAGGTTAGAGGCTTTTCTGCTGCTGAGCGGGGAGGGAGGGAAGCCGGCAGGTAAGGAAAACCCTGCTGAGGCCGGTGCCCTTGATGCTGCTGCCTCTGGGTTAGCCCCCCTGTGTTCAGGGGGTTTCAGGGAGGCAGCGGGGTTTCACGACCAGCCCCTAGAGTGGGCGTCGGGGAGCAGAAACTCGCTGCATGCGCACATTGGCTTACATCTGAATACAAGTGCCTGGTGGCTGGAGTGGACAGGTGGCCTGCTCCCCTGGGTAGCTGCCCACAGTAGATGCTATTCTCACCGGTGCGTGGCAAGAGAGCCATTAAAAGCAAATTTTCATTGAGCCGGGTGCCACGCTCAGAGGAAATGCACTGTGGGCTCATGCATGGGTCCACACTGGTGCCTCCTTGCACCTGATTTCCTTAGGGGTAACTGCCCTGCAGTGGAGTGACCTGCACCGTGGTATGTTGCATCTGCTCCACATCTACCCTGAGATAAATGTATTGGGTCTCTGCAGCCAGCAGAGACTTGGTTTCCACTCCAGGCTCTGCCACTGACTTGGTGGGTAGCCTTGGGCAAGTCATTGCACCGTTGGTCCCCCTCCTGTCTTCTTCTGTCCTGCCCATTTCCACTGGAAGATCTCCTGGAGCAGGCAGTGTCTCTTAGGATGTCTGTAATAATATCAGCCATTGTTGTATGCCAACTCTGCAACCAGCTTTGGTTTCCATATAGCAATGGGAAGGGAAAAGCTATCCGCGAATAGTTAGCACACTCGTACCCTTGATAAAAGAAGCTTTGGCTTTTTATAGACTTGAGCTGAGTTCAAGCTGGCATTGAATGTTGACCTCGGCGCCAGGTAATTGTGGTCAGTAGCAGAGGGTGTGTGGGGAACTGCATCTTTGAGAGGCTCTCACCAGAGTCAGTTGAGAGCAGCTGCTGAGTTGAGCAGAGGCTTGTTCTGGACCGTGACTGAAGCAGCGGTATCCCTTGGCTCGGAGTGATTACTGAACACCACAAGGGACCAAGAGTGAAATACTCGGTGTGGGTGCACAGGGCAGATAAATGCCACACCCGAGCTGAAGCTCTCCAGAACAGGGGAAGAAAAGGAGATCTGTCAGCACTGGGTGCTGGAGCTGTTCATCACTTCCCTTGCTCCCACGGGTCTCCTCCTCCAGCCATGAACCATTTCATCTGCTTTGCTGCTGCCTCCAGGAGACGTGGCTTTAAATGCTGAATGCTGACAGGAGGCTCCGGTCTCCAGCATCTCCCGGCAGTCATGGACCGCTCCTTGATCAGGCTGTCATAAACCCCCCTTTTTTCCAATGGGTTTACTGCTCACTTGCTTTGCTCTCCTAGCACTGCCCCCCTCTCCTCCTACCTATCTCTCTCCCCTTTCCCACGTCTTTTGTATTGTAATTTCTCTTTCCTTCTTATACTCTGCTTTCTGCGCCTCCTTTCACAGCATCCGAGGAAGTGAACGTGGGTTCATGTAAGCTTGTGCTCTCTCTATGTCTGAGTTGGTCTAGGGGCATCTCTACCCTGCTTTCTGACTGACCTCGTACTACGCAGCTAACTACGAGCCCAGCAAAGTGGCAGGTTGGTCTTGCCTCTTGCATTTTTTGCAAACCTCGGACCACAGTTAGCATCCTGCTTGCCACATCTCTACACCTCCCCTTTAGCACGGATGCTGTGGCTTGCTCAGGACCCCCAGTCTCACTCCTAATCTTTGCTTTAGTTGTTCTGGCAGAGAGACTTGCAGATGGACAAACGGACGCTTGCCATGCTGCCCTGCAGAGGGGCAAGGAGTAGCCCATGGGAGCCCTCCAGCATCTCTCTTGCCCAGGCCCACACTTCGCCCGTCACTCCTTTCCCCTGCTGAAGCCTCATTGACCAGCAAGGCGGATGGCTTTCCTTTCCCAGCCATGTCTCTGGCGCTCGTCCATGGCTAATGGAGAGCTCTGTCCGATAGCCAGAGCTGCTTGTGCCTCTCTTCCCTGGACCACTGCCCAGCTGCCTCCTCTCCCCAGCCCCCCTTCCCGTGAATGGAGCGGAGGGGTTTGGCCGCGTGCCCGAGCTCTCCAGGCTTTTATCAATGGAATCAACAGTTTGTCAGCTCTGCGAAGATGAGTCGCAGCGAGATCCCATTACTGTTTGTTAATACCTTGCGCTCCGGCGGTAGAGGTCATCTCGCGGGGCCTTGGCAGGGATTTAACACCGTTGCGCCAGAGAGTGGGAAGGCTGTGCAGTAATGGCGTTTGTGCGCACATGCCCATGTGCATGTGTGTGCACACACGCGTGGTCTTGTCGGGGTTGGGGGAGGACCGTATGTCATGTCGCCTTTTGCCTCCATTTCTTACTTGCAAAGCAACTTGCGCGTGTGCACACGTGCAAGCACCTCCATCTTCCTCTCCGGGGATGGTCCCTAAGAGCTGCGGCCATGTGCCCGCAGCACAGTAGCAAAGGGGCCATCCCATGCTACCCCTCCTGTGAACAAGTGGGGTGTCTTGTCTACTTTGGGCACAGGGGCCAGCCCCTGAGCCAGCGGAGACTCAGCCTGGAAAAAGCTCTATGGAGGCTGCTGGTGCCCAATGCCCTTGGGGCTCATGTAGTTTCCTAATCAGCCCTTTTGGGACTGAGCCAGCCTGAGGTTGTCCGTGGCCAGAGCCAGCGGGGCTCAGCTCCCCATCCTGGCAGTGGGACCTGAGGGGAAGACACACAAGACGCTAGTTGCCTTCCTTCCTTCTCGCATCAAGGGACCAAGGGTCAGAAAACTTGGGGGCCAGCAGTGCTGGAGTAGGGGGTGCCCTCCTATTGCAGCTGGGGACCCTGCAAGCCCCAAGATCACCTTGTGCTCGGCCTTCCCATGGGTGACTAGAGTGCTTCATGTGCCGAGGACTTTCCAGCCTACGCGGTGGGTCCAGGTTTCTTGGCTTGGGTGCAGCTGCCTCAGTCCATTCGTGCCAATAAGAGGAGAGTGATATTTCACCCCGGGGTCTGAACATGCCGTTCGGTCTTGGAGGTACACGGTCGAGTCAGTTCAGGGCTGGGAGTCGAGTATCTTGGCTTTGCTGTGGATTTCCTTTGGTGTCTTGAGGCCAGTCCCTGCACCTTTGGTTTTTGTGTCTGTAAAATGGAGGCAGGAGGCATGTTGTGCGCTTGCAGGTGGAGGAGAAGATCATAGACCTCTGTGCTGTGGCAATGGTCATCTGGAGGCAGAGATCACTCGGGGAAGGGCCCAGAGGCTAACACTCCTCTATAGTGTCACCCAATCCATCTCTCGCTGCCTGCGTTGTCGTTCGGCGAGGTGCGACTACAGGCAGGAGGGCTGGTGGTCAGCCCCAGCACACTTAGTCACCCATCCCACCCAAAAGGAAGCCATTTCCTCTTCTACCATGGGGCTCGGGGGACACGAGGGCTTGCGGACAGCCATGCTTGAGCAGAAACGCCTTCCTTGGGGGCTGTCCAGCGAAGTGTGGGCAGGCGTCCGTCTGGGACCGTGTAGGACCAGTGCAGCCGTGCTCCATGCAGTGGCAGACGAGGTGACCCTTGAGGGTTAGGCCAGGGCCAGGGGGTGCTATGTGTGGTACATGCCACGGAGGCTGTGAAGGGATGTATCATGAGCCCAGTGGGGAGACAGAGCAGCAACGTGACCTGTCCAGCATGACCGAGTGAGTTAGAAACAGGGCCGGGACCGAAACCCAAGGGTCTGGTCCGATTTTGGAGCTGTCTTCCCCATCTATTACAGGCTAAAGTGGGACCTTTAGACTAGGCAGCCAGAAGAACAGAGAGTGCATTCTTAAATAATCACGTGCTATGTAAATTGGGGAGCCCTGTTTTTTAAAAGAGATTCGTACATGCCTGTATCTTGCATTGGGAGCCTGGGGAACTCTGCTCGGGATGAATGGCCATTGAAGAAGGCCGCCTGGAAGAAGAGCCCAGGGGCAGAGCGCTGAACTAGCTGACCTCCTTAGGATCCCTTCTAGCTCTCCGGCTCTCGAATGCACTAAGTGCATTCATTTGATTTTGGGGTGGAAACCACGCATTGCCAGCAGGAGCAGTTCAGCGGGCAAGCTGCGCTTTTCCAGGAGTGAATTGAAGGTTTGTTTTGCTAAGCTGCTGACAGATTCCTCCCGCTTTTATGGAGAGCTGCCTTTATTTCTTCGCCCGGCATTTGAAACGGAGGCGTTCTGAGACCCTGCTGTTCGCGGTGGATGGTAGGATCAGTGTGGGCTTTCCATGTTGTTTTGTGTGGGTTTTTTTTTTTTTCCATGGGTAATTTGATCATCTGGTTTGAAAATCTCTGTGTTTCCCACCGCAGCGAGAAAACGGCAGCTGTTTGTTGTACATCACACTTGGCACATACAATCCACCTTCCAGAATACCTCGAGTGCTCTGCTACAGGGTTTTCAGAGGAAAAAGGTTTGGGCCGCAGTAGCAGAGGGCTCTGCATTTGTACGGCTCAACGTGTTCTGCAAAGGGGTTAATATGAACATCCCCATTTCACAGCCGGGAAAACTGAGGCACAGGGGAAAGAAATGACTTGCCCAGGGTCATCCAGCAGCTCAGTGGCAGAGCCAGGATTGAAAGCAAGTCATATGAGCTTCAGGGGAGTGCTCTACCCATTGGGCCAGCAAGCACCCTGCTCAGGATGTCCTTGTCTGTGCTTTGACAGCTGTAGGTTTGACCCTGGTTGTCACCTCTCCAGACTGGCAGCCCGTGACGATGCAGTTTCTGTAGTTCCCATTGCACAAGGAAGCAAAGTGACTAACACCATGTCTGCCCAGCCCGCGGCAGCTCCCTAAATATCCTGGTGCCCCTATAGACCTGGGTGCCACCTTTGGCGTGAAGTCCCTAGCAAGGCTTGAGCTCATAGCTTGAGAGCTTCAGCAAGATGCACTAGCTCCGGTTACAAAGAGATAAATGCAGTTGGACTTGACTGGCCGGTACAGTGAACACAGCTGGGGAGGGAGGGAAGGGGTTGGTAACCGCAGGTCACCACATCCCTATGGCTTCCACATCACAGCTCCATGGGAAAAGCATGTTGAGCCATTTTCTAAGCACCATCACTGAGGTTAGGTTGCCGGATGGGGTGAAGCCCTCTGGGTTTTGAGGAAAGACTTGCAAGGGTCTCCTTGTCCCCAAAACCAGCTCTCTTTGGGAGATGCCACTTCCCAAAGTTCCTTAATGATGTCCTCCTAGCACTGGCTCAACCCCAGCTTTGTGAGTCCCGGCACACGGGAGGCACTCCTAAGGCTGCCCAGCTCTCCAGGCACCATGCGTGATGTGGGTCATGCCCCTCTCAAAGCCAACAGCAGCTGCATGTCGGGAAGAATAACGTATCCCAGTCTTGGAGGATCTCATTCCAGTCCCTCTGGACCGCAAAGCCTGAGCTCGGTTTATCCCTTGCATTTCTAGGACAGCATCAAACGTGCCCGTTCTCTGCCTTCTGGTGTCTATTACGACTCATTGCTTTTCTGTTCAACTCAGCTCTACCCTCTGCATTCACACCCGACCAGGCGAGCCCTCGCTGTTCTCCTCCACGATGACCCAGGCATCTGGCAGGAAGACACAGAGTCCTGCTGGTTTTCAGGACATCCCCAGCAGCTGTCCTGACTCAGTCGCACTAGCCAGGTTCAAGACTACCTTCTTGGCAGACTCGGGGATGCTGATTTCGAAGCCTGCGCAGCCTGAGGACACGCTGAGTGTCTGGGAAGGGGAGCGATCCCATGGCAGGTTCTCTTGTCTGTAGATCCCATGCAGTGACCCGTCCGGGAGATGAGCTCTTGCATGCCGGTAGACCCGAAAGACTGCTGACGCTGGTTTGTTCGCAGCACGTGTAGACAGACATAAGCTCATTTGAATCTAGCGGGATGGGAAACCCAGAGACCTGGGGCAGACCTGCAGTCACTGAGCTGTGGGAAAGACAACGGTAGTGCCGTGCCCCCTCTCTCCCTGTCTGCCAGCAGCTTGGTGCCTCTGAGCCATCCCTGCTTTTTCTCATAATTAAACCGTTTCTTTCCAGCTGAATGCAACAAAACTCTCTGGTTTGGCATTTCAAAAGGGGGAAAGCAATTAGATTCTGTCTACTCCGAGCCGCGATCTTTTTCAATCAATAAGTTT
>NW_005842292.1:1018398-1029275 GCF_000455745.1 Alligator sinensis | reverse complement strand
GGTTCAGCAATCTAACGTAGGGGCACAGTCGCCCTTGTGATATAAATAGGCAGGGCAAAGGGAGGAAGAGCAATTATTCCCATTTGCAGATGGGAAAACTGAGGCACAGAGCAGCGAGGCACCTGCTACCTGCTTTTTGTGGGGCCTTGAGCCAGGGAGTGAGATAAAGGCCTGGCTTGTAGTCCATTTTCTAAAACACGTTTCGTTCTTTCTTTTAATGCCTTTAGTGAGCCATGACCAGAGGGACCACAATGCCATCTCTTTTTCTGAAAGTCCTA
The DNA here is from genome assembly GCF_000455745.1 of Alligator sinensis. Classification (NCBI taxonomy): domain Eukaryota; kingdom Metazoa; phylum Chordata; order Crocodylia; family Alligatoridae; genus Alligator; species Alligator sinensis. The sequence goes on along the minus strand of NW_005842292.1, from coordinate 1,028,997 downwards.
CTGGTCTGTTGGGAAAAGCATCCTCAAGTGTTACCCACCCCTTTTCCTAGCCCAGGGCATGTGATGAGGCTTTGATAAAGCAAGCTTTTGGGAGGCAGCGGCTATCTCCCAGCCTGCGTTTGTACAGCACCGGGCGCATTGAAGTTTTCATTTCGTTGGAACCACTAAATGCTACGATAACGTTCCCCTAACAACTAATAGTGGAGGATTATTTTAAAACCTGTCGATCTCTGTGTGGAACGGCGGTGAGGAACCATCTCGCTGCCGCCCATCTGAGGAAAAGGACTGGGATCTTTTGAGACCTGGGGGCAAGTTTGAATGCGGCGTTTCGTGACACCAGCGGGGATTGGGATCCCTCTGTGTTCGGCCCACCAAAGATAGCCGCCTACCTCACCTGCTAGCTCCACGCAGATCCCCCCTATATCGAGCGACTGTGCTCTGTGCTGGGGCTCGTGCCCCTTTGCTGAACACAGACAGAGGGGACCGTTTCGGGACGGGACAAAGCTGAGACTGCAGAGGAATAAAAGCATCCCAGCTGATTTGGGAGTGTGTGTTAAAAATCCCCTTGCCCCTCTCCTAGCAGATCCCCCTGCAGCTGATGGCTGTATCCGGCATCGTGGGCTTTCATCTTCCCTATTTGATGTTAGTGTCATTCATGGCTGGCAGTGCTGGACTCCAATCCAGCACCCCCCCAACAGAGATGTAAGGGTTTTGTGCTGCTTGGCTTTTCCCTTCTTCCCTCCCATGTGCAAAAGTCCCTTCCCTAAGCTTGTTTTACTGAGCCGGAAGGCGCCTGGGGGGAAGGAAGAGTTTCCAGATGCAAAGTGTGTACGACATGGTTTTAGTATCATAGAAAATTGGAAGGGAGCTCAAGAGGTCACATCTAGTCCAACCCCCTGCCTAAAGCAGGATCATCCCCAGCTACATCATCCCAGACAAGGTTTTGTCTACCTGGGTCTTGAAAATCTCCGAGGATGGAGATGCCACCACCGCTCTGGGTAACCTGTTCCAGTTCTTCACCTAATCTCTAAATTAAATTTCCCCTGCTGCAACTGGAGCCCATTGCTCCTTGTTCTGCCATCTGCCACAGTCAAGCTCCATACTCTTTTGAACCCCCCCCCAGGGAGCTGAAGGCTGCTATCAAATCCCCTCTCAATCTTCTCTCAAGTCATGTCTCCCAGCCCTCGAGCCATTTTCCTTGCCCTCTGCTGGACTCTCTCCAACGTGTCCTCATCCTTTCTGTAGTGGGGAGCCCAAAACTGGACACAGCACTCCAGATGTGGAGTGCCAAATCAAATGGAAAAATCACTGCCCTCCATCTGCTGGCAATGCTCCTACCAGGGCATCCTAGGATCCCGTTAGCTGTCTTTGCAACAAGGGCACACTGCTGGCTCAGCTTTCAGGTTATTGTCTTTTTTTCAGGAAGAGTGATTAGGGCTGTATCCAGATCACGGGGCTGGATCTGTGGAGCCACCAGCAGCTGCGGGGGTCAGGGTCCAGGGCTAGTGGTGTGGGTCAGGTGTTGAGGGGCAGCACGGGTGGGGGAGCAGATGGCAGCACACATCCAGGGGCAGGTGGCAGGAGGGCAAGCGAGAGGCACATCTGCACAGCCCTTGTGTGCCCCCCTGTTGCCACTGGCCGTGTCTATTGGGGTGCAGGGGCCCCAAATCCTGCAGCAGGGCATGCTCCAATGGGCACGCTCCCAACTTCCGGCAGGCCAAATGGAAGGGCTTTGTGGCTTGGATTTGGCCCGTGGACTGTATATCTGGCCCCACTGATATACACCGAAGCAGTTCAGTGCTTGCTCGAGTCTCCTTGGCATTGTCTACGCTGCAGTGATAAGACATTAGGTTGCACCACTGAGGAAGCAGGCTCTGCCCACCCAGTCCTGCCCTGCATGCATCTACCCTGGGCAACAGGAGTGAGGACTCCCTGTGGGGAGGTGTCCCGGGTGAGGTGGAGAGCTGCAGCTTGCAGTGTCCCCTCTGCGTCCTCCCTGCTCTATTCCCAGGGTCGATGCACCAGGACGCGGCGTGGGCATGGCTTATTTCCTCCCTCGGGTGCCTGCGCCCTCCACTGGGGTGGGGTAGACATACCCATTGGTTATCGGTGGGGACCTACCTCAATCGCGGTTTCGCTGATTTGGCAGAAACCGCTTAAAAACAGTGGTTTCAGCAGACAAATCCAGCAATGGCGGCGATCTCCCATGAGATTGACCAATGGGACAAAAAAGCAGGAGCGACATAGACCAAGTGAAGACGCCCTCCCACCCACCAATCAGTGGCGAGGGGTGGGGCAAAAAGCAGCAGTGACACCAACGGAGTGAAGGCGCCCTCCGGCAATCAGCAGCAAGGGGTGGGTCTGCTGAGGCCCCTCTGCCAATCAGTGGCGATGGCTAAATGCGTTAGAAATGGGCTCAGTGCGCCATGAAAAACCCCGTGGCTCACCGTGACTTAGGTAGGTCCCTAGTTAGCAGTGCTTAGCGGGCTTGCGGCGGGGCTGGGAGACAGGAGTTTGATTCACTGCTCTGCCAAAGCCTTCTGGTGCAGCCATGGGGAAGGCACTTGGTTCCTCTGTTCCTTGCTTCCTCCCTGGGAACATGGGGACAGTGGGCCTGCCCTCCCTCAAGAGACGGGAGGGATGCTGGAGGGGCGGTGGGACCAGGTGATGAATAAGGTGCCTTGAGAGAGGTCATACTAGTGATCCCCAGGAGACTCTGCTGCTCACTTTATGCCAAATTCAGGCTGGGGGCAAGCACACTCCCCCTCCGATGGACTCGGCAGGAATGTGCTCAGCTGCCTTCCCACATCCCAGCCCCGGCAACATGTGCCTTTGAGCCCCTCCATAGGCAGCGTCTTGGGGGAGGCCGAGCCAAGGGTGGGAAGATTTCCTCGTCCCCCCAAGCAATTAGCTGCTGGCTTGTTCCCCGGAGCACAAGCGCTGGGATTCCTTCTCGGGATTTTTCCTAGGTAGTTACTTCAAAGATCTTTGTGTCTGCTGATGCCGCAGGGCGACCCTTTAGGGAACTGCATTTACTATAAAAACTCTATAACCCAAAATAATTTGCTCTCAAGGCCTTTTGAGGAAAGGCAAGACTGCTCTCAGCACCCGCGCAAACCGTGCCTGCATTTCCCTGCTGCCTGATACCGTTCTCTTCCGGCCCCGCTCCCACCCCAGAAATAAATGAAGTAATTTCTTACAACAAACCCACTTAATGGTACAAGCTATGCTTCTGCCAGGTCCTCTGGGCAAGAACTTCCTTCCTTCCTCACAATGGGACGTGCAGGATGGATTTGCAATGGAGTTTGTTTGTCTTTTCTTCCCTTGAAATATCGAGGAAAAAAAATCCCCACATTCTCCCGAAGCCATCCAGAGCCTGGCTAGATTGATGCTAAATATTAGCATTTGGGTTTTTATAGTCGCCGGTATAAACAGAGACACTAATTTAATTAAAATATCAGAATGGCAGCGCTAAGATTTTAGTAACGCAGCCCCTCCCACCCACCCCATTACTGTTTAGCACTCCTGTCATTATCTTTTATTAGAAAGCATCTATCAGGATGCAGTGATTGTACACCAGAGCTTTAGGCCGCAGAGGGGAAGCTGTGAATCGTTTATCCGGAAAGCCTCTTTACAATGCCTGTGTTGTCCCCAATAGACAAGGAGTCTGAAGCCATCGTTTCTTTTAAATAAGAAAGCGGGGGAAGAGAGGTGAGGAGCTTTGCTCCTGCCAGTTGCCTCTGCTTGGGCAGCGGGCACAGGGTGCTGCAGTAATCAAAGTGATTAATATGCCAGTAGCCTGCACGTGGGAGCGAGTGCATGGTTGAGACAGTGGTGGCAGTGGGAAGGCTTTGGTTTCTTTGATAGTGGGTAGCAGGGCTGCGTGAAATGTCACTGGCTGTTTCGTTTCAATGCACATTTCGACTCATTTCGAGGTCGAAACAGCAAAATCGAAACGAAACAAAGGGTGTCGAAATAGCCTCGAAACAAAACGAGGCTAGTTGAAATGTTTCGACCATAGCACTGGAGATGGGAAGTCAGCCCAGCTGGGCTGCCTCCCCATTCCCCACGCTAGATCGCTGTGGATCCTTTGTTAACAAGGCAGGGGGAACGCCGAAGTGGAGATGTAAGAAAGGCAGAGCTACTCAACAGCTCCTTTGCCCCAGTCTTTACCAAAATATTAGGCTGCAGTTAGACACTTAATAAGGATTATCTGGATAAGGAAGGGAGCAAGATAACAGAAGAGTTGCATCAATTCGGGCCAGATGAAGTTCATCCTAGGGTACCAAAGGAACTGACAGAGGAGATCTCAGAGACCTGGGCAACCATCTTCATAAAGTCACATGAGATGGGCCAGATACCAGAGGGCTGGAAAAGGGCCAACATAGTGCCCCTCTTTATAAAAAGCAAAAAGGAGGACCCAGGGAACTACAAGCCCGTTAGTCTCACCTCAATACCTGGGAAGTGATGGGAGCGTATCCGAAGTAAGGCCACTTGCAAGCATCTGGAGGAGGAAAGGATGATCACAAGCAGCCAGCGTGGATGTATGAAAAAGAAATAATGCCAAACAAACTTGATCTCCTTCTTTGACCAAGTAGGTGCTTGGGTGGATATAGCGAATGCAGTGAATAAAGTGTATCTGGACCTCAGCAAGGCTTTTGACAAGATCCCACATAACTTTCTCATCAACAAATTGGAGGAACACGGGCTGGGAAAAAACGACTCCAAGGTGGATAGACACCTGGCTAAATAGCTGGAAGCAAAAGGTAATAATGAATAGGTCCATGTCAGAATGGCAGGAGGTTTCAGGTGGAGTCCCACGGGGGTCTTCCTGGGCCCAGTGCCGATCAGTGTGTTTAGTACTGATTTGGATGCTGGCACAGAGAGCTTCTTGAGCAAGTTGTGGCCGGCACTGGAAAGGATTGTGAACATGTTGGAGGATGGGAGTGCAGTTAAGCAAGAACTTGCCCAATGGGAAAGCTGGGTTGGAGCTAACAGGATCAAGTTGAACGCGGACAAATGCAAAGTGCGATGCCTCAGGAGGAATAATAAAAAAAACAGGGGACACCTGGCTGGACGGCAGCACTGTGGAAAAGGACTTGGGAGTCTTAATAGTTCACAGACTCGATATGCGTCTGCACTGCAATGTGGCTACGATTCTGTGACGAGACAGGTTGCCTTACAGACCAAATGCCACTTTTGGAGATAAAAGTATTGAATCAGCATGGCATGGCTGGTGGGAGTGGGTGGTTTTGTGGCACAGGTGTGAAGTAGGAGCTGTTTCCTCTCCAGGCTGGTGTTGTGATAAATGGTCAAAGAAATGTGATATTCTTCCTCCCCCCACCCCACTTCTTTGGAGACCTTGTCTCTACTTCCAAGTAGCTCAGGAGGAGGATTTTCGAGCTCTGGTCTTGTATGGAACGGGTAAAGCATGTGTTTGTGTGTGATGGAGAGACCTGGCATGATGAGACGTGATCCAAGGGCCATGGGAGATAGCAGGGCCATGTCAACATGGTGTCACACAGACTTACGGAGCATTTCCATAGAAACATGCCCCGTGTACTTGCTCCCGCTCCATGTGCTATGTGCTAAAATCATATAAGGTGGCTGCCATTAGATGGGCACTGGGAGAAGGGCTAAGCTCACCCGTGGGCGTTCAGCAATAAAGCAGCAACGTGGCACATGGGGTGCATGGAAAATGAGTGAGCAGGCCGGGCGCCAGCCCTCCGAAACCCTGTCTGGCATTGACCTGCCAAGGAGGTGTCGCAAGGGCTCCCTCTTCTTGTGGGTAACCACAGGGGATAAACCATTTTCAGGAGGCTTCTGTGCTTGCAAATGCCAAAGCTGCATTTTTTCCTTGGGCTGCGGGCTCCTCCGATTTCATCTGCTAGGCAGCAGGTCCTGCCCATCCTCCAACGAGAAGGAGCTCAGTGCCGAAGCGGGGATGCTGTTGGGTCCCTGGGCAGTGCTTCCCTGGAGTTGGGCCCAAAACGGCGTTCAGAAGCACAGCACTGCTGACCGCTGCCTCTTTCAGATGGGATCGAAACAGCACGGTTCACCCAGGGGCTCCTGGTCTCAGCCCAGAGCAGGGTTGGGCAAGAGCAGCTAGTTGGTCTGGAGATGTGACTCCAATTCAGAAAAACACCCCACATTTTCTGAATTGTTTTTAGAAGCAGGTTAGATGAACATTTCCCTGGGAACAGATGATCCTGCCTTGAGCAGAGGTTAAGTTAAAGGTGGGCAATATATGGCCCGTGCATCCTGCCTGCCAAGGCAGGTTGTCCAGCCAGCAGCAGGTCCCTTGGCCCTGCTCATCCATCCTGCTCCTGGATGCATCTCCCCACCTACTCAGAGCCCCGCTTATCCGCCCAGCCGCGCTCTGCCCACGCGGGTCCCAGCCATTCTCCCTGGAGGCCCTGGGATTGCTGGGCTGTGACAGTGTGGGGCCGGGGCCCGGGCAGAGCTCCAACATAGCCGCTTTCAAACGTTGTGAGAGAGACTCCCTTGCAGCAGAGCACCAGAGCTTCTTTTGACAGCACGTCTGTATATAATATATAATTGATAACAGTTATTCCTGTTACGCTCCTTGTAATGAAACTTTAATGCAAAGGATGGAGAGTGGAAGGCAGTTCTTTGTGATAGATAGATAGATTGATATCAATATATAGATATAGATATATTTGTGTCCTATTAAATACAGACACTTTCTGCTGTCGCTTGTGACTGGGGATGGCTGAGCTCTCTTCTCCCGGAGCCAGATCGTGCTGGCTTTGCTCATGTGAGGATTCCCACCGACGTCAATAGGCCAAATTTGGAAGTACATCTTATTTCTTCCCCTGCTGAAGGTGCGGCTCCACCAGGGATGAGCTGCATCGCTCGCTCCCAGTTTTCGCTGGGCGTTTTGTCTCTGTAAGGATCACAACCCCATCCCAGCACCTGCTGGCGTTGAATCTGGGCGAATCTCTACCGCTGCAAGCACAGGCTTCAGCTAAGGGCAGCAATCGTAGGAGCAGCAGGAGTAGGGTATTACCCTGTGATAAAGCAATGGCTAGAGGCAAGCAGGATCCATGCAGCATGCTGAGGACTTCCCAGTCTGACTGGCAAGCCAGCTCTGCACTGGTATAGAGACTGGGCAGACATCGTCCAACAGCATCACCTCAATACTTTTTTTTCTTCTCGCCAAGCTGTCAGCACCCTCCCCGAGGTCCCAGGAGTGCTCAATCTAACAGCAGTGATGGGCTCTGGGGTGGGCTTTTATCTTGCTTTATCTCTCACTCCTGGGGCTGTTCCCAGGCCCCTGGTTGGAGACACGCAAGGAGCTTTGCTGCGCCAGGGTTGTTTTCCCTCCATTGATTTTATTCCCATACACCAGCACATGCAACCTTATTTATAACGTGCTGCTAGCTGCTGTCCGCCCCCAGCGATCCCGCTGGAAGGCAAAATGATTTCACCTTTTATCGGATTCTTCCAAGTTTAAAGAAATCAAGCATCGTCTCTCTTTTTAGTCTTGCTGAGGGCTCCACGATCCGGCCTTTAAACCGATTTGGACACTCTTCCAAGTGTCCAAATGCTTCCCTCCCCCCGTCGGTCTCTTTGTAATGTGGGTCAGAGAGAAGGAATGAATGGGAGAGGACAGAGATAGGAAAATAAACCTATGAGGGCATCCCATAAGGGACAAGGTAGGATCACGCTTTTGATCATGTTTTGTCCTGTCTGGTTCTAAATCCCGGGAAAAGCTCGCAGACAGAGCCCAGCACAATGAGGTTGCTCCTCGCACTGAAGTTAAACCTCTCCCTCATATCATCAGTGTGTCTAGTGGGGCCCCTTAGACCAACTCTGCCACTGACCTGCTGCCTCACCTTGGGCATGTTGCTTCACCCCTCCCTGAATGCCTGCCGTCTGCTCAAAAGGCAAGCTCTTTGGAAAAGCAGCCATCTCCCCCTCTGTGTTTTATACACAGTGGGGTCCTGGTATAATGTTGAGTCCCAGAGTCCCAGTCCCACATCCCCCAGCTGCTGCCCTACCAGCCTGGGTAGCTAGCACCTCTTTTCTTGAACTCCTCCAAGCAAGCAGTAAAATGGGCTGTGGGGGAACTTGAGCATCCTTTGTTCGAGGGCTGGAGAGCGGCAAAAGACCTGCGGCATTGGGGGTGCTCGATCTGTGTGGGATCCTGCAGCCCTGTGATCAGAGGTTGCTAAAATCCCTGCGATGGGCAGCTCGTGCTAAAAGCTTTTAGTCACTGCTTTTAGCAATCTCCAGGCTGGGCAATGCCACTCAGCATGCCCCCGCCATCCTTGTCGGATCCACTTAGGCTCCTGTGTGTGCTGCTGCCTTTGTTCTGCATGCTGTTTGCGCTCGCACACATTGCGGGCACAGCGATATTACACCAGGCTTTAGAGGGTGGTGGGCTTCAGGCTACCACGGGGGTCTCAGATGCTCTTCCACTGACTCACTACTCACCCTTGGGCATGTCACTTCTTCTCCCCATGTCGCTGCTTCCAAGCTGAGCAATGGGGATTAATTATTGGCATTAAACTTCTATAGCCATGAGATTATGACCCCCGCTATACGATCCTAGGAGATTTCTAATATCCCCTACTTGCTGGGGAGGTGACAGTTCAGTCAATACTTGGGAAATCGTCCCCGGTGCTTGCTCCATGGGTTCAGATGTTTCCTTTTCACCTTCTGCCCAAGCTCCCTGGTCAGGCATTTGTGCCAGGTGTAGGTAGGCACGCTGTATCCGAGAGAGCCACGTGACAGACAGGTTGCCAAGGCAACTGCTCAGTGATGGTGAGGAGGATGAAAGGGCACGTGAAAAGCACGGGAGCACCAGGGGAGCGTGTTGTCCTCTCACTTATTGCGTTCTCACCCAGCATTTCTTCTCCCCACGTCGGGGGGGAGACACCCCAGAAGGTGCTGCTCATCCCTGGGCTCAAAGCCCTCGACAGCCTGCATGTTTCACTCCTCTCTCCCCAGATTAAGGCCAGTTCATGGCACGGTTTGCGAGGACAGAGCCATTAAAGCATCTCACTACAGCTCCAGCATTGCACGTTCAGGCCTCCCTCCAGCCTTGTGCGAATGGCCGTCCCCTGCTTTTGCTGCAAATGGGGACCAGGCTGTTCAGGCCGGGGAATCGGAGATGGCCAGATGTGATGCTAGACATGTTGCTCCCTTGGTTAAGGAGACTTGCTGGGCTTGAATGCATGCTTGATCTTTGGGATTCACAGCAATTCAGGGCCCACAAACAGCCTGGGAGCGACAGCAGTGGGAAACTGGAGCTTCGGTCCAGTGAACCCTATTGATCTCGGGATCAGCCCAGAGCCCCAGGCCTCTGTGTCTTGGCACAAGCTCCAGGACCCCTGAGTCCTGCTGCCTTGGCTGTCCTGCCCGGGCCACCCCTGCTCGCTGCTGTCCCTGGGAAAGCACTGCCTTCCCCCAGGAGTTTCGAGGAGGGGCTGGGGAAGCCCGTGATGATGAACTTGGGGGCAGGAGGGAGGTCTCCCTGGCGGAACACACACTTCCCCCAGGGCTACACTCATCCGGAGCCCCATCAACTACCCCAAACCCTTGCTCGGGGGCCGGGGACAGCAGCAGGGCATTGTCCATGACAATTCAGGCCCTATTTTGGTCTAGTAGGTCCTTTCCATTGTACGTACTCGCAGGTGAGGTGGCAGCTAGAGAGATAGGGGTGGGTTTGACAGAGCAGGAGGTTGTTTCTAATGAGGAATCTGCGTTTCTTTAATGTTACCTTCTGGACCCCTCTGACAGGCTTTCTTGGGTGGGCCCAAATCCAGTACGGTAAAGACAGACCCTCCCGCTACAGTGAGTATCGTCCTGGGCGTCTCTACAAAGCTGTGAAATGGGTATGCATTGTCCTTCGCAGACAGTTGGCCCTTTCTAAGGAGCCCACTTTCTGACGGGCCTAACGTGCCACCTTCTTCCCTCGTTTCCACTCGCTAGAAGCAGTGGCTGCGGCAGGGAGGTAAATGAAGGCAGCATCCGGCCGTCTACACCTCCCAGCACGTCGGCGGCAGAGGAAAAGGCACTGGCAGAACCGATCCAGCGCACGCTGAACAGAGCTGGCGTGTGGGAAGGAGCTTGCTTAAAGATCAGCATTGGGGGGGGAGGGACTCTGCAATGAATGATGTAATGCTATTAGGGAAGCGGCCATGCAAATGAAAGTATGCCAGTCTGTCATGGGGCACGGCTATGCAAATCGCAGTGTGCAAGCGCGGCGGAGCAAGTGCCCGGGTGAAGCCTCTGAGCGCGTCCGGAGGCGGGAGCAGAGAGGCTGAGCCGAGGGCTGGGGCAGCTGGGGAACGCCAGCTCCTGCATCCTTCCCTCCTGAGAAGCAGGAGGTGGTGCAAGAGGAGGGAGGAAGCTGGCAGGGGGTGCAGGAGCAGGGAGGAGGGGGAAAGAGGAGGGCAGGAGTGTGATGTGATGGAGCAAGGCAACCTCTGCTGCAGCATCTCGCAGGCGGAGATGCAGGGAGGTGCCTCTAGGAGCAGGGGAGTCAGGTGCACATGGGAGAGGATGCTCCAGTGGGTACCATGGGGACCTGCCCCTCCCCGATCAGCCCAGTGTCTCAGAAACTGGGGC
>NW_005842292.1:1016217-1018309 GCF_000455745.1 Alligator sinensis | reverse complement strand
TCCCGGGGCCCCCTGCCCCTCCCTGATCAGCCCAGTGTCTCAGAAACTGGTGCCAGGCTGGACGCTGAGCCTGTGTCCTGGAACCGTGCCTCGCGGGCAGAGTTGCTGATGTGAGATTAACAGCGTCAGTCGTGTCCTGAGATGCAGGCCCCAAGGAGGACGGGCATAAGCAGTGGGGCCCGGCCTCCAGTCTCTTGCCTGCATGAGGGAGAGGGATGAGCAAGAGGTGGAAAGTGAGGAGACGGGTCCTTCCCTTCCTCCTCCTGAAGCTGCAGGGAAAAGCCGGCTTGATAAACCAGGAGGGGCTGGAAGCCGTAGAGCTGCCACGTGCACCCTCTTACCTGCCTGTAGCGAGACCCCCATGCGGGTCCCAGCTCAGTAGCTTCCCAGGGACGGGCAGGCAAGCGTGCAGGCTCCGGCCCCTTCAAATCCCCGGGTGGCCGGCTTCAGTACAAGGGCTCTCGGGTCACCGTTGTAATCGCGCCTGTCACACTTCACCGCCTTTTATTCTTGATAGTTGTAACCCTTTTCTCTCCGGGCAGGCCGAGGAGAGCGGCCAAGGGAATCGTCTACTGGCAACGAGGCGTCATGGGGAAATCCGAACAGCAGGGAAGGGCCGGATCCTGCTCAGTGCTGGGTCCAGGCGGTTCCTACAGGCTGGGCATGGGCTGCCAATGCAAAGGGCAGATCATGCCCCCCTCCTCTTCCTCTCACAGGCAGAGGGGTTGCTGAAAAGCTTTGCTGAGAGAGCAGTCACAACCCCAGCCAAAGAGCCAGGCTCACGATCGATAGGGGCCCTTTCCATCTTCTCCTCAAACCTTCCACTGCGGGAGGGCAGGTCGAATAAGGACAGCCAGACCCGGGGATCTAAAATGCAGGCCCCGCTCACCCATGCAGGTGGGGACAGACTGAGGAGGGAGAGATGCTACAGGTTCATGTCTGTGAGAGCTCTGCAATGGCAGCAGATGCGATGCCTGGTGCCCTGCCTCCAGCTCAAAGGGAGGGCCTGCAAGGGGGGATGCAATGCCTTGTGCCCCATCTCTAGCTCAGAGGAAGGGCCTGCAAGGGAGGATGCACTGCCTTGTGCCCTTGCCTCTAGCTTAGAAAGTTGTTTCTAGATCCGGCGGTTTGTGAAGAAACCAGGCTTTTCAATAAAATCAACCGGATTGGACCCTTGTGCCTGTGTTGTGTGCTGGGCTGATAGAAGACCATTTCCACCTGTATGTGAGCCAGCCCATCCCCAGGCCTTTAGCAACATGGGATTCCTAGTGATGTCCTTGCTTGGAGTATAAGATTTAGCCATTTAGATGCTTATACGAACTCTTTCTATTGCCAAACGGGATGTGGTTCCTGGTGAACAAAAGGGATCAGTTAAAAAGCTGGAGCTCGAGCTGTGTGGAAGACTGTAACTAGTAGCCATTTCATGACCAGACTGAGTTGGGATGGAGACCCTGACTTTGCTTTTAGCCAAACTCCAGCCTGGGGTTATGGCTGTGTTTCTCTGTTGGTGGTTGACACCAAAGCATTTGGTAACTCCATTTCTAGTGCTTAGTCTGTTGAAAGAATAGGAGTGTGTCCCATGAACTCAGATTCCTTTTATACGATAGCTTTAACTCTGGGGCACACAATCCATGGGAAAGTGCCTTGAAAGAGGTTAATAATATTACCCGGCATCCTAGTGGCTGCTCTCTAAAAGAGAATGCATTGCCCTCGTGGGGTTTGGTGGATGTCCCTATACTCTGTAGCGTGGCCACTGGCGTTTCAAAGCTGCTGCAAGAATAAAATGCAGATGTTTCGCTCCCAAAGGACAAGATCCTACCTTTTGACTCAAAGGAGATTCTCCGGGACTTTTGGAGGTGTCTGACACCTGAGCAATTCTGAGTCAGCATGCAAACACACCAGTCTTTTCCTTCTGCTTCTAAACCTGTGGGCTTCAAAAACAACATACTCATTTGCAGCAACGCTTTGTAAGAGCAACAACCCCAGCAGGATTTCCTTTGGGACCTGTGTCCACTCCACGTGTTCAGGTGGCGCTCCGTAGAGCAGGACCTGCCATGTACCCAGGCTGGGGTTGGCCCGGCGTCCTGGGATA
>NW_005842292.1:1015505-1016199 GCF_000455745.1 Alligator sinensis | reverse complement strand
CTCTGACCCAAATCCTTCTCTTGCCTCTCCACTGAGAGCACGTGGACCCCCAGCACTGCAGGACGGGGCTGTGGCTCAGTGGCACATAACCAGGGATGCCTCTCCCTGGATGTTTCTTTGAAGTAAGCCCAAGCTTTTTTGCCAGCCAGCAGCTGCTTTCATCGCCCAGTTTCTCCTTTTTTCTCTCTGGTCACCAATGGCCCCTCTAAATTGCTGTCTGGAGGGGCCACCTCCCCTGCAGGAGAGGAGGAAGAATGCAGCTTATTTCCCTGTCAACTCACTAACTCTTTGAGCACACCGCGCACATTTGGTTGCATTTAGAAGTTATTTTCGGTCTCTCCAGGGATCAGCATGTAACTAAATTGTCCGCCCTGCGGCAGGGGCAGCTCATGGAGGCATCACCCTAGAAGCAGGTCATGGGACTAGTGGAGGGACCTGCTTTGTTCTTCACCCTACTTAGCTCTGATAGACAGGAAACTACTTGCGGTGGCTCCACCTGGCCCAACACCAGCCTGCTGCAGGACCCGAGCTTCGGAGCGGCCTTCCGGGAGTTCTGGTTGGCCTGGCGCGGGCAGCGGCAGTCTTTCCCCTCGGCTCGGAGATGGTGGGACGGGGGGAAGGTGCGCATCCGGCTCTTTTGCCGCAGCTACACCCGGGGGCACACCCGGGAGCGGGAGGCGGCCAGAGAGCGGCT
>NW_005842292.1:1013843-1015244 GCF_000455745.1 Alligator sinensis | reverse complement strand
GGAAGCTTTTTTCCCGGGGAGCCGAGCGAGGTGGCAGCCTGCAGCGCACTCGGGGAGGAACTGCCGCAGGTGAGCGCGGGCGACCGTGACCGGCTGGAGGCTCCTCTCACCTTGGCCGAACTCACGCTCGCCCTCCGTCTCCTCCCCGGCAACAAAGCGCCGGGGTTGGACGGGCTCACCACGGAGTTCTACCGGGCCTTCTGGGACGTGCTCGGCCCGGACCTTGCCGCGGTGTGGGCCGAGGCCGAGGGCTGCGGGGAGCTCCCCCTGTCGTGCAGGAGGGCGGTGTTGACTCTCCTGCCGAAGAAGGGGGACCTCCGCGACCTGAGGAACTGGCGTCCCGTGTCCCTCCTCTGCACGGACTATAAGGTGGTGGCGAAGGCCGTCTCGCTGCGCCTGCGGTCCGTGCTGGCGGACGTGATCCATCCCGACCAGACGTACACGGTGCAAGGTCGCTCCATCTTCGACAACCTGTACCTGGTGCGGGACCTCCTGGAGCTGGCGCGCCAGGAGGGCCTGTCGTTCGGCCTGCTCTCCCTCGATCAGGAGAAGGCGTTCGACAGGATGGACCACGGGTATCTCACAGGTACGCTGCGGGCGTTTGGCTTCGGGCCGCGCTTTGTGCGGGCTCTCCAGGTGCTGTACGCCTCCGCGGAGTGCCTGGTTAAGCTCAACTGGTCCCTGACGGAACCCATCCCGTTCAGGCGGGGAGTGCGTCAAGGCTGCCCGATGTCGGGCCAGCTGTACGCGCTAGGCCTGGAGCCCTTCCTGTGCCTCCTGCGGAGGCGGGTGGCCGGGCTGGTGCTGCGGGAACCGGCGCTGCGGCTGGTCCTCTCGGCGTACGCCGACGACGTGCTCCTCGTGGTCCAGGGCCCGGAAGATCTGGAGCGGGTGGCGGCCTGCCAGTCGGTTTATTCGGCGGCCTCCTCCGCCCGGGTCAACTGGGCCAAGAGCTCCGGGCTGACGGTGGGTGCCGGGTGGCAGGTGGGCTCGCTCCCGCCCGCGCTCCGGGGCATCGAGTGGAGCGCGGGCCCGCTGCTCTACCTGGGGGTCTACCTGAGCCCCACGGACCCCTCCCCCCCGCAGAATTGGGCAGAGCTAGAACTGAGGGTGGCGAGGCGGATCGGGGCTTGGACGGGGCTGCTGCGGTGCCTGTCCCTGCGGGGCCGGGCACTGGTGTTGAACCAGCTGGTCCTGTCCCTGCTCTGGTACCGCTTCAATACCCTCCCCGTGCCCCCCGAGGTTCTTGCCAGGCTCCAGAGACGGGCGCTGGGGTTTTTCTGGTCAAGACGGCACTGGGTCTCTGCAGCGGTGCTGACCCTCCCCTTGCGGGAGGGGGGGCAGGGCCTGGTGTGCCTGCGCAGCCAGGTCCTGACGTTCCGCCTGCAGGCCCTGCAGAGA
>NW_005842292.1:1002302-1012902 GCF_000455745.1 Alligator sinensis | reverse complement strand
GCGTCTCCGGGCGGAGCACCACTGGGCAGTAGCCGCCGGCAAGCTGAAGCAGTTTGCCAGCCGGTGGGCGCTGTCCGGGGTGCTCTGCTCACTGACCCCCGGGGGAGCACTCGTTTTGAACCTTTGACCCTGCACGCACACCCTGTTTTCTTATAAGTTGTCCCCCGTAATGTTTATTTAAATGTCGGGAGCCCAGCCGCCTTACCCAGGTAGAGTGGCGGCCCCCAAAGAATTTTTTTTTTTGTGTAAGAAACCTGCTCCAGAGAAGACCTGCCCGGCGACCAGCCGGGTGCCGGTAATACCATCGGCCACCTAACGAGGGTGGCCCAAAGAGCCCTAAAGACTCTATGTTTTAACAATAGTACCAGTGAGGATGCCTAGTAGGTGGATGCAGGGATCTCCCTACTCCTTGCTCCTCTCTACACCTTGCCTACCTTTTTGGTCACTGTGGGGAGTATCAGGAGAGGTGTGAGGCCTCTATCTGAAGGCATGTGCATGCATCTTACTCTTTCCAGCTGCCTTGCATGCTGGCAGGGGATGGGACCTGGTGATCTAACTCTAAGGCAACGGTATGACGGACTCAGTACTCAGCTTGGCCAAGCCAAGTCCACTTCACTGGTGCTGCTGTCCCCATGGTTGGCACTAGGACTTCTTGGGATGTGGTGCTTTGTGCTCGAGGAAACTGAGCTCCTCTGTGCATCTTCCCTAGGCAGTTGCAGAAATTGTCCGTCTTTCTGGGCACTCAGGAGAAGGCACTCAAGGGGATGATGGGAAGGCGCTGGAGGACTAGCAGCACTTTGGTGATTTAATCTGTGTCTTTACTATGAAGGGGTTGGCTTATCAACCTAAATGACAACTTGAGTTTCAGCCTACAAGCCTGGATCAAGAGCACCAGGCAAGTCGAGAAAGAGGTTTGCGTGTGTGTACAGCAGGAGGAGGAAGGGCTGTACCTGGCAAAGTGCCCAAATCACCTCTTCTGCCCACAGGATCTCAGAAATACCCATTCAAACAAAGGGCACCATAGTCCACTGAAAGCGTGGCTCCTGTTCAGGTCAGGTATTCCTGCTACCTGTATTGCACGCTGGTTTATCTCGCTGCTGTGCATCCAGTTGTGGCAACAGAAATGCATGCTTTGGACTGTTTTGCTGGGGGGAGGAAAGCTTCCAATTATTTTCTTCAGGATTTTTGGAGGCATTTTTTGCTGAATTGTGCTGTGTTTTTAACTTCTGCAAAGGTTTGGGGTTTGGTGTGGGGGGGGTGTCTTTTAAAATAAACACGAAACTCTAGTGCACGTACATTTTTAGTCAATCCACTCTGGTTTTCAAGAACTAAGCCCAGAAATCTGTGAACCACACACACACACACACACACACACACACACACACACACACAAAAGGAGGGGCTGGATGTGGCAGTGTTGCAGTGATGTTGTAGCTTTGGCAGTCCAGGAAGCATGAGGGAGGTGGGGATTGTGATGGGGGATATCTTTCATCGGGCCAACTGCACTGCAGTTGGAAGGTGGTCTAAGTTTATCCCAACATACAGTTGGTCCAATAAGAAATATCACTCACAGCCATCCTTGCATATGGCAAATTGAACTGAACAACGATTAAGGATAACGTGCATTTTGTTTGCATCGGTGTTTTTAGCCCAGCAGTCATCAACCTTTTCAGGCTGGGAACCCAGCTCGAATCAGAGGAGTGTGGGTGCTGGGACCTGACTGCCACTGCCGCTGCATGGGAGAAGCCACCGAATATCACCAAGTCCCCACATCTGTGGGCTGGATCCAATGGCTCCACAGGATGGATCTTGTCCATGGGCTGCCGATGGACAATCCCTGTTCTAGCCCTGCTCTGGACTAAAGCAGTCCAGTGAGTAGGGGACTAGACTGGGAAACAAAGCTGTTCCTGGTTCTGCTGCTAACTTGCTGAGAGGTCTTGGGAAGTCATTTTGCTTCTCTGTATCTTGCTTTCCTTTCCCAGATTCTCTCCCATCTTGTCTTGTCTAGACCAGGAATGTCTTTCATTGGCGCGATAGACAGCACCTTGCACAATAGGACTTTGATCTCAGTCCAGGTTGGTAGAAACTGCTGCAATTCAAACAACAATGTCTGATTTTCTCTTGAATGGGGATAGATTTTTTTTTTCAAGCCAGACCCCTAAAAACTCAAAAGGTCGATGCATTTTCAGATGGGGTCAACATTATTCTCATCCATGCAACGGCCCTGAAGAGAATGGCAGGAATCTGCTATGGGAATTGTTTGATCATGTGTATGCACGCACGCACGCACGCACGCACGCACGCGCACACACACACACACACACACCCAGGAATCCTTAATCCCAACCTCTGCTTTCATCCTGTACCTTGTCTCCTGCCCCCTTGAAGATATCACCAGACCACGGCATTTTCCCAACAGCAACACTTCCCTCTCTGAAGTACCCCAGAACCTAGTGGGACCACCCAGGGTTTGGGGCCAGACAAACACACCAGTTGTTCCCTTGCCATGAAGGATTGACTACAGTCAGCTCACACAGCAGGAACTCATGTTAGCCATGACTCCAAGTCTATGGTCCAGCCCTAGTCAGCAAATGCATGCTTCAGCCCAGTTGCTTTCAGTAAGCCAATGCACCAGCGGACAGGGAATTCGGTGCAGAACTGGAGCTGCTGAATGTGACTTGGTTTGGGAGTGGCTGTCTACACGCACCAAAGTTTCGTGCTGTCTGCAATAGTTTCTGTTCCTCTTGAATTGGCCGTGGGGCAGCTTGCAGCTGCCTGATCTGAATTGGTGGCTTGTGCCTTGAGTGTTTCCCTATTCAGCCACTTCATCTGCTTTGAATGGCTCCCTCCAGTCTGGGAGCGCCTCCTGTATCCCTGAGGGTAGGATGCCAGGGAATTTCCTGCCCAGGCAGGGGTTGGACTTGATGATCTGTTGAGGTCCCTTCTGACCCTAGCATCTATGAATCTATGAATGTGCAGTAAAGCATTACCATCTACATGTGCGCAGCAATTGCTGCGCAGTGCATTAGTCTAATGCACTGCTTTTTAGTACTTGAAAAATGGTGCATTAACTAATGTGCCACACCACACACTCAGGTGTGTAGGACAGCAGCAGAGATGCTCCACGTGGCCAAGAGGCAGCTGCCTGGCAGCCGGGACAGTTCCCCCTCTTGCTCGGGGCCGGCCCGATCTCCCCTGAGCTGGGACAGAGCTGCCTGCAGAGCCAGGACAGCTCCCACCCACCCATGCCCTCTGGTGCTAGCTCCAGGCTGGCTCCCTGTGCCCCCTGCCAGCCCGGGGCTGGCATCCGGGGAAGCCTGGAGCATCCCTTGGCTGCTGAAGGGGGGCTGAATAGGGCAGTGCAGAGAGACTGGGGAACATGCTTCAGGAACAGAGCTAAACCCCGGGGCCCAGGCTCACACCAGCCTGGCACTTCGAAAACTGGATCCATAGCTAAATTTCCCAATGTTTGTGCTCGTGGATCTCATCGGCCCCCCTGCAAAGTCCCACCACTGTCTTACATTGTACCTAATGCATCTGTCACAGTTTGGCTATCTTTTGTGGACTCCGCTCTGGGCTTCTCCATCACATGCTATAGCTCCAGCAGCCTCTCTGGTTGTCTGCTGGAAACTATCCACCCGCTCTGCCTCGAGACCCCTGAGTGAATAGCCAGAGTGCAGCTGCCATGTCTCTGCCCAACACAGACCCCCTCCCAACACGGACCCCACACAGACCCCCCTCCCAAAACAGACCCCCCTCTCCAAAGCCCCTTCCCTTGTTGGCAGTGCAGTCCCTCTGCATCGTACCAGTTGCTCAGCACCTCTCCTTGATACCTCCAGCACATCCTCCCCATTCAGCTAAAGTAACCCCATGCATTCAGGGTGATTCAGGGAAGATAGTGGTTTGGGCTACAACCCACAGCATGCAGCACCTATCTTGCTACCCTAGAAATAGCTGCATTTCTATGGAAAGCAGGAAGGAGGTAGGGTTAGAAACCTCTCAGCCTGGCGGTGCAGCTATTCCTCTTGCTCCATCCCCACTTCTTTTTCCCCGCAGTAGCCTTTGGCCCCCGCAGAGCGGAGCAGGGGAGACGGAGTGAGCACCGACTCATTAAGCATTGCAGCCACGCGGTGTCGTGTCACCTGAGCGTACCTATCAAACGCGGCGGAGGGCGAGCGTCATCCCCAGCCCTCTCTACTGGGCAGGGTGGTGAGAGCATTGCTTCATCGTTGAAACAGAGACGGCTGTGATCAGCTGGAAAGGTCAGACAATATCAGGTGGCGTCTGCATGCCACAGACCTCTGAAGATGGCACAATATTAAATCAGGGCTTTGGGGGAGAGAGACATTCGAAGTGGCCTCATCCCTGTGGGAGGTCAGAGGTTTTGCAGATGCGGTTCCCGTGGTGCCAGTGGAAAGCTAACGCCTCCGGTGGTACAGTGGGTCTGGTGCCGGTAGTCCTGAGTGCAGCGCTTCACTCCGGCATTAGGCCATGGGTTGCTCTGGGTCACCCTAGCTGTGTAAGGGGCCCGGTCATTCAGACTGAAGAGTTGGGGGTCGCCAGATGGGTTACTAGCCACATCCCACCCTTGCGTGCCATTGGTGAAGGAAGCTGCGAGGCCTGAATGGCACTAGCCTAGTTTGGACCTTTTGCTTTGTTGGGGACACGTTGTTAGAAGGGATAGAAATGGGGTCCTGCATCAGCGGGCGGTGGGATATCGACACTGCAGTCCAGAGGTGCGGTAGCCGAATGTCCTGCGCCTGCACCCAGTATCCCGACACTTTAGACCTGGGTGGTCCAGCTTCTGAATGGCCAGAAGCCACGTGCCTCATGGTGTGGCCCTCCACCATGGCACACAGCACACCCCACACTGTGCTGTGCTGCATGGGCACTCCTGCCCCGCGGGGAGGGCCCTGGCCCTAAACCCCCTGAGTCCCCAGAGCTGTGGGGTCCCAGGGCCCTGCGGGCTCCTCTGCTCTGCTCTGCCCACCTCCAGGAGCAGGAGACAGAAACTGGAGGAGGGAGAGGGAGCCTGGGAGAGCCTGGCAGCAGGGGAGCAACGAGGGAGCAACACCTGGACCACGAGTCCAGGGGCTGCGAGTTAACCCCGCATGGGCCAGATGCAGCCAGTGGGGTGCCAGGTGGACAGCCCTGCTTCAGAAGATGCAAAACCCATACCGCAAGGAAATTTTCCTCCTAGCCCTGCAAGTACATTGACTTATTATGCTCTTAGGCAGCACGACACGGCCCTCCCATAACGCCTGCTTGTACATATAAACACGTGTACATGTGCAGACATGCACATATAAATGTATATAAGTGCACATATAAACATCTATAAACACACCACACACATGCAAACATGTATATAGATGCGTACACACATAGACATATACACATATAAAAGTACACACACACGCATATAAATATGTACCTATAAACACCCCCACATGCAGACATATAAGCATATATATAAATGCAGGCACACACAGGTATATAGACATACAAACATACTAGTAAAATGCCCGTCGTGAATGATGGGGGAGCGGCTGTAGAGCGTGGCGCGGGGAGCAGCTATGGCACGGGGAGCACTTGCTGGCTGCGTGGTATGGGGAGCAGCCCCGGAGTGTGGCGCAGGTCACGTGAGGGGCTATGGCATGCGCCATGGAGTGGGGAGCATCCATGGCAAGGGAGCATCTTCCGGCTATGGCCGTGTGGTGTGGGGAGTGGTCCTGGGATGTGACGCAGGGCATGCGGCAGGGAGGGGTGGTGCGTGACCACGGGACATGGTACAAGAAGCAGCCACGGTGTCGGGGCACGGGGGCATGGGGAATGCCTGCTGGCTGTAGCTGCGTAGCATGGGCAGTGGCCCCAGGGTGTGGCACGGGGCACGTGGGGGACATAGTGCGCGGCTGTGGGGTATGGTGTGGGGAGAAGCCACGGTGTGAGGTGCACCTGCAGGCTGCACCCACGTAGCATGGGGAGTGGCCCCAGGGTGTGTCGTGGTGGCACAGGGGCCATGGTGCAGGGGGGTGGTGAGCCCCACGGGCGCACGGGGGGTGGCACACAGCCACAGAGCATGGCACAGGGAGTGGCCACAGCACGGGGATTGCCTGCTGGCAGCGGCCATGTGGCATGGGGAACAGTCCTGGGTGTGGCACGTGGCTGCGTGGGGGAAGGGGGCATGCAGCCAAAAGGCATGGCGTGGGGAGCGGCCATGGCATGGGGAGCATCTGCCAGCTGTGTGGCATGAGGTGTGGCTCGCACAACGCACATGGGGTTGTGGCACGCGGCCGCAGGGTGCTGCATATGCCCTGCCCTGCAGCAGCAGCCGGTGGGCACTTCCATGCCCCCTGCACTGGCTCCCTGTGCAGTGCCCTGCAGCTACGCGCCACGCTCCAACCTCCATGCCCAGCGCGCTCTGTGGCTGCAGCTGGCAGTTGCTCCCCACGGGGGTGGGGGTGCGACCGCAGGAGGCGCACTCCACCCTGCAGCCACATGCTGCAGGAGGTGGGCGCTGCCCGTGTACCCCCATGCCGGCTCCCCATGCACCATGCTTCGGGCACTCTCCGCACGGCTGGTGTGGCTTGCAACCACACAGTGCCACGTGGGGAGTGGATGCAGGGGGACGTGCCTTGCCCCATGGCCATGTGCTGAAGCTGGTGGACACTGTCTGTGCCTACCATGACAGTTCCCCACATAGCCACAAGCCATGGCCCCACGCCTCCCATGTCCCAAGGCTGCAGCTGTAGAGCAATGCCTCCTGCATGGGGGGGCATGGCATGAGGCGGGGGGGTGGCGCATGGCCACAGCGTGCTGCGTGCAGGGGGCGCACCCCATCCCATGGCCACGTGCTACAGCCAGCGGGCTCTGATGGCGCCCTCCACTCCAGCTCCCTGTGCGGCACCCAGTGGTGGTGCTCCATGCCCCGCACGCCACATGCTACGCCCCGCCACAGGGACACAAGCCACCTCCCTCCCTCCCTTCACCTCCCCTCCCCAGCTTGGGGGAGCACACCCTGGCCCCCACCGCCTCCGCCTGTGTGTCTATCTATCAGTAAAGCTTCAGGCAGTGCATTTGCAGTTGGCCTGGAGCATTATGGACAGACAGATACACAGCCGGAAGTGCCACGGCTTTTATTATATTAGAATATAGAAATGTGCACATAAAGACATATATAAATACACCACACACATGCACATATAGACATATGTGTATATACACACACACACACGCCACACACACATTTACACATATACACATATATATAAACACAGACACATATGCATACACATATAAGTATATATAAATACACCATACAGATATACACATACAAACATATAAATATACACATGTATATAAAAACATATATAAACACACACACACACATATATATATACACACATGCACAAATATAAATGGACATATATGTGTACGGGTGTAAACACAGACACACACACACGTGTATGTGTGTGTGTGTGTGTACACATATATATATACATTTGATGTTTTTCTAAGTTCAGCTCTTGTTCTCTGCACAAATTTCTCATTTTTGTCTGAATCATGCGAAGCTCTTGCTCTCTTGGGCTCCTGGAGAAATGTTATTTTTAGGAGAAGATGAAAACCAGGCTCCTGACCACTTGTTATTTCTGAACAGCAGCAAACCCGATGTATCAGGGCTTTAGGGACATGCCTTTTTGGAAGGGGAAGGTTGAGGGAAAATCCTTGCAGCGTGAGTTGCAGCTGGGTGACTGTGCAGGCGAGGCACTCGCTTTGCTACAAAAAAGGCGTTTGAAACTCCTCTGTTCTGGTTTGTTCTGGATTCCAAGAGCCTGCAGGAGAACAGCATGACGGCCTGCGAGCGATATGTATATGCTGCGTGCATAAGGAAGCATTGCTGTGTGTGGGTGCAGAGGAAGCCTGGGATTACTGCCTGGGTGCTGGGGGACATACACATGTGCAGTGCTGTGCGCTCGTGTGTGACTAGTGTGCAGATGCGTTACACGTGCATGTGCTTTGTGTTGCGTGTGCATGCTGTGTGCATGTTGTGTGCTTAGTGAGTGGGGGTATGGTATAGGTGCACGGATTGCACACGAGTGATGTATGCATGGGTAGTACATGGATGTGTTATGTATCTGGTTCTTGAGATGCACACAAGGAATGTTAGCCCAGGTGTTGTGCTGAGTGTAAGAGGGTACTATATAGCTAGTGTGTGAGTGTGTTATATGTGCACATGTTCCGTGCTGAAAGGGAGTAGTGTGTACATGCATGTTCTGCAGCTAGCACCTGGAGACGTGCAACACGTGTGCTTTTTGTGCTGCATTTGAGTGCTGTTTACCTGAGTATTGCATGGCATGCAAGTCAGGCGTGTGCGCTATGTAGGACTAGGGTGTAGCTGTGTGTTACAGGTGCACAGATACATGTTGCACATGCCCCTTTTTGTGGTGCACGTGAGTGCTGCCTACACGATGTCGCACTGCATACAAGTCAGGCGTGTGGGACTAGTGTGTGCATAGAGGTTGCGTACCGGTGCTCCATGTTGCATGCGAGCAGTGTGTGTGATGCTGCATTCAAAGGTGGTATGCACGGATGTAGAGCAATGGTACGTGCATATGAGTGTTAGGACACGTGCCTGTGCAGGGCTGCACAGTAGCAGAGGCGAGGGGACATGCGAGGTGAATTTGCAAGGGAGCGTGAAGTAAATAACCCTTCTGGCTCTTTGGCGGAGAGCATTTGTCTGCTCCTCAGCACGTTTCAGCTGTTCCTAACCAGGCTTTCATTAACTCTGGGAGTTCAGTCGCTCAGGCGAAGAAGAGGGGGCAGAATTTGCAACCAGGCAGCGGTGGCTCCATGTCCTCCCCGCGGTACCGCTCTGCCTGTCCGTACCAGAAGCCATGGGCTAGGGAGGGATGCCACGGCCAGGGTGGCACAAAGAGAGGCCACCTGGGAAAGCAATCACACGGTGGGGCATTTTGGTAGCATGAGGTTGCAGAGAAAATCAGCAGAAGGGCTTCATCGCTCGCTCAGTGCGAATGTCTGTCCCCAAGGGCCCGATGGCTCATGGACCACTGCCCTTCACCGTGCGTCCACACCTGGCAGGCATGTGAATTCGCTCCTGTTCTCCCTCTCCCCTTTCTGCTGGTGGAAAGCACGTCGTGAGATATCCCTGTGGCCGAGGGGAGCAGCGGGGTTGGGTCACGTCTGTTCCTTTTAACACAGGGCCCTTCTCTCTTCCCCCATCCTACATGCTTCTCCCTGCCCACAGCCCCTTCCCTCCACGGCCTTCTTCCTTCCCACCTCTGCCGTGGCGGGACTACAAGCATTGGTTGGCT
Organism: Alligator sinensis; assembly: GCF_000455745.1. Taxonomy (NCBI): domain Eukaryota; kingdom Metazoa; phylum Chordata; order Crocodylia; family Alligatoridae; genus Alligator; species Alligator sinensis. The sequence goes on along the minus strand of NW_005842292.1, from coordinate 1,003,570 downwards.
CTGATTAAGATGGATAGATTGGTAAGAAGCCTTCAGTGTGACTGGAATAGAAAACACAGCAGCTTCCCCCTGACTTGAGGGCACGGAGCCAGGAAATAGCATGGCTCAGAAGATGATTACTTTGCTACTGGAGCTTATCCTTAAAATAGCAAGCTCCTGGTTTTATATAAGTATGTATGTATATGTGTGTGTGTGTGTGTACACACACACACACACACTATATATATATAATGTGTTTTGTACATATACATACTATATATAATGTATTTATATATATACATGTACTCTCTATTTAATGTATTTTATGTATGTGTGCATGCATGTGTGTGTATATATATATATATATATATAGATATGTATGTATATATGTATAGATATGCATATACTTGTACCTATATACATATGTATATCTATAGATAGATAGATAGATAGATAGATATTTCCCCCTCCTCTTTGCCTGTATTAGTAGACTCTCACCTAGTTTTGGGGGTTTTCCCTCATTTTTTTTTTAATTATTATTATTAGCTGTATCCCCTTTCACTCAGAAAAGGATTTCTGTAAGGCACAATGAAGGGACAGGGCTAGTTTCCCCCTGCCACCATTTGGGCATCCGTGAATCAAGAGAGCCAGTATCTGTCTGATCTCTAGGACCAGCACAGTCCAGGGATAAGGGCAGTGTGGTCTCCCCTGCCTGTAACCTCAGAGGAGCAGTAGTTGGTGGCCATCCCACTCTCTGGGTGGTTTGGATACTGAAGGCCAAAGCTATATCTTTGAAGCACCTCTGGGGCTGGGTAGGTGCAGAGGAGGCTTTGCATGCATGTGCGGGATGTGGTGCACGTGCCTCAGGCAAGGCAAGGGGAGACATGGAAGGGGCAACATCCCCTACCCTGCTTCACAAGGCTAGAGGCAGGGGTTATGGAGTAGGGCTGTGCGAAGCTTCAGTAGCTGATTCTATTCGGAGGAGATTTGGCCTGATTCAGGAGCCGAATCTTTAAATCCTAATTGAATCGGGAGACCAGTTAAAAGCTCTGAATCAAATTGGAAGCCTCTGAATCAATTCGGAAAAGATTCGGCGCCGATTTAGAGATTCAGCCATAGACTAAACAGGCAGCAGTCCTCACCACGCTGGACACAGCAGCCTCCAGCTGATAAATCTGTTGTGGTGGGCGGAGGGGGGAGGGAAGGGGTGTGTGGGGGGAGCAGATCAATGCCCCCACACCGAGGGAGGGATTGGGGCTGGGACAAGCTGCCCAGCTGGGGCCGGGAGG
>NW_005842292.1:1001989-1002234 GCF_000455745.1 Alligator sinensis | reverse complement strand
GCCCAGGGGGGCTCGACCCAGCCGCCCACCACTGGGCTGTGCTCCATGGGGTAGGGCAGGCGGATCCAGGGCTCCACTCGGGGCAGCTATTCCCAGCCGCAGCCCAGAGCGCAGCCTTGGCTCCACCCGCCCCGCAGAGCGCAGTGGAGTGGGAGCTATGGGGTGCTGCAGCCACCCTTAACTTGCCCATAGCCCCTGTTGCTGGCCCCACTCCGATCTGGGGGCACGCACCTGCCCCCATGTCC
>NW_005842292.1:993035-1001900 GCF_000455745.1 Alligator sinensis | reverse complement strand
ATCTGCCCCCCCCGCACCCCTTCCCTCCCCCCTCCACCCACCACAACAGACTTACCAGTTGGAGGCAGCTGCATCCAGTGGGGTGAGGACTGCAGCCTGTTTAGTCTTTGGCCGAGTCTCCAAATCGGTACTGCGTCTTTGGATCTGAATCAGCCGAATCGAATCAGGACAGCGAGTCGAATCACCGAATCCAATCACCGTCCCTCCGAATCGGCCGAATCCGAAGTAAATACTTGCCGCTTTGCACAGGCCCAGTACAGAGCTATTGGCCTTGTGAGCAGGACCCCTCTCACCCAGGGGCTAGATCCATCTTCTGGACCCAATACAAGAACTCAAGGAGTGGGGAGGTCTTGTTCCTCCCATATGACACCATGATGGTGTTTCCCCTTCCACGACTTCATTTCCCATTCAAAGACTTGTCGGGTTTCCCCCGAAAGCCGAAGCTGGAGGCTTCCGATATCAAAAGGAGCCGGCATCAGATGGAAAACAAAGTCGTTCCCCAGCCCCGAGATGCTGGCTCCTACCGCTGGGACTCTCCTGGAGGATAAAAAAAGGCAGCAGATCACTTGGAGGCAGACGCCTGCGAAGGAGGGAGGCCAATGCTTCACCAAAAAACGTGGACCCGCTGCTCCTGGGCGCCAAAACTCAGGAGTCTGCATGAGGCCGAGCCGTGATCTGAACGAGAAGCAGCCCCGTGGCCCAGGGCAGGAGGATGGCTTCTGGCTCCTGGCAGGTGAAAGCTGCCTGGGAAGGCAAGAGGCAATGCGGCATCACACAGATGGCCGCTGGGAACTCAGGAAAGAGCCTGGCTTTGGAGCCAGTTGGCGTCTGGGTCGTGTCAGCGCCACGGGCAGCAGATTCCTGAACAGAACGGCATCCTTAGACAGCAGGAGGAAGAGGATTTAGCTGCTTCCCACCTCGAAGCAGGGGAGACAAGGAGAGCAGCGAGTTTGGGATGAAACAACCCGGTCTGTTTAGCTAGGCTAGTGCAGTGCCAGCCAAGCCAGGAGTTGGTAAGATGACTTCCTCAGAGGCCAGAATACCCCTTCATCACCATCCTCCTCCTCCTCGTCATCTCCAACCTCATCCATGTGATGAGGATGATGACCTTGCAAGGCCCTCATACCCAGCATCAAGGCATTTCTCCCTTTGGGTGCTTCTTACCTCTGCTCTGCCCACATCCCAGCAGAGCTTGAAGTGTTGACGCTGGGACCGAGAAGAGGAAGAGATGAAGAAAGGCAGGTGGCTGGAGGAGCAGGCGTGAGTAGGGGGCACCTGATGGAGGGAGTGTGGGCGACCCTTGGAGAGGGTGAAAGGAGAAAAAATGACGAGGTGTACGCCAGGTTCCTGTCATTCCTGGGGTTGATACGACCTGGACATGAGGTTTCCTCTTTGGAAAACACTGAGGGAACATTTTGGTTTTACAGCATTTTCCTCTCTATCCTTTTTGGATCACAGATGTTTCCAGGGCCAGGATGGAAGTGATGGGGATGGTCTGGGACATGTCCTCTGAGAAGTGTTGCTCACCAGCAGCATCGAGCATCCAAAAGGGGCCTCACTCTTTACTAGAATAACATAAATGGGGTCTTCATCTTTTTGGGGGGCTTTATTTCCAACACCTCTGCTTTGGGGTCATGAGCATCTCTCCTCCTGGCTGGCAAGTGCCCCGCATCGTGGTCTCTCTCCCTTTCTGCAATCCCTCACGCTCTCTGTGCCGACTGGTTTCACAGGAGCATCAGGTGGCATGTGAAAACGAGCAGTTTGCCATTCCCATTGTCCCTTAACCATCCCAGTCCTGTGCCTAGTCCTCCCAGTGCTCCCAGTAATGGAGCTAGAGCCCCAGGGGACTTGGCATTGAGGCCCTCTGTTTGTCCCCATGGGGGCAGTGAAGGCAGTTCGGTTTATAATCATCTTTGCTTTCATGTGTCGGGGGGGGGGCAGTACCGCCATTCCCAACACAGAATGGGGGGATATCTTTCAAGGCACGATGTTCTGGTCCATAGTCCCCTTGTCTGGGGCATGGGGCACCTGCATACGCCAGTCTCAGCTCTATTGCTGGTCTGCTGGGTGAATTGCCTTACCGGTCTGTGCCTCAGTTTCCCTTTCCCTTTGCATTCATGATGGGCTCTGGGGTGTTTGGAGGAGACGTGGTTGAGAAACGCAGACGTCAGTGGTGCAGTTGCAATGTGGGTGGGACAGCAGACAGTGAACCGGCTTCTGGAACAGCATGAGCACAGGGAGGAAGTGCTGTTCGGCTTTACTATCCGGTCTGTCTGGATTTAGCCCGTGGTCCCCGTCTCCCTGTCTTGCCTCTTTGCCAGGAGGTCAGAGTCCTATGTAACTTCCCTAGGTAAAAGGCAAGCCGGGTGCAGGTCATTTCTGGGGGGCAGAAGTTAAGCGACTAGCACTTACATCGCACAGGAAGGGGACAGGACCCCAGCTCCCCGCAGCTGTAGGCAGGCCAGGGGTCTAAACCTTTTTCCTCCTGCCTGCACTGCTGTTTTGGGGTGAGGCCATGCACATCTGGGCAGCTGTGCTTTGCTGTGGCCTCTTCTCTTCTGCTGTTTGAGCGCCGACTCCCAAGAGAGCCACCTTCATCCTGTGCAGGGTGATTATAGGCCAGCTAATGGAGAGCACCGTGCCATTTCCCCCGGGGAAGGAAGGCGCTTTGCTGCAGGCATTTTCCGTGATTGCAGCCTGGGGTGTGACTGTGGCTGGCTTTCCCGTTTTACTCGTACTTCCCTCCCTTCCGCATCTACCACGCGGCATTCAGGGACAAGCCCCGCTGCAGGTTTTCCCTTGGTTTGTGCCTTTGCTGCAATTATAGACTCTCTTTCTCCTTCCCTTTCTTTGCTCTGCTACCAAGGAAACCTGAGAGCCAGGAAGTCCCCGGGATGCTGACAGTGGAAGCGGCTGACGCTGAGAGGCAGAGCTCCTCTGCATTACGAAACCAGCCTGCTCGCAGAATACATCAGGTGCTGCTGAGCAGTCCTGGGCAGGGGGAGGCAGCTTCATGCATACCAACTGCCTGCCATGTCGCTACTTATAGAGACTTGGCTATTCCCTGTATAGGTGAAGGACCCATACCTGCCTGCTCGGAAACTATCTGACCTCCCCTACTTCTGTGCAGGGGCATGGACTCCTTGGCCCTTGAGGTCTCTTCCAACCATACTCTATTTCGAGTTGTCCCTCCCAGTGATAACAGCGGGATATGATGTTGAACAGCTATAGTAAACGGACCCATTTCAGAGCAGGGCTCTCTGGCATCAGGTGCCCCCTCCCTAGCCTACGCTGCAGGTAGGCAGTGAATCAGCCCAGGTGCAGCTGCTAGGGATCAGCCAAATGAGTGGCTATGCTGCATGCTGTCTGCTGGGTGAGGACTGGTGGCACTTGCACATCCCCAGCTGAGATGGGGCATGGTCGTGCCAGCCCTTGGATAAATGCTTAATAAGGGAGAGGCTGGCAGCCAAGGGTAGGGAGGGTAGGGAGGGCGACTGGGCTGTGCCAGTGCTCCTGCAGAGGTTCCTGGCTTAAGGGGCTTGTCCCTCCGCTCAATCAGACTGACCACCATTTTGGGGGTCAGGAAGGAATTTTACCCCATGGTCAGATTGGGACAGACTGTGGGGACGTTTGCAGGGGGCGCGGGCTTCTCCTTGAATCTCTTGAGCATATATTACCAACCTTTTATGGAAGTAGAGCATTGACTGCCGTGATCCCCCTACTTTGCTGCTGGCCGGTTCGGGTGTTATGTCTTGTGTTGTGTCAAGGTTGACAGTGGTTTTACTCAGAGGTTGGACTGTGTGTTTGTATAGGATGGTTTGGATAGGGCTGATCCTGCCTCGGGCAGGGGTTGGACTAGATGACCTCTGGAGGTCCCTCCTATGAGTCTATGACTTCTAGCCTTCCCAGGTCCTCAGGATTTGGGCCAAGGCCATCCCCTATGCCAGCACAAATCTGATTTATTGTACACGCACACTGCCTTGCTGTAGGTGCTCGTTGAATTTGCGCTTGCACTCCCCATTCGGCAGAAGCGTGTCTCTCCTTTATGGCTCTCTTCCTCCCTTCCTTGCAAAGAGCATATGGATGACTTTCTAATGCAGGCCACTACCCACCTACTGGGGCTGTGTTCACTCAAATGTTGGTTCAGTACTTGTCTTACCCGGATGCCTTATGTTCTAGGGAAGGATTTGGGTGTTTCTCACCAGACTGTGTTAGTATGGACAAATCTCCCTTGATATGAAGAAGCCACATCCATCTATTACCATGGTTGCAACTTTTTCCTCACCCCATACGTGGCTTCCTCTATATTGTTTAAGCCAATATTTTCCTTTGTTAAGATCAAATGTGGGTCCCAACGAAGTCAACACCCTTCCATTGTTTCTAGAGACCTGCTGCCCTTCTGTGTAAGGATGAGATGTGTTTTAGGGTCTCAGATCAACAGGCCAAGAGCCCTGGCTCCTAAGTCCTGGTCCCAATTCTGCCGGTGGTTCCCTCAGTGGCTTTGGCTGAGTGAATAAACTTCTCTGCCTCAGCTGATATGCAAATAAGACCTGCCTGCCTTGTGGGGTGCTTGGCTAGCTGGTCATAGAGTCCTTTGTCCTGCATGCAGGGCCAGGGCTAAGTATCACTGTTGCCTGCAAAACCCATCTTCTCCCATCATTTGAGGGCTATTTCCAATGGCAGCAGAAAAAGAGTCGGCTTTCAAGCACCTGACCCTTTTTGCATCATTGTTTTCTGCTGGGACTTTCTGCTCTACTGTTTTCCTTGACATTTGGGCTGCTCTGGGAGGCTGCATCAGCTTACAAAAGACAATGCTGACCCCTTGGCCGCAGGTGGGGCAAGGGACTTTATTTCCTTCCCAGTTCCTGGTGTGCAAGAACAGCGGACGTGCACGTTGGTGCAGGCTTTCCACCAATTCACAGAGCAGCGTTAGTGGATTTCGGGAGAGCTCTTGAGTGTAAAATTTATAAAACCGAGACCTTTTTCAGAGTCGGATGAGGGATCTTGATGGAGAAGGCTGCAAGATGCACTGGTGAATCAATAGCTCACCTAACAAGCCAATGCAAAGACTCTTTATTTAACTCTGTAGGGTTATTTTTTACACTTTTTCTTTTCTTTTGCATTCTTCCAACACCTGCATGGAAGCTAAGGCAAAGCCCAGTCTTTTTTTCCACAGATGGATCACTGATTTAACCTAGCGAACATGCCACGTTCCTTCCTTTACCCCCCTGCCATCCTACGCACACACACATTTGTACCTGAGTCCCAGATAGCAACCTGCATATGCAACTACTTTGGCTGGGCAGAAAAATGGTATTTCCATCTTGCAAGAAGCTCCAATGTTTTGAAATTTCTTTTCATCCCTAATTGGGGGGAAAGGTTGGCATTTAAAAAAAAAAATTGCAGGTGTCTGGTGATAACGTGGATAATGACGCTGTGCAGAATTTTTCCTTTTGAGGCATATTTTTTTCATTAATGTCAAGATAGCATCCCATAAATGAAAAATATGTTAGGATAATAACACAGACCTTAGGGTGTCCAGACTGTGGAAGAAGCTCCCTGCAGAGGTGGTGCACCTGGAAATCTTCAAGAGGAGACTGGACGGTCACCTCGCTGGGATCACTGGACCCCCCAGTTGTCTTTCCTATTTGGTGCAGGGGCCTGGACCCGATGATCTTCCAAGGTCTCTTCCAGCCTCTCTTATGCAATAGTAGTCTACATGGCATGAGTTAGTCAAAAAGGGAATTTTCCGTTTTGAGTCCAAAATACTTTAAAGTTTTGAAATGTTGTCAAAGCTGCCATATGCCCACGAAGTGCTTTCATTCCAGTGAAACTCCATCTCCAAATGGAAAAATATTCCTTTTGGGGCTGGAGGGGAGACTTCTGGCTTTTGGATGAGCAGTAACAGCTTCAGTGACACGGGCATGGAACGGGGACCGGAGAGAAATGAAATTCTTTGACCTTGGACACGTCACTCATTTCTTCAGGCCTCAGTTTCTTCATCTGTAAAATGGGGATTCATAACACCCAGTTCTTCCACTGCGTTCTACTTCTCAGTTGGTTCCTAGCATGTGGAAGATGGAGGGATCGGTTCTTCTTATCTGAGTTTACAGTACTTCGTTCCGTGAGACCATGAACTTGGTGGGGAGGAATCCGGATACTAGCATAACACAAATAATGAATCCAAGTATATTTATGATTATAATTAACATCAGAGGTACTGATGTTACCCAGTGGTGAGAGCTGTGAAAACACCATCCCCCGATGAATAAAACGACTAGGACCGAGGGGAGGTGGGAACGTTTGTCCTGCAAGACTTTCCAATTGCTCAGGTTTTTCTTTATCTCGCATGGGAATGAAACAGGGAGATGCTGACTTTTTTGGAGAATCAGAAAATTCAGAAAACTTCAGAAATGTCAAAATGTTTCGTTGCGGCGTTTCGAATGGTGACGTTCCCGAGCCAACGTCGCTCGGTTCATTGAACCCAATTGCAGAGCTTTATTTCAGGCCGGCGCAATATGAATCTGGGTTCCCGCGAATTCCTCAGTACCCGATGCAGTAGAGTTGACGTGTTGTTATGGCCATGATGGTCCGGGACATTTTTTTGGTGTCATCTTTTATTGGACCAACTGCATAGTTGGGAGAAATGTTGGGTGAACTTTCGGGTACAAAGTGCCCTTCATTAGGTCTCTAGCATCTATCCCAATTATACAGCTGGTTCAATAAAAGATGGAAGTTTACCTTGAATAGGTCATGGCTGTTTCCCACTATGACTGGCTCCCTTGCTGGACTCCACCTCACCTGAAATTCCCAACCGGCTCCAAAAATGACTTAATCCTTGTTTCCTTTGAAGTTGTCTGAGTTTGTCAAAAGTCTTTGGCAGTCTTGCGTGAAGGCTTCTCTGTCAACCTATATTCCTAGCTATGAACCTGGAAAGAGATTACCAAAGCAGAGCTAGAGTAGAGCACCATCTTCTGCCACCTCTATGCCCATCCCTTGCCCTGTGAATTCAGAGTAAGGAGAACGGGACAAGGTCCAGAGGAAGGAAATCGCGGAGGTGAGGCCTGAAGGAATGAAAGCCAGTGCCACATTTACGGCAATGACACAAGCTGTGTCAACAGTGTCCCTATAGCCAGCACTTCAGGTCCCATTTCCTCATCGGATCAAGCTTTCTCTTTTGGAAGAAACTGTTGAAAAATCAATCAAGCACCATAATAAAATGCTGAAGTGATTTAATACATCTATTTCCCATTACATCAAGACTTAATAAATTCCCTCTCTCTTTCTCTCTCTCTCTTTTTGAAACCCGCATGCATTATTGAATTTGTTTGAGATGGAGCACGTTTAAGAAGATGTATAAATCTGAAGGAATTTATTAAGCCCCGGCAAAATTTATTGAAGGTTATAAACTTTTTAAATCTACAAATGTTTGACATCGTCAAAGAATAATTAATTAATTGGCAACCTTAAATACCGGCAAAGCTCATGTTACATTTATGAGCTCTTTCAGCCTCATTAAATATGCATATCAGGTAATAAATCTTTTAAATTCTATCAACCTTAAAAAAATAGGGGTGTTGACGGGCCCAACAGTCCTTTACAGAGCTAAAAGGTCGGGGGCGGGAAATATCGGACCAGCTCATAGTATGCACCATTTTCGGGATTATTCATTGGAGCTGCTCATGCAAAGGCGTACTACTGCAGGAACGACTCACTTCCGTTATTCTTTGATAGTCTTATCATCACCGCAATAACCTGAGACCATGCAGACACATGGGGAGAGATAGTCTCTGCTGCAAGGAACTAGAAATCCAAATGGACAAGACAACCAAGGGGTGGGAGAAACAGGTTTGAGAAGTGGGGGATGCAGGTTCAAGTCTCTGCAGGAGAGGGGTTTGAACCTAAGCTTTGCATATCCCAGGACAGTGCTGGTCTATTGAGTAAAAGCGGGTGGTGGGGAGCACCCAGCATCCTCCCGCCCATAGCATCTGGTCAGAGCGTGCCTGCTGGATTGGCCCCAGAGGAGTGATAGGCGAAGGAGCACGTGTCTCTAAGTCCTGTTGGTGCTTAACCTTACACCAGACCTCTTGCTGCTTGACGCTGTCCGTGCTCAGGTGGTTGTGTGCATGGCCAGAAGCAGAAACACAGGCGCAGAGGGGATTTTATTAGTAGAAATTGTGGGAGTTCACATGCTATGCAGCCATGGATCAGGGGTTTTGTGAATGCCACCGGATTTGGGAGGCTACAGAGGCACTGAGGTACCTAAATCCCCTGGTGAATCAAAGGCTCTGTGTAAGCCAATGTGGAGCACGTGTTCCTGGGCCCCTCCGGGCAGGTTCGCTGAGGTCTGTGTCATGACGCTCAGGTTACAGGGCCTCGTTCTTTAGCTCAAGCTGTGTCTGCACACACATTTACCACTGGAGGCTCTTGGCTCCATCGTCAGTCCACCACGTAAAAGGATTGAGCCCAGTGCTGGGATGCTGGCAGCACATTCAGTCTCTATAGTCAGCGCCATTGCCTGCTGTGCATGGCATGGCAGTGTGCTTTGCACAAATCCTGGTGAATAATAGGGGGAATGGAGTTGTGTGACGATTTCCTCCCCAGGGCTGTGTCAGCTGTGCTTGACCTAGGCATCTAGACCTCTACCACTTGAGTTGGAGGAGTAATGTCATTCCCTGGCAAGAGGAGTAGGTTGTTATCTCCTGGTAAGCCGGCCACCGGATTGCAGGAGAGGCCTATCAGTGCATAGGAAGCATAACGGGAAGGGGTGCAACCTCCGGATGAGGATTTCTAGGCCTCTGAAGGCTGGAAGCTGTAGGGACAAGGGACAGATCAGTCTGGATAGGCCCTGCATAAATGCTCTTT
>NW_005842292.1:989699-993004 GCF_000455745.1 Alligator sinensis | reverse complement strand
TTCCCTGCACCTCTTGGCTGCACATGGATTTGTGCAAGCACTTCACTTCCCAACCCAACTCTTTGCAAAGAACAAGGAAGCTCCGAAGCCCGCAGAGGGCTTGTATTTCCTCAGTGGTGCTCTTCTCTCCCTCTGTCCTTCCCCAGCTGAGGTCTACAAATCCTCCCGCCGCGGGCTCAGCTACCCTCCCATCAAAGAAGGGTACCTTCAGGTCCACCCAGTGGTGGCCTTAGGGTTGTTGGGGCCCTGGGCAAGAGAGTCATTTGGGGCCCCTTAATTTTGATGACCTATAAGCAAGTTGGACATTTGTTGCAACATTTTGGGGCCCCCTAAAGCGTGGCAGTCACCTGGTTTGCCCTCCCCTAAGGTCGCCACTGGTCCAACGTCCCATTGGCCTCTCCTGCCTCAGCTCCAGGGATGCTGTTTGGTTTGGGCATTTTTAGCCCTCCCAAGATCCTGTTTGTTTCCCCCCAGTGCCAGGATCCAAATCCCAGAGTGAAGTTGAACACAATACTTTCAGGTTCCCCTGCCCATCTGTTGTTGGGGGGATGGTATTTAAGCACACCCCCTTCAGCACATTTTAAGCATATATGATGCCCAGATAGTCTGTCAAGACTTCTTTCTCTGCCTTCATACCCTCCGGGGCTGAAAGCTGGATATGAACCCTGGGCACTTGGAAGAAGGTTTGGCTGGACCTCAATTTAGCAGTAGCAGTCCCTTCAACTTACTACACCAAGACAGGTCTCCTAGTACCAATGGATAATAGTGCAGCCTATCCTCACCCCACGCAACATCCCTGCCATGTCTCAGCTGCGAGAGACGTTTGCAGTCGTCGTGCCTAAGGAACCAGCCCCTGCCACCACCTGAGGTCCCCGTGATATTTTTGTGTCCCCGTTGATGTCATGTAATTTGGTATAGAAATGCTGTTGGAGAACACGATCCACAGATTTTTTTCCCCTGTCTGCCGTTCCTGGCATGATCTCTGCTCCCCGAGGCGAGCGTGACAGAATGTCAGGATGTTACAAGCCATCTTCTTTTGGGTTAAACGGTCCCTGAGCAGATGGCTTTTGCCAAATTTGACCCCAAGGTGGAAAAATGGCATGTCTTCTAAGCGCATCCTTCCCAGGCCGCGCACAGAGCTGTTTATTTTCGTCTCCTTCACCCTCGTTATAATTGGAAGGGGATGAAGTCTGGCTGTTCGTGTAAAGCATTTCTATTTGCAATGCAATAACGTGCTGTTTGAAATCACCTGATTCTCAGTTCTGTGCAGGACCTCAAGGCAAAGGTCCCTATGTGCCAGGCAAAGAGTAAGGCCAGTCCTGCCTGGAAAAGTTTTTCCAACTATTTGAGTTGGTCTAATGAAAGATCTCAGATTTACCCAAAGAGCCTTGTCTGCCTGTGTAAATAGATGAATTAAGCCAACCCTATTTTCCGACGGAGAGCTGAGGCACAGAGAAATCAAGGGGACGGATATAGGAACATCTTACCGTGACGCAAAAGAGGACAGGGCTTTCTTGTGTGTCAGCTGCTCCTTAGTAATTACCCATGTATATGATCTTACCTGGGGACACCTGGAAGCTAAATCAAGGTAACTAATCTCACTTTAATTGAGACCTAAGCTACAGTAGTTTAGCTCCCACTCACTGCAGTGTAAGGGCATGCACACAAGCAGTTTCCATTGAGCATCTGATACCTAATACATCCGCATCCCCCTTTGCCCCAGGGTAACTTGTCTGTCTGTCTATACCCTCAGTGACATAGCCAAGATTATACGTGCAACTTGGAAGCAAGGCAAAGGGCTTACATTTGCACAACCCCTAGAGCGGTGGCAGCTCTGTTAGTGCGAAGGGTCATATAACAGTATCAGTTACTGTGGCAGTAAGTTATACCAGTACAAGCCCCCCCTGTATTGGCTTGATTTCATCTGCATGGAAGAGGGTAAGGGGCTTTCATAGGTTGAGACAAATCAGTACAAGGTTTTTATGAGTAGATGAGGCTATAGAGATGTATAGTGGTGGGGGCTTTTTGCAAACCTTGTGTCAGGGTTACTGCCAGGCTGACAGCCCCGGAGAACGATGTCCTGTATTTAATCCCTGACCTGGTCATATTGCCCAACGAAGTGTTCAGCCCTGTCCTGGAAATAGTGCTCCTGTTGGGAAGAGCAGGTGACTTCCACGATCCACCCAGACCTCCCCGCAGCCCCAGCCAACAGCAGGGGTCCATTCAGACCGCGGTGCTGATGCTCCACTGAAACCCTACATGGAGGCTTCCCAATAGCCACCTTAGAGGACGGCCAGCCTAGGCACGAGCCGTGACCCATGTCCTACCCATGTCCCTGGAGCCATCTGCTCCCAGAAACGGTGCAGCCAAATCCCTGTGCAGCGTTTCAGACTCACGTGCTTCCATGTCAGCTCTGCACAGACCTCGGCAGCTGCTTGTTTTCTTAGTCAAGCCAGAAAATGGTGTCTCTCTGGGCTTTCTGCTTCCCTGGCCTTGAGAGCAGCCCTGTCCTAGCGGCAGTAGGGACCACAGAGCTCTGCTGAAATCTGGGCCAGCTCAGATCTCCCTGGAAGAGCCTAAAAGAGAGGGTTTAACCCTTCAGAAGCTGGCAAGAAGGAGCTTTTGGGAATGGGTGTCTCTCTCTGAGAAGATTATTTCATTTCGTACTCTGTGAAGGCGGGGAATATATTATATACATGATCATTTAACTGAAAATAGCCAAATTCTGACCCTCTGGGCACGTCTGTTTAGGTTGCATGACACTACAGGCTCAGTGAATTTGCTGCTAAAACAAAACAGCTCCGGCTTATTCTTTGCTTTTGCCAAGCTACCTTCGCCAAGCACAGAGCTGTGTAGACGTGGGGTATCTCCTGTGCTTTCGGTGGGAGGTTCAGCCTCTAGGTATTCATTGTACCTTGCCCTGCAAAACCGCGCTCCCATTCATTTTGACGGGCAGCAAGGAGAGGCCTCCAGAGATGGCTGCTCTGTTGTCCAGGAGATGTCGAGGTCTCCATTCGTTGTCGCGAGGAGTTTTAGTCTGCGCTAAGATGCCTCTGTCCGGTCAGAAGTCCACTCCCCGCACTTGTGTCTGCAACTATGTCAGGCTCTTCTGGTCTGTGCAGGAAGATCTCTGCTTGGGTGGCTGTATCTGCCTACCAGGAAGCATTGCCACCTTTTCTAGTACTCCAGTCGACTGCTGGATTTTGTCTCAACCCCAAGAGGTGTGAACCCACGTGCATGCCACTAACCCCGAGCTACGGGGCAGGCATGACTATGAGGGCCCTCTACTCTGCCCTCATAGACAA
>NW_005842292.1:986532-989668 GCF_000455745.1 Alligator sinensis | reverse complement strand
GGAAAGAGTCACGGTCATTTGGTTGTGCTGGCTAGGCTCAGGCTTCCCCTGAACAGGTGAGACTACCATAAAACTGCCCAGCCTCACATCAGCATTAGCTGTCTGGGGAGAAATCCAGCCACACTCCAGGTTGAATCAGAAATGCACTATGTGCAGAGGCGGAGGGACATTGCTGGGCTATCGGATACCCCAGGGTGTCCATGCAGTCCCTGTAGACTGGTTGCAAAGCAACTCAGAGCAGAATGTGTCTGGGGCCGGGGGAGCTGTGCAAATGATCCCCCCGGCCTTTCTAGCTGATCAGCTGTCAGGTGCTGGCTGTTCCCAGAGGGCAAGAAAAGCTTTTCCAAGCAGTGGCCTTGTCACATGCAGCCAGGCTCTTCCAGAGGGAAGGCAGGAGGCCGAGGGATGCTTTTGGCAATGCAGGTCGCTTCTGTGACTGCTTTCTCACCGGCCTGCCATTCACAGCCTGGCTGCTCAAACCACAGCAGGGAGCCACGAAAGCACTCGGCGGGAGTTTACATGCACCTGCCTTGAAACCGTGCAATTGTGTAAAAAACAATCAGGATTGATGATAGAGGTGATATCTTCTATTAGACCAACTAGATTTTTGCAAAAAAACCCAAAAATCTTTCATTGCAAGCTTTCGGGCACAAACACCCTTCATCAGGCATCAGAGGAAAGATTGTAAAAGTTCTCCTGGGTAGAAATGAAAGTTCGTATTTCATAGGAGAGTCGAAGGTGGGCAAATCTCCTGTTTGGAACAGTTCATTTACACGCAGGTTAGGCGCAGAGAAAAGTTGGAATAGTCTCTTTACCTCGAAGTTGTTTGCTGGGAAGCAGGATGTCGTCCTATTCCTTTCGGGTTATGGTGTTTCGTATTTCACAGAGGAGTCGGTAGATGGGATGCTCCTCTGAGCAGGAATTTCTTATTCGGTGCAGTATCTCTGAGCTTTGTGTGAGGGTCAGTGTAAGTGCAAATGAACTCACGCAAAGGCAGGAGTGGTATCTCTGGTTTCAGGCGCTCAAAGGTGCTTCCTCCTTGTAAAATGACCAGTGTGTAGGTAGATATGTGTGTACACGTGCAGGAAAGACGCATGTGCCAGGGAGTTATGTTCATGAAGATCCTTTCGTTTCTCATGCCACTGCTCTCTCTGGACAGATAAAAGAAGGAAAAGCCCACCATAAGGCCGGCTCGATTTCACCCATTGTCCAAGGGGTAAAACTGAGGCAGCAGAAACCCGCTCGTCTGCTTCATAAGGACAGTTTAAATCTGATGTCCTGGCCTAGAGGCTTTATCCTGGCCCCACGGCACTCAAAGGGAAACCCCCATTGATTTGCAGTCCCACTGAAGGCCACCAAAATACCGGTGTTGTCCACCCCTCTGATGTCCTGCCTGACCCAAGCTGCAGAACTTCATGGGAGACCCCTGCCCTGGAGGGATTTATTCTCTTGTTGGTCACCCTATTCGGCCCACCCAGTATCCCTCTAGATTTCCATTTGGATACGATGCTCCTCACTTCCCGTCCTAAACTTCTGTTAAGCAGTGGCTGCTTTCCACCCCAAAGGTGGCTGCATTTCACTGCTCTTCTGAGCAATGCTGTAAGAGGCAGAAGGGAAGGTGAAGAGAGAGGGCCTTCCAGGGTTTGCACTAGCGTAGATGTGCTTGTACCAGGACAGACAGGCCTCGCATGGGCACATTTCGTCTTTCCCATATAGAAATAAGTTAGACCTTTTATGAGCAGCTTCATTCGAATGTATCTGCGTTCCTATCAGGGGCTTGTACCCTTTTAATTATACCAGATCATTAAAACAGTGTGACTTTCAGATGTAAACCTGGATGCACCTTGCCTGGGCTGCCTTGGGCTTTCCTGAGTTTGGGCCCGCGGCCCGGGAATGGGATGTGCAGTGAGGAGTGCTAATTGCCGGTGCACCCCAGAAGAAGGGAGTGGGTATGACTGATTGTTGTCACGGCCCAGGTGGGAAGGGCAGCTGGATAGATATGCCCTAAGAGGACAGAGGGGTGAACACTTCGTTGCTTATGCAAGGCAATCGTCTGGGATGAAATGAAGGCAAGAACGGCAGTGGAGAACCCTCTGCCAGTGAGATCCAGGAGACAAGACCCAGCTCGCAAGGCTAAACTTTGCTGGCTTGCCAGGCTTGTTCACCCCGGTAGTTATTCTGGAATAACTCCTCATGGACTATTCCTGATTGATTCGTCCTGGGGAAGGCTCTGATCCTGGAGCCTGAGTGGCTTCTGCTCTTCTCCTTCCTCATTCATATTCTACCACAATGCCACGTCACCCCAGGCTTGCGGAGGTTATGAAAGACCCACGGCCTGACAGCCAGAAAGTGGGCATGCAACTTGGGAAACCCAGAGCCACAGAGTCACTTCTTCCACTTTAGGTATGCTTCTTCCCTGCCTACCAAATGAGGACACACTGATGCCATCGAGATGGAACAGCATTGCAAGAGTGCTCTTGTAGTCATGATGGTCCAGAGATAACGCGAGACACAAAGATTGCTGAGGGAGGTATCTCTTATTGGACCAACTATATAGTTGGGATAAAGTTAGCCAAGCTTTCAAATGCAAAACACCGGTTCTTGGTGTTTCTCTGGTTACAGGAAGCAAAGCACAGCAAATGAAGCATGGCATAAGGGAGGGGCTGAGAAAATTTCTCTGGGTAAGGCGTACACAGTTAGCAAAGAAAAGCAGCTGATTACTTGGAGATCAAAGCCTATCAAAAGTGGAGAGGGTCAATCTCACCTTGCTTGTGTGCAAAGAATGCAGGAGTTGGATAAATTATAATGGGCCATAAATACAAATTTGGTGTTTGGTCCTTGGTTCTTAGCGTTCAGCCAGCTTATGAATTTTTATTCCTAAATTTGCCTTTTAAAGACATTGGGTTACCATATTTCCAGTTTCAAACAAGAGGACGTCTGGGGGGGGTCTTATGATTGTGCAGGAGACAGTGATAAGTCCGTGCCCTGCCTCTGCCCCTCACTCCCAAGCTACAGTCCCCCCCCGCTGATGTCCATGCAGGTGCTCCTCACTCCCAACCCGCAAACCCCCTGTCCCTGTTGATACCCCTGACCCGCAGCGCCCTGGCCCTGCCTATGCCCCACCCTCCCAACCCAC
>NW_005842292.1:984976-986522 GCF_000455745.1 Alligator sinensis | reverse complement strand
CCCCCTGCCCCCCATGCAGCTCCCTGCTGACCCAGAAAAACCCCTCCACCCCCCTTCCCCACTGGAGGGGCAGGCACCGCCCCCACCTCCTTGCCCTGCTGCAGCCCTGGTGCCAGCAGGCACCTGCCCCACTCACATGCCACCCTCCCTAGACAGTCCCCAGCCCTGGTCCTCCAACCTTCACCCCCCATAGACTTACCTGCCTGCAGCTGCCAGGGCTGTGAGCAGAGCAGGTGATGTCCCAGTCTCCCATCATCTTCCCCTGCTCCCCCAGCCCTAAGTAGCTCCTTGTCAGGGCAAGCTGGGAAGTGCTGGAAAAAAGTTCAATGCTGAGTGGAGGCAGAGCAAAATCCTGGACATTTGTTGATATTTTTACAAACCTCCTGGATAGAGATGGGAGGACCCAAAAAGAGGACATGTCCAGGAAAACCCAGACGTATGGAAACCCCAGTGTTGGGTAGATTTCCCTTGAGCACGAGGATAGTGAGCTCAGAGATGTAGTGGTTGCTCTGTAAGAAACGTGCTCCTAAGGGTGAGTGTATGTCTCCAACCTTCATATTTTTTTTCTGTGAAATGTTGTTTTCTTATCATAGAGAAATTGTAGAGAAGTAGGGCTAGAAAGGGCCTCCAGGGGTTACCTAGTCCAACCCCCTGCCTGAAGTAGGATCATCCCTTTTGAAACCATCCTATACAATCCAAACTCTACGTAAGACTACCGCCAACTGTGATGCAACACAAGACATCACCTAACCTGCCACAGGTAAAGCAGGGAACCACAGTAGCCAAAGTCCTGCTGCTATAAGAGGTTGTTAATATATGCTCAAAAGATCCCAGATAGAGGGCCCAGGCCCCTGCTAAAGGAAGAAAACTCCCTCACAATCTGTATCAGTCTGACCCCAATATGGTGATTGCTCTGGCCCTGAGCAGAGGGACAAAACCTTCTAGCCGGGAGCCTCCAGCTTTGGTCCCAGTGGGAGCATTGGCACACCCCAGGCAAAAATCCCCAGCCTTGGCTGCAGCCTATACCCGATACCTCTGAGAAGACTTAAAAACACCCTGACCCTTTTGCATAGTTGTTGTTTAGCTTCGCCCATGCAGATGCCATGAGAGCACTTGGTGCATTGGATCAGGTATATCGCATTTTGGGAAAGGTGTGTGTAGGAACCAGGGATTGTTGCTTATGGGAGATGTTGATTGTAGCAGCAGTGGTTGAGCATTTCTTGCCAAGGCAAGGCTATGTTGCACATGATATCTGTTGGGCAGTGGAGAATTTGCTTCTGGTGATGAGCTGGGCGGGGTTAGGGGGTGGTTTGCAAGCCAAGAGCAGAGACAGAAAAGTTCTCAGTCAATGAGACTGGGTAGGACTCATCACATTGATACCAGGAAAGGTGACATTTAAAAAAAAAAGGTCTAATCACTCATTGTTATCGTCATGCTGGCAGGCACTGGCTGAGTTGATGGCTTACCAGAGGCATTACCGACACGTGGGAAGGGACAGCCTCTGCCCAAAGGACCTGCCATCCAGACAGGCAAGGTACACAGACGG
>NW_005842292.1:983168-984945 GCF_000455745.1 Alligator sinensis | reverse complement strand
AGAGACTGGTCCAGCATCACACAAGACAGCAGCATCTCTGGGGAAGAAGAGCCCAGTCCCTAGTCCTAGCCCCATGGTTATCCCTCCCTGCTGACAGCAGGCCTCCCCCCGCTCATTATCACTCTGGGTTAGGCAAAGTAGATGGCTTACAGCAAGGGTGTCAAACATACAGCTGAAGGGCTAGATCTGGCCTGCAGAGCTGTGTCATTTGGCCCAAGGATGGTCTCCCAGAAGGGCAGGCCAAGTTGGGGGTAGTGCTTGCTACCAAAATCTGGGGTATGGAGCTCCACTGAGGATGCTTGTGGATCTGGATCTCGCTTGCAGGGAGCCTTGTGGTCCAAAGCCATTTGACACCCCTGGCTTAGAGGTGTCCTGAGCACGGGGGGTTGGGGTGGGAGAAGAGTTGGCAGCACCGGGCTCTCAGGGGTATCTTGGGGTCAACTGGGAAGTGGCATCGAGCATCTGCCAGGGACATCACAGTGCTGCCCCCTTTCCCTGCTTCCCCAACCAGGAACCTACGTGCTTCTTGCTGGAGAGGTAACTCTCTTGTTAATAATGAAGAACCAGGTGCAGTGTGTTTGTGGCCCAATTTACCCTGGGTATAACTCCACTGAAGTAAATGGAAGTCCATGGGAGGGACAAGAAGGACCCTTATTCTCATCTCATCTGACCCTACTGCAGTTTCAACCACACACCAGCTGCAATAGCTTGTCGCTGACCTGGGTCATAGCTTGCTGCTAGCCCAGGGATGCATGGGCTTGATCCCATGGATCTGCCATGTAGAGCCTGGGAACTGTCCTCCTTGTTACTCTTCTATTCCTCTCCCCTGCTTGACGAGATTGTAGCACTTCTTGTTAGACACTGCACTGTCTAATTAATGGGGATATAGATGGAGGTATGTTTGCCTTTGGCAAACAGCTACCCCACACAGACAGGGTGTGTACACACATATTCACTTTCTGACATTTAAACTGGCTTCACTCTTTAAAGTCCACTTGACTGTCAGAGTGTACACATCTACATGGAGCAGAGTTGACTTAAAAGTGGTGCAAGATAATACTCCTCTGCGGTGTATCATCTTGAATCGCATGAGTTAAGTCAACTTAGCTCACATGATGGCTGCCACCAAGTCAAGGGGCTGCATGTGTGCACGGTCTGACGTGGCTTAACTTAAGTCGACTTAATTAAGTCACCTTATTTTAAGTCGACTTAGCATGTGTGTGCACACCCATGGAGCAAATCTGAACTGATAAAACTTTTCACTGCTGGAGTTTTTTGATGAGTAGTTCTTCACTGGATGGTGCAAAATTGGCCCCAGGTTAGGTGGTTGCACCATCTGTCCTGCTATTAATTTAGGCGGGTACAATGCCAACAACAGCAGTACAAACGGTTCGTCTGTGCATTCCCTGAGATCAACATCCATAAGGCGGTTGTTAGCACTTCTTGCTTCTGATCAGGCTGGTGGGCCATGTGAAGCCATCTTCATGGTTTTATCGAGAGGCAGAGCCTGGATCAGGAGCTGGGCTGGGACATGTCTATTCTAACTCAGCTTGCCACGTTTTTTACTCCTACTGAATTGGACCTCAAGAGAGATCATCGGAGGGAGCGGATCGCGCCCTTGGGTTGGCTGTGAGGCCACTCTCCACTCTGTATGGGGAATGAATGATGCTCTTACGTTTAATGAGCCTAAGAGCAGCAGAGCTGAGATTCTCCTGTCACCTCGGGAGCTCTCTCTGCTTCTTCCCCATGGACATGCTGGTTCTCTAACATTGTGTCC
>NW_005842292.1:953786-983137 GCF_000455745.1 Alligator sinensis | reverse complement strand
TTCCTGTCCTTACACAGGTCACTAGGACCATGGACCTATCACGTTTTCAGGCCAGCAACAGCAGCAGCACCCCGACATCTATGCTGCCCAGTACTCAGGGCTCTGCTGTCATTAGCCCTTGGGTTGCACACTTGTTCGCTCCCAGCAAAAACAGGCCAACTACCCTTAGCTCCAGTGGAGACCTCCTGCTGTGTCTGTCCTTCCTAGGCCATACTGAGAGCAGCCTTTTTCTGGCTCCAGCAAAGGCACCATCACCTTGTCCCCCGAGTCACTTCTGTTACTTGTGTCCTGCTGGGACTCTTACCTCCCCGGATATCCTCTGTGGACACTGGATTCGTAGGGAGGCAGCCGGGCTCACAGCATGAGAGCATGATGCTCCCTTTCTTTGTGCCACCTGGCAAAGCTTCCCAGCGTCACCAGGAATGACACGAGGGTAAATGAGGGCAGAGCGCAGCTATCGGTGAGCTCACCTTGCATGCCCCCTGGCTGGGGCAGCATTGCTGCTCTCCTGGGGGTCCTGTTTTGCTCTGGGATGGGCACTTTTCACTCTGATCTGGTTCTACCTTCACACGCGGCAGCTAATTGACTCTTCCCAGCATGGAGTCAGTGGCTAATCTTGTTACCGATATCTCATTTGTTGCGATTATTGTCAGCCTCGTTAGTCCCCACCGGGTGTTCCTCAACCTCCTTTGAATGTTTTCTGGAGGCTCATCACTGCCTTGTAGCGCGATGTAGAGCACGCCACGGCTGCTTTGCAAAGTGCCCTGCATAGAGGCATCCAAGTTGTATCGAGGGGGACTGCATAGAGGTGGATGCTTTAAAAATGACCGAGGCAGACGAGATTCTTTGGGTAAATCCGATATCTTTTATTAGACCAACTAAAAGGATTGGAAAAAATTCTTCTTTGCCAGCTTTTGGGTACAAACCGATGAATTGGAACTAATGAATTTGGCTCGGGGTGGGAGGGGCAGGTGACACCTCTCCACTTTTATTGTCTCAGCCTTTATTTCAGACAGGGGCAATATTGAGCTGTTAGAGTTGTGAAGAAAGCCTCCGGTATCTGAGTTTGCCCATGGTGAAGTAAAGACAGTAGCTCCGTGGTGCGGACTGCCCCGTTCATCTCACTTTAAACACATCCGTATTAGCGATCAAAGCCAAGTGAAGACGCGGGCTTCTCTGAGTGGTCTTTTAACACTGTCACCCACCGGGACAGCTGCATTCCTCGGGGATGCCGGAGCCTGGAGTGAACTTCTCAGGTGCAGGAGGTCAGCATCAGTTACTCCATCCTCCGGATAAGAGGATGACGAGGGAACGAGCCAAGCAGTGAGACCCATCTCTCCACATTAGCTTCCTCACGATGCATTGCCTTGGGGGCAGGGTGAGGATCAGGATGGTGGGGGTGATACGAGAGACGCTGCACCAGCTTTCCCAGCCTGTCTGAAGGGAGGACCCAGCTTTTCTCATGGAGGAGTCCTGGTCTGCAGCACGACTATCGCTCTGAAGCCAGGGTGATGGGCATGCGACGAATGTCTCCTAAAGACACCGTGCTGAAGGTGCTGCGGGGGCAATGCTTGCTCTCATGGCCTATATACCACCTATGCATCTATAGCTATACTGTATTTATATTGCATTCAGTGATTTCCAGACCTTTAAGGCCAAGTGAACGTTGTCAACCTCCAACATTTCCCAAGGACCCTCATGCACTCTTCCCATCAATCTCCCTGTATTATAACCATCCCTCCACTTTGCTGTGTGGCTATTCTTTGTCAGGCTTCACACACACGTGTGCCACTCAGCAACAAGAAGTTGAGCCACAGTAGCCTTGGCTCAACCTAAATTTTGCGCTTCCCGTCCCCTCTGCCCCAAAAGCCAGGTCAACATTCAGGGGAAGGGACAGGTCTGTTCAGGGCTGAAAAAAGGCTGGCCCAACATCTGGGATGTAGGACCCCACCTAGCGATGCTTCTCACTACCTGCTTAGCTTCAGACAAAAGCTAGTTATATGCTTAGAGATAAAAAATGCTTGGATGTGCTTTGGGATTCACCAGGTGTAGGTGCCTGATTCTGGGCAGACCGTTGCAAACGTTTCCGTCCTGTTGCCTTTTTTTGCTTTATGCTGTGAACTGCATGCGGAGAGGAAAGTTGCAGCCTTGTCCACCCGTACCACGTGGCAAATAACATAGGGTGTTATGCCCTCTGTCAGGGTGTTATGTCTTTTGTTGTGTCAGCTGACGGTAGTCTTAGGAAGAGGTTCAATGATAGATTTGTACAGGATGGTTTGGATGGGGATGATCCTGTCTCAGGCAGGGGCTTGGACTAGAGGACCTCCGGAGGTCCCTTCCACCTCAACTGTTCCGTGATTTTCTGTGAACCCGAAGGGCTGGGGCCGGTGAATGAATGTGAGCTGCAGCTGTAAATAAAGGGCATTAAATGAAATCCGTCACAAGCGTTCAGCTACAGCTGCAAGTCAAGTACCAAGAAATATATACCACAGCTCAGTAATGCAGACACATGGTGCTTTATGAGTGCATCCCAGGACAGACGGAAGGCGCCTTTTGGCTTTGCAAGAGCTCTGCCTCCAGCCTGGGATAATGCGTGCGACAATAGCTTGATAAATGTTTAAAAAATCCACGTGGATTCATGGCATTTGTACATCAGGGGTGGGATTTCCCCGAAGCGGCTCAGCCCTGGCCTTGCTCAGCTCCCGCGGCTCTCGGCAAGGGTTTTCCCATTGAAATCAAGGAGGGAGCAGACAGAGACCAGTGCCGGGGGCTTTGGAAAATCTCATCCCTTGTGTAGTTAGCTGAGGCAGAGTTTCTCAAAGTGTGGAGAGGGCATGAAAGGCTCCCCGGGGGTGAATTGCCAGCAATCAGTAGCAGGGGGAGCAGCGGCTGCAGCAAGGGTGATTGTGGGCAGTTAGTAGCAGGGGAATCACAGCTGAAGTCAGGGGGCATGAAAGACTGCGCTGAGGCAGTTTGGGCTAAAGACAGGGAAAAACAACACCCATCTCTTCCCCCCTGCTCCCTCTATTCATGTGTGCGAGGAGGCCAGAGGTGGGAACCTGCTGTCCCTGACCCTGGTGCAGGTCCAGAGGGATGCTGCAGCTTCCCTGGATTGACCTCAGCATCCCTGACAGCTGAATCCAGCCAGGGCTGGGACACCCACAAAGCAACGAGGGACCTTTTCCCTCAAACCTCTTTCTTCTGCTGCAAAGCCAGGGCTTGCCAGCTGTCCAGCTGCTGTTTCTTCCCATCACCGCTCTCCAGAGTGCCTTGGCATCCATCCTAGCCCCAGGGAAACACAGGGAGGGGAGGAGGGGGGATCTGTCCCATCATCTGGAGGCCATGTAAATTAACAAGGAGCTCGGGGAAGTGTTGTCATTCTTGAAAATCCCCCGATTGGAACCAAATGATGAGCATGAGGTGCAAATAATGAGGTCTTCAGCTGTCTCACAGCTCGCCCAGCTGGACTCGGGGTGCAGGAACCCTGCAAAGAGCTTTCTCCCCCATGGTGAGCCCCTGCAAAGGCGCCGCCTTCTCCCTGGCTTGCCAGCAGCATGGGGGCTCTGAGGCCGTAGCACCCACCCTGCATCCTGTGCAATGTGCTGGGTGACTCCGTGCTTATAAAACTAAGCTGCTTGTAGAGATACTGCGGGTGCTGGTCAAAACTGCGGGTGCTGGCCAAAACCCATGCTAATATGCTGCTGTGCAGTAGTATTAGGTATTTAACAGATGCAGTTAGCATCTGTAAAAACCCATGCAGTAGTACCAGTTACTGCACATTGATTTAGTCCTTGGGTTATCTAAGTACTAAACTTAATGCGCAGTAACTAGGGTGCTTTAATGAATGTGTAGATACGCCCTGCAGGTAGTGCTTTGCCATGGGCATGCAGACTGGCCTCTGGGGACCTGCTCTCAGCTCTTCCCTCTGGCTCCTCAAGCTCCTGCTCTCCCTGTGGTGACATCTTTCCTTTTATCTGTTTTTGTCCTGCCTTTCAGGCCAGCATTTGCTGCCTTGCCAGGGCCAGAGGTTACCAGCAGGGAATGTACACTCTGGACACCATCTCGACTGCTCTCCCATTGCAGTCTGATCGGCTGGTCCTTCGGGTGTGCATGTCTTGGAGCCTGTTCGTGACCTCTTTGTACTTGCAGTGTTGGCAAGGGGTCTGAGTCCACCCTGTTGCTGCCTTCATTCAGTCTGGTGTTGTCCTGCTGGCCTTCTGCATTGCTCACATGCATGTGCATTAGGGTAGGGAGGTCTCTTGAGTGTATTTAAACAACGCTTAGGGTGCTTCTGGTGTCTTTGGGCAATATGCCTTGTAGCTGTGCCACAGGATTGCCTGCGTAGTTCTAGGAATAGGCTAGACAAGGACTTGGCTGGGGTGGTTTGGATAGGGGTGGTCCTGACTTGAGCAGGGGGTTGGACTAGATGATCTCTGGACGTCCTTCCAGCCCTACCTATTAATTATTTATCTGATTTCTATGATTACCTGATTTCTATGATTTCTTCTCCATTTCTGTGCTGAGCTCTAGCTACTCTAGACGACCTGCATCCCGCTACAGCTCGGGAAGCTGACTTCTGCCTTTGTTTTGTGTAGCCCTAGAGTGGCTCAACCCAGACCTGCTCACCTGGACACGGTGGCCGCTGATCCATGGCATCTTTGCCCTAGCAAGCAGCCTGTCTTGCTGGACATGGACCAGTGTCCTGTCTGCAGCAGGC
Organism: Alligator sinensis; assembly: GCF_000455745.1. Taxonomy (NCBI): domain Eukaryota; kingdom Metazoa; phylum Chordata; order Crocodylia; family Alligatoridae; genus Alligator; species Alligator sinensis. The sequence goes on along the minus strand of NW_005842292.1, from coordinate 978,420 downwards.
TGCCCCATTGAGGGATGCAGAGCCTTGGTTCTCCGGTTTCCCAGTTTCTGTGCTGGGCTACTCTCTGGTCCCTGGGACAGCAGATTGTCATAGTCCAGTGGTGACAGGTAGCAGAGATCCCACCTGTCTGCTTTGCCTGCGCTGTTAGTCTCTGCCAGCTCTGCCTTCCCACTGCTTACCGGTGTCCCCAGGGAAACAGCTCGTGCCCAGTTTCCCATCTGGTACTGAATGGTTTGAAGTCTGCTGCAGGCCATTGTCTCAGCATAATGTCTTAAGCATGCCATACACAGCAAAGTGCATCTTCAGCTCCGCGGTCACAAGGTTGCCTGAGTATCCTCAGGACAGCCTGACTCTTAGAAACTGGACCAGATCTACTGAGACCGTGCGGTTCCTGTCATTTAGAAGTGAACCAGTCTGTCCTGATGTCCTTACTGGGTCAGGCTGGGATTTCACGGGGCTCTTGAGTCTCTTGTTGTCAGTGTCGCATCTCTCCACGTTCCATGTACAATCTCAGGCTCTCTCCAGCCATTCATGCTGGCTTATCTCAGTCTTGATTATCTTCCCTGACTGTGTGGAGTGCATCTCTGTCTCATGAAGTCATCTGTAAATGCCATATTTTTTTACATAGAACATATACCCCTTTCTCCCAAAATCAGCTACCGGATTTGGGGTGTGCATTATAAGTCAGGGAAGATGGCACCAGCAGTTTTTGCCACTTAAGCTTCTGCTGGGCCAAAGTGGAGGTAACTCTGCATGCGATCTACAAGAAGTGGAAAAACGAGCTGCTGTGACTCCGTTGCATGCTGCAAGCAGAGATCTCTTATTCTTCATTCTGCCTTTTAGAAACAAGGTATGTATTTTCTTTTGGGGTGTGTTGCTTGTGAGAAATGCTGGTACTGTGTGCACGTCTGCCCACTGCCCTATGTACAACATGCTGTTTGTGATCTGGCCAACTGTGAGGTCCTGCCTGTTTGACTGCCTGCAATACCCCATTTTCTGGCACTGCACTGCATTGCTTAGAGCCTCCTATCAGAGAAGCATTGGCACTGCAGATAGGTTGGCTGCCTATCTCCTATTCCACAGAGTAGGGTTGGGTATTTGACCGGTCAAATAAAGTTTGGTCAACTGACCAGTCAAAAAGTTGCCAATAGGTTCAAATAATACATGGAAAAAGCACAAATTTTTCATTAAGAAATGTGTTAAAACACAATAAAAATCATATTTCTGCCAAGAAAACTGCAAAAAATGTAGGGTTTTTTTGTTGTAAAATTGTTATAATCTTTCACTGGCCAAAAGTATGCAGTCAACTGGCCAGTCAGTTGAGACTATTTGACTGGTAGTTGACCCACTTGCCAACCCTACCAGAGAGTGATCTGTGTTGCAGGCTAGGCGGCATCCTTGGCTCAGTATATCTTCCCCCATTAGTGACTTTGCTGGACAGGACATTATCTTCACACCACAGCACTGGGATCTCCATAGTATGCATTGCACTCACTTGGGATCACTGAGCAGTGGCTTCTTCATGATACCATCTAATAATATGTTAGATAAACACTTGCCTAGGATGGTTTAGTTGGGGATGACCCTGCCTTGAACCAGGAGTTGGACTCCTGAGATTCCTTCCAGACTTACTTTCTGGGGCTCTGTCCACTTTACGCCTAATGGAGAACTGATGCACTCACTCCATACCCAACAGCACAGCTAGGATCTCTTGAGCACGTCTCCTTTCCATGTCTTTGGGCACTCTGCTTGCAGCACTATGGGTGCTGCCTTTGGATCAGTGCTATTCCTGGGACTCCAAAGGCATCACCCTGCAGCTCTTGCTGCCCTGCCGGGATGCCGTGCTTGAGGACAGGTGGCTCACTTATCATCCAAATGCCCATTTTGTGTCAGTGACCACTCATACACCACAGCTCTCAAGGAGCTTCTCATGGGGTATGTACAATCTGGAATGAGTTGGCCATCCAGATGCATTGCTAGACTCCCATCATGTCCTTTTGTCTGGGGACTCTGACTCAGTTTCTCAGGGCCTGGGCATACTCTTCCCCTGTGGTAAACAGAAGCTAAACCATGGGGGTAACAAAGTTATCCCTCTTCCATTAAAGACTAACCTGTTGTACATTAATGTTCATTGACTCTGAGGGAAGGGGGTGCCCACAGGTCTGGGAGTCAGTCTAGTGCTCTATAAAGTACCTGAAGACTGGAAGAAGGTCAATGTGGTACTCATCTTCAAGAAAGGATGGAAAGTAGATCCCAAGAATTGATCTGGTGTCCCATGATCTTGTCATGGAAAAATTGGCCAACTGTGGCCTCGGTTATACCACAGTCTGATGACTGGGTAATTGGCTCTGAGGTCGGACCCAGAGAGTAGCAGTCGATGGTAGCGAATCATTATGGTGCTCCGTGACTAGTGGTGTCCCCCACCGCTCTGTCCTTGGACCGGTTCTCTTCAACATCTTTATCAACGATGTGGACATTGGTGTCAGAAGCGCACTGGCCAAGTTTGCCGATAACACTAAACTTTGGGGCATAGCGTTCGCACCTGAGGATAGGCTAGTGATCCAGGGTGACTTGGATAAGCTTAGTAAGTGGGCGGATATAAACCTGATGATGTTCAATATTGAAAAATGCAAGGTACTCCACCTTGGGGGAAAAAAACCCACAGCATGCTTATAGGCTTGGCAGTGCTACGCTCACTAGTGCCATGGCTGAAAGAGACTTGGGGGTCATGATTGACCACAAGATGAACGTGAGCCACCAATGCAGTGTCGCAGCTGGCAAAGCAAACAAAACTCTGGCTTGCATCCATGGATGCTTCTCAAGCAAATCCCAGGATGTCATCCTCCCGCTGTACGTGGCCTTGGTGAGGCCACAGCTGGAGTACTGCATCCAGTTCTGGGCTCCACCATTCAAGAAGGATGTGGAGAAGCTTGAGAGAGTCCAGGGGAGAGCCACACACATGATCAGAGGATAAGAGAACAGGCCTAATGATGAGAGGCTGTGAGCCATGGGACTCTTCAGCCGGGAAAAGCGCAGGCTCAGGGGGGACCTGGTGGCTTCCTATAAGTACGTAAGGGGTGTGCATCAGGATCTGGGAGAACGTCTGTTCACCAGAGCACCACACGGGATAACAAGGATCAGTGGTCATAAACTCCTCCGTGACCATTTTAGGCTGGACATAAGGAAAAGCTTCTTTACTGTCTGAGCCCCCAGGACCTAGAATAGACTCCCCCCAGAGGCGGTGCAGGCACCTACTCTGGACTCATTCAAGAAATGTTTGGATACTTATCTTGCTGGGATCCTTTGGCCCTAGCTGACTTCCTGCCCCTGGGGCAGGGGGCTGGACTTGATGATCTTCAAGGTCCCTTTCAGCCCTAATGTCTATGAAATCTATGAAATCTATATTGGAATATGTTTGGGCCCAAAAAGTGAAGTGAGGTCACCAGGTGGGCAGCTCCTCTAGCCCTATGGACATGAATCCATGCTCAACATTACGGACAGGGAGTGCTTTTCCCCATGAATCGGGGAGTGCGTGCCTTGTCGTTGGTGGCAATAATGACTTTGTTTCAATGCTTTTTTTTGTGAAGAGGGTCGGGTCAAGCCAGAGCCTCTGTTTGCCTAGAGGTTTTATCACACTGCTAAGTGGCTGATCCATTTTCGGCCCATGTGTCTCAGGCTTGCAATTCCACCAGTTGGGGACTGGACTTTGCATGTCAGGAGTCTCACGGGGACTGGTTTCTAATGTCATCCTGTGCTGGCCATGTCTCCTTGAAGAATCCCCACATTCAGTTGGCTTCTTGTAGGGGTCCTGGTGGCAATTATGCCTCCTCTGCACATGGAGGATGTTCCAGTGTACCCATTATAGGCATGGCTTTCCAAAGCCTGGTGCACAGCAGTGGGCTGTACTCCTGTATTTCACCTCCAGTAAACACCAGGCGACTGCATCTCTTGCTTTGTGGTTTTCCCTCTGGCCTTCGAGTGGCACATCAGAAGCACTTGGTCACATTTCTGCAGTTGACTGCTGCCATTTCCTAGGGCCCCTCGGGTTGCATTGCAGTTGGCTTCACAATCCAGCTGGAATGACGCTGGTCACTGTTCTAATACCAGAGCTGTACATACGGCAGCAGAATGACTGGTAGCTTTCTTCTGCAGCGTGTATACAGTGAGAGTCTTTGGGTTGGCTAAAACCACACTGCAGATCTCCTCTTCACTGGACATCTCTTTCATTGCACATCCTATCACGTAGATGAGGTGTTAGGACCCAACATTTCCCTCACCCCTGGTATTTAAAAAATGAGCTGTTCCACTGTTTGGGGTATTACTATTGACAACAGGATCTTTCGCTTCACTTTTTGCCCCCAATGAGATAGTGAAAAAGATTTACCTCCATTTTCTCATCTTTATCCCCCATGGTGAGTTCTATACACAGATGTTGTTCTTGCTTCCCCTGTTTTTATGATTGTACAAGACTCTTTTTTTTTCCTTTTACGTAGGAAATTCAGCATTCCCACTAGACGGAGGCTGTCCGTGCAGCCTGTTTGGCCTGGTTTTAGATGCTATGTTGTTTGCCCATTAATCACCCTCTTCTGTGCTGTAGGTCTTACTAGGCTGATTGCTACCACCATGGTTCATGTTGCCCAGCGTGCAGTACAACATGAAAGACCTTCCTGCTTGTAAAACTAACTGGGCTTTTTGTTAAGAGAGCTATTTCCAGAGATGCTGCCGTGGCAGCTGGTATTCTAGCCATGTGCACACATGAGTTTCCAGTGCCGCCTCTAAACTCTTTTCTCCTGTAACCGATGCTGCTCTTTCCAAGTTTAATCCAGATTGCTACAGGCACTAGCATTTGGGTCCCTCCCAAGGGTCAAGAACCACAGTTGTCCTGGCCTCATCTACAGCCGACCTGGAGATTTGTTGCACTGCTTTAGTTAACGGACACAGATGCTGCTGCTGTGACTGGTCTCAGCGGCACTGTAACCCTCTACTGTCATGCAGGAGCAGACTCAAGATGATCCTTGGGTTCCCTTCCAACTCTGTGATTGAATTATTCTAGCTACTTTAGGGACAAAGATAGCAACCCTGTTCAGTCCCCATCTCCCCCACTGGGGTTGGCTCAGAGATATGATCTAGGCCTTTTTATTTAAGGACAATCCACTTTACTCCATACATCTCCCTATAACAGGGGTGGGCAAAATACGGCCCAGGGGCCGGATCCAGCCCATCAGGCCATTCTATCTGGCCTGTGGGGCCCCTAAAACATTTAGAAAATTAATATTTATTTGCTCCTGGCTGCCTGTCAAAGATGACAGGAGCCATGGGCAGTAGGACCCAGGGGAAGCCAGCGGCAGGACCCACTACTAAGCCCGCCCCCAGCTTTGCCCCCCCAACCAGAAGCCCCTGCCTGGGCCCATGGGACTGTTCCTGTTTCCCTGTACCAGACAGGGAAATGTGACCCTTGGCAGCTTGCCAAAACTTGGTAAGTGGCCCTCCGCCCAAAATAATTGCTTGCCCCTGCCCTATAACACAGGGTCCCACAGAGAACTAATAATTGCCTCTTTCCACCCCGTGTCCTGGTCTGGGCTGCCATGATTTTCTTTATCTACCTTGGATATCACAACCTTTTTGAACTCTGTCCTTACAGGACAGGAGAGCCCAAGAACATAATGAGACCAAGTGCTGTCTTGAATTACATCTCTGCAACCCAAATGTAGTCAATGGGTCTCCATATGTTGTACAAGAGGCTGAGAACTGGAAGTTCCCTGATAGACTAGAGAGGACTGGCTAGAAATCTTCACTGACCCTCCGAAGTCACTGCTGCTGGTATTCACCCTGCTTTTGGACCCCTGGCAGTAGCTTCTCTGCATGTGGCATGTTCAGCTTCCAGACAACTAAATCATTTCATGCTCTGCTTAGCACTACCAAATGGGATTTACTGTAAAGTGTGATAGGGCTGTATCTTCACCCTGCTCCCCACCCCTCTCTTCACCTTCTCTTCTTACACTCCCACTTTTGTTGCAAGAGTTCATTTGTTCAGATTTTCTTTTTTTGTTTTTCTAGCTATCTTTTAACATCCCCTCACAGGCCAGTTTTAAGGTATGGATATAGAGGCTGTACAGGCCCTGTGGCTCCTAGGGGCAATGGGCTCAAGCTGCAGCAGGGGAAATTTAGGTTGGAGATTAGGAAAAACTTTCTGACTATGAGGGTGGTCAAGCACTGGAACAGGCTGTCTAAAGAAGGCATGAACTCTCCATGCAGACGCTTGGCTGGGATGGTTTCATCAGACATGAATCTGCATGAGCAGGGGACTGGACTAGATGACCTTGTGAGGTCCCTTCCAGCCCTACTTTTCTATGATTGTATACATACATGAACGACCTACTCCATGGTAAAAGTGGGTCACCTGCTCAGCAGTAGCTGCTTGTATATAGTCTGTTAGCCATGGTACCTAAGCCCTCAATGAAAGAAGGGGAATTTACCCTGGTTTGGCTTCTATCTGCCATTGAATAAAAGTGTACAGATGGGGCACCTGTACACACTATGGGGTTTAATCCTCATTAAATTAAATAGGTTTATAAAATTTAAGCTTGTTTATTTTGCAGCGTCGCATCAGTGTTTGCACACTAGGTTTTAGAACTAATTAAGCCTGGTCCCTGGCCGGCACCACAGGAAAGCGGGATGGTCCAGCACTACCTTCCCAGTCTGGGGCCCCCCAGCCCATGCCCTGCCACACAGCTGTGGAAGCACACAGCCAGCAAACAGAACAAGAAAAAAAAAAAAGCAGAAGCAATTGAAAGGAGTTCATTACAGTTCCACCTGGTGGACAAAGAGGCTCATTACACATCTTTGAATGCCTTTGTGTTTGCATGCAACAAATCCATGGACGTGCCACTTTAATTCGCGGTGAGCCAAACTAAACTACATCCAAGGGGTTTTACTTTAATGCACAAGAAAGATTTTTAAAGTATCTGGAAAACCTGTTCATGCAAACAGTCAAGCCATGGCAGCACAAGAATGGGCAAAAAATGTGGTGTGTACAAAGACCATGGGTATTACCCATGGAACAGCTGCTCTGTGGTAAAGCCCTGCCCTATTTTACCCTGCAGTAACTTGTTTTTATGGGCATACCTGTAGGTGGCAATGCAATCATGCTTTATACATACCTACAAAATGAGGAGACACCCAATACTTTAAGACACCCAAATCTAGCAGGTAAAGACCATGGGATTCAATGGCTGGATGCTGAATCAGTAAAGTTGGGATGGGAAACAAACCTTGTATTTATTATGAGTATTGAGAGGGGGCAGATTGGAACAATTTCTCTTTGGTTTGGGGGCTATGGAGGTTGAGAGAAATTTTAAAATGAGAACATGGATTTTGAGCTGAATTTTTCAGCAAGTGGCAATGCATTTCGAGGGGGCCCAGTCATCCCCACAGTCCTGAGCACCCACAAAATGTTGGGTGTTTATGGTCTTCTAGGTCTGCACCTCAATTCTGCAGCTCTCCAGTGGAGCATCCTTAGACTGGACACTGCTGTGACTCTTGCAATAGAGACTCTGGCAGAGGGTAGCCCCTGGTTTTCCAGGTACTTATGTAACAATAGTGCACAGCGATCTCCTCGACGTCTGAGTCACGCATGCTGTGCTGCTGAGGTGACTACCTGGCTGCATGTTAGAGATAGGGATAGACAATCAATGAACTTTTCCCATTGATTTAGCATCTATGTCTTGTAGACACAGACAGGGCCCACATCTTGTCTATTTTTCCAGTCTGCAATCTAAGGTTGCTATTATAGAATCATAGAAAATGAGGGTTGAAGGGACCTCAGGAAGTCACATCTAGTCCAACCTCCTACTCAAAGCAGGGCCAGCCCCAAATAGATCATCCCGGCCAAGGCTTTGTCAAGCTGGGTCTTAAAAACCTCCAAGAATGGAGCGTCCACCACCTCTCTAGGTAATCCATTCCCAGGCTTCACCATCCTCCTAGTGAGAAGGTTTTTCCTAATAGCCAACTTTAACCTCCCTTGCTGCAGCTTGAGTCCATTGCTCCCTGTTCTGCCATCTGCCCCCACTGAGAACAGCCCAGCTCCATCCTCTTTGCAGCCCCCTGCAGGGAGTTGAAGGCTGCTATCAAATCCCCTCTCTGTCTTCTCTTCTCCAAATGAAATAAGCCCAGTTCCCTCAGCCTGTCTTCATGACTCATGTCCACCATCCCCGAACCATTTTCATTGCCCTCCACTGGACTGTCTCTAATTTGTCCACATCCTTTCTGTAGTGGGGGGCCCAAAACTGGATGCAGGACTCCAGATGTGGCCTCCCCAGTGCAGAATAGAGAGGAATAATCACTTCCCTTGACCTACTGGCAACTCTCCTACCAATGCAGCCCAGGATGCCGTTAGCCTTCTTGGCAACAAGGGAACACTGCTAGCTCATATCCAGGTGATTGTCTACTGTCACCCCCAGGTCATTTTCCCATGTGGGTCCTGCTGGCCTTGCTAATACCTCCCCCAAGGCTCCCCTTAGACATATCACATATTGGCTCCCTCCTGGGCCTTGACTTGAGTTAGTCACCCTGCCTGATCATGTGAACGTCATAATTGCCATGCATGTCAATCTAGCTGCACGCATGATTTGCCGTCGGCGCTCTGCGCATCTATTCTAACGGCTCTGCTTTCAGCAACATTAATGATCATCATTATTTCCCTAAGTATAAATTGTTCCTAATGACTGCCATCATTTTTAGCCTGATAGCACAGCAAGTGAAGTGTCCGTGGGATGGGATGGAGCGGGAGAAAAGACCCATTAAACCCAGCTTTGTTTCAGTCACTCTTTTATGTGCAGCTTTAAACCATGCGCACGTTTCCTCGATAGGTTTGGGGAGATCGGGCAATTTGTCACCTCTTTTTGGCCTCTTGATCAAGGATGATACAGGCTGCACATCTCATTTGACCTCAGCAGGATGCTCAACCCTGTTTCTACAAGGAATTACCTACTATAGATATTTTTCAGCCTCTAAGTACTCTGTAGAGAGAGGTGGCTTGCAAATGATCAAGGGTGCTGTCAAGACAAATTTGACTTGCAGTGTTTATGCATTATAAATATGGGGGGTTACCTGTAGGTTTCTTTCCAGTACAGGCACAGCTCTGGTGGGACATTTATCCTAGTGCATTTTACTTCAATCTTTTTGCGCACTTATACAGTGGATCCTGGTACTAGGGATAGAGCTGTGAAGGTTGGATATATTTATTTTAGAAGGCTTTATCAGACATGGTCAAGGGATCTTTTGCCGTACGAGACCTGCCTCCTGCCTTGACTAGATCTCTATAATCACATCTATCTCATCAAACGGCCCAAGTACAGTCACTGGACCTGTGTCCTGTACCCTGTTTCCGCCTCTGTGACACTGGGCAGTTTGCTTCACCTTTCTGTTTCTGGGTTTCTCTTCCCAATTTTTCATGTGTTACCTATTTAGATTGCAAGCTTTTTGGGACAGAGCTCCTCTGTACATGTTTGTGTAACAACTAGTACCCTAGGGCCTTGATCTCAGTTGGTGCCTGTAGGTGCAAAAGTAATACAGAAATAATTAACAAAATATACACCTTTACTAGTAGGTAAATACGCTCTTTTAACTGTATGTGTGTACATGTGTGTATTCTGTACACACAAAGTCCAAGAATCCTCTCGTGGGAATTCATCTATGCATTTTTTTATAACTATGTAGATGAATTGCAGTTGAAAACAAGATTTGTTTGCAAAGGATACAAGTCAATTTAGGGCTAGGCCTGAAGAGCCAACAGCCTCCTCAGGGCTCAGAGTCAATGGTCTCAGCTTCCTGGCAATAAAGGACATCAGTTGTTTCCCTTCCAGGGGTAAAGAAGAGTCAACACCGATTGTTTTGGGAGCATTCATGTTCCTGGGTGGGAAATCTCTCTGACCCAATGGAGGCAGGAAGCCTCCGTGAGAGCTGTCCATCTGGAGGGCCTGAACTAGGGAGTCAATGCGAACAGTGGATCTGGGATGCACTGGAAAGGGAGGAAAGGTTGATTCTTGACACAAGGGTGAATGTTTTAGACCTTGGACTATCCCCGTATTGGGTGCTGGACTCAGGGATGCCGTTGTGTGATTCTTGATAGTGTTCGTCTCAAGAACCAGGATGCTGAGAGCCTTTGCTTCCATTTAAAGGGAAAAAAAGACATCAGTGTTGTGAAGAAGAGTGGCCCAAGTGCTCTCTAAACACTCTTGAACTGGAAGGCAATGGAAGAGATGCCCAAGTTTTGTTTAAAAAAAAAAAAAAAGTTTATGGTTTTTGGGGGGGCCAACATGTTTTTGGAAGGGCTGGTGTGCAGCATGGTGGATTGCTCCTCAGGCTACAGAACTTCATTTTATATGGCGGACTCAACAGGTGGGTAAGGAAGAAGCGTTGTATACGGGCGCATGGGCAAGGCTTTCTTGAGCAATATGCACCTCCCTGCCTTTTTGTTCCCCGTCCATCTGATGGATGGGACGCGGCCGCTGCCATCATCTCCAAAAGCAGTTGCCCTTCAACCCTGGATATTGATCCTAGAGTTTGAAGCCAAGTGATTATCATTCTCGTCCTCGGACTCCTTCCTCCGCCCTGGTACCAAGTCCCCAGGACTCAGGCTAGGGACGTACTTATTGGCACGCGTGTGTGCATGTGTGTGTGTGTGAATAGCTACAAACACCAGCTAGATGATAGGCTTGCTACTCTTTAGAGCTGGGTTGACACCCTGAGGTTTCTTATAGGTAGAAATTCATGAGCTTACCATCCTCCAGGCTCAAGTCTGAACGAGCCCATTGACCACTGACTCCCCAGCTGGACTGCCACCATACCCATTTATAACTGGGTCAACTGGGGGTGGCCTTTGGCATGAGTTCATAGGAGGTCTCAGACTCCATCCCATGCTTCTGAAGCTGTGACAAGAGGCCTAAAACCCCTTGGCTACTGCACCACAGATGCATCCACTAATTGCTAATCATTGTTCTGGTGATACCTGGGAGCCCCCACCAGAAAGGTACCCAACTCGAACACAAGGCTTTTCACCCAGAGATCTCCACATGGTTCCCAAAAGAGTGCATTATCAGCTCAAAGCACCCAGCTTCTCGTGGCTTCTCCACAAGCCTTCCAGCTAGGATCCGTCAAAACACAGCCCAGATCACCCAGCTTTCGGCAGGCCTGACTGGAGTTTCTCATGGGGCTTTCAGACTTGTGCAGTTGGGCCTGGGCAGAACGTGCCTCATCCTTCAGGGAGTTAAAGCAGTGAATCGAGATCTAATGTAAAGTTTACAGCGAGCCCCTATTGCTGCAATGAACCAATCTAACCCACCTATGGGGGTATTATTAGTCTTCCAGGTCTGGAAGGGAATTTTTGACTTGAACGTGTCTTTGGTTATGTTGTGAGCTCCTCTACCTGGAAGGGTCTCTGAGCTACGTCCTGTTCCCCACCACCTCACACCCCTGCAAGTAACCCCTGTCCACAGACTCCTGTGCAGCAGCTCACCACATAAGGAGGGGGAAGATCTGGCCCTTTTCATACCCTTCAATGGGTAGAAAAGCACCAGTATCACTAATGGCCCTGGGCGAATAACAAAGGAGAGCCCTATCCACCCGATACATAGTGGAACCCCATTCAGGAACCTATAGTGGACCTGTTTTAACCCCTGGGACTTGAACTGGGAGCCTCCCAGTCCATAGCAGAGCCAACTAGGAGTCTTGCTGGTCCAACCCTGATTTTTCTCGCAGCTGATTATGCACATGTGCTTTAGACTGTGCCCTGCCTTGTTTCTGCCTGGAGGAGACCTACTATAGCTATACATGAAGAGCAGAGATCAGCCTGGTATGAAGAGTGGCAATGGGGCAGACCTATCTCTCCTCAATTTGGATGTGGGGCAGCGGTAAACCCAAGCATGAGGTGGGGATGTGAAATCAGTCCTTTCAATCTCCTGATCCTGCCTCTTGCTAATTGTGCCCACGCTGGGGCTCTGGGGGTACTGCCATGGGGTCCTAAAGGCCAGAAGCAGATGGCAGAGATGTGACTGTCTCTCAGTGGCTTAACGCTCCATTTTCCCTGCGATTACCTCTGGCTTCCGACTCTCCCGTATTTACATACATCAGGTGGACTCCAGGGAAGCTGCTAGGCATAGAGATTTAATCAACCTGGTTCTCCAAAGCCTGGTCAGTGCACAACAAGAGAGAAAAAAAGAGTTAAAAAAAAATCCCATCAGGATGTGTTGCAAGCCTGCGAGGAACAGAAGCCCCGAGCTCCTTGCAGCGGGGAGCTGGAGTTCAGGAGCGCTGAAGAGATGAAATCACCTTTTGCTTCCCATCGGTTTCCTTGCCGCCGTGGGAGAGCTGGCTGGAGCGGTTGTCAGGTGGATGGAGGGTGGCCAGAGAAGCTAGTGCCATTGCACCATTTTGGCCGCCCCAGAGGGGCATTTGCCCTGCCGTCCTGATCCAGCTCCTGCACTGTGCTGGGCGGTAGCCTCTCTGTAATGGCAGCGGCATCTCAATCCGGGCTTGGGGAGGGCTGCAGGCTGCCCCAGGCTACTCCCAGCAGGCTGCGTTGTCCTGTCCCTAGGGCAAGGGCAGGAAGTAGAGGCTGAAGGAGGGAGCAGGAGCCTGGATTTCCAACCGTTGCAGCAGCAAAAGCAATGAGGGGAGTCCCAGGGCTGTGAGTTCACCGCTCATGGGCTGCAAATGCCCTATGAGCTGCCATTTGGACAGCCTCGATTGAGTACAGAGCTAGGAAGCACCCCATGGCCTGCCTACAGCACAGGGTCTGCCGGGCTACATGTTATGGCCAAAGGTGCCAGTGGCTCCTTGATGATAGGAGCGTCTGGGCTGCAAAACTATCTGTGGAAAGACTGAAAGAAGCCAGGCCATAACCTCAGCCAAAGAGGCGTTGTACACATTGCACGGGTTCAAACACTCCTCCGGATGTGGAACTGTTTGGGATGTTGCAGAGCGGGGACGCAGAAGAAGGGCTCACTCAGGAAACCTTTCCAAATGCACGGTACCAAGGCAGCGCCAGCCTGGAGGGTCCCCAGACAGGCTCAGCCCATAGCTGATTTTTCATGTCGGGGGGGGTGCTGAGGATTGCAGGATCGAAAAGGTTGGCAACTACAGATCTCGAGGTCGCAGGTAGCAGCCCAGCTTTGGAAGCAACAAATCAGTGATTTCCTTGTATCCAGAGCTTGAACTCAGTCCAGCCTCCTCCAAAAGGCAGCAGCTCTGCTGCGTGAGCCAACGGTGGGCTCTCTGTGGTGGAGCCAACAGACGCTGTGCTAAGCTTTGCCTCAGATGGCAGGTGCCTTCTGGCATATGCTGCAACTTATTGCTATCTTGGTTTGGCAGACAGCAAAATCACCACGTTGTTTGGCTACTGATTTGTAAGAGGGCCCGTCACAGGAGCTGGAGCAGCTCCAAGGGTCTTCCTGAGTCTCTCATCCCATAAGGCTAGCATGGATAAGGCACTCCAGCTTCTCCAGCCAACAGCATTCAAGGCAGCAATGTAGCCAGTATCGCATCAGACCATTGACTCCCCAGCTGGTCTCCCCCCCGCCCCATACCCACTTATAATTGGGTCAACTGGGGGTGGACTTTGGCACGAGTTCATAGGAGGACTCAGACTCTATCCCATGCTTCTGGAGCTGTGGCAAGAGACCTGAACTCTACGGCTGCTGCACCACAGAGACATCAACTAATTGCTAATCATTGTTCTGGTGGTACCTGGGAGCCCCCACCAGAAAGATACCCAATTGTAACACAAGGCTTTTCACTCAGAGATCTCCAAATGGTTCACAAAATAATGTATTATCATTAAACCCATTTTACAGATGTAGAAACTGAGGCAGAGAGCAAAGGCGGCACGACTCCCAGGTCACCCAGGACTCAGAACTCCAACTCTCAAGTTTTAGTCCAAGTGCTTTTCTAGGCTCTAAGCGACACATGTACTTCTCTTCCCCACCTTGCAATGGGACTGGATTTTGCTAGGCCCTAATAGTCATGGAGTAAAAAAGAGCCCCTACCCCAAAACCTTATAGCCTTAGCTATAGACAAGGTGCAGCAAGAGAGTGAAACAGAGCAGAGGGGGAGGAAGAGTGAGGTAAACTCAGATGCTGCTTGCAAAGCCAAGTGCCCAAATAGTAGATCTCCAAGCACATCAGAAGCAGTAATGTGGGTTCATTACCGAACCGGGTATGTCGTGACCAAATTGAGCTTAGGTCATAGTTCGGCACCAGAATAAGTGACCCCGTTTTCAGAAGTGCCCTGCAGAGCTGGGTACCTCGAATATGGCCAAACATCACTTTTAACTACTTGAAAAGAGGCGGGAGTGGTACTGCTTCTGTAAGTGTTATGTCCACCTGATACAAGTGGAGCTTGGGGAGATACAAGTGAGCTTCAGTGCCCCGACTTTGCCCCGATACCGAACAGGATTAATGTTGTGGTGACAGTTTTGCTAGACTTGTATAACTACAGCATCATAACTAGGGACCTACTGAATTCACAATTGATGGATTTTCACAGAAACTATGAAACTAATCTCCACCTGCCTCTGGGTGATACTTGTAAGGTACTTGAGATCTAACTAGATATATAGCTTGCAGTAACACAGATACGTAATCAAAGGCTACCATGCCACTGTTTGCTCTAAGGTATTTCTTTGATATTGCTTTACCCTGTCCCCTATTCCAAAAGCACTCCTTGTAACCAATAAAGTCTTCCTCTGTACCTAGTGTGGGAGACATATTGGGAGAGGGTCTAGATTATGCCTTGGTTTAGCTGACCAAGGGAAACCAGTATTTGTGCTTCAGACTGAAGGAAGCACCCCAAGTTCTTGCAGTGGGTCAAGGACTGCTAGGCCTGTGTTTCCCAGAGGGTGCAGGTCCAAGATCAGTCCAGACTCTGGGTGGTGGTGGCATTACCCCAAGGCTTGTGGGTGTGCTCCAGGAAGGTGGTCCCCCAGAGTGGCACTCGGAGCCTGGAAGGTGGTCAGGCGCAGTATGGTGGGTGGCTCAATGCAGGAGCACCCGCTACTGGCCCGCCACAGCTTGTTCCAATGTTTCACCACTCTCATAGTGACAAAATTCATCTCCAACCCAAATTTCCATTGCTGAAATTTGAGACCATTGCTTCTAGTGCTGTCCCCTGCAGCCACAAAGAAAAGTCTAGCTGTATCCTCTTTATAATCACCCTATAGGAATTTGAAGCCCGGTATCAAATTGCTGCTCAGCCTTCCCTTCTCTGAACTAAGTTACCCTAGTTTTTTCAGCCTTTCCTCGTAAGTCATGCTTTTCTGGCCTCTTACATTTTTGTTGCTCTCTGTTGGACTCTTTCTTAATCTGTTCACATTTTCCTTGAAGTATGGGGCCCAAAACTGGGCGCACTACCAGAAATGAAGCTGGTGACGTGATCATGTGATGAGATTTATATATCAGAGTCCTTCCTCTCAGGATACTGTAAGGTATAAAATATTACATTGGTTATTTCAGTTTGCGTGGGAAAAGGGGCGTTCCACCCCGCAATTAACCTTAACCCTACCCCTAATTAACCTTAACCCTACCCCTAATTAACCTTAACCCTAACCCTAAACCTAACCCTAGCCCCCTTAGGGTCAGGATGTGTAAGACCAGAATGGACCCCTTAGTCCAGTCTCCTGACTGTCATGACTACTGCCTTTCACCAGCTACAAAGACACCGAGCACTAAATAACTTGTGTTTGGCTTTCCTGTCTTCTGGAAAGGCACCTGAAGACATCAGGAGGGAGAGAATCTCCCCTTGCCTTGGTAGCGTGGGCCAGGTTAATGTCTACCTGTTTCCAGGCTGAATATGGCTGATATCCACTTCCAACCATTGGCTCATGTCATACCTTTCTGTGCTTGATTAAGAGACCCTTTAGTACCCAGCCAGTTCTTCCTGTGAAGGTAATTAGGCACTGTCACCTGCAACTTTCTGGCCATCTCTTTGATACACAGAACAGATTGAGCTGTCTGTCTCTCCCTCCATGCGCCCTCACATCATTTTGGCACCTCTTCTCTCCACTCTCACCTATGTTTTTTAACATCTGTTTTTAAAATTGAGGGTACCACAACTGGATACAGCATTCAGGCCTTGCGGAAGCTGTATGCAGAGGTGAAATCACCCCACTACCTCCAGTCCTCTGTTTTATGTACTCAATAGCATTAGTCTTTTTTTGCCGTATCATCACCCTGGGACCTCACATTAAGCTGCTCATCCATTACAACCTGTAGGTCTCTCTCAGTCATTGCTTTCCAAGATGCAACTCCTTCTTCTGTTACTGTGCCAGCAGTCTTTGTTCTTAGATGTGCAGGTTTGCATTTGATTGTATTAAAATTCATGCAAATTAAATGCCTTTGCTTACCAGGGAAGTCCAGAGCCCCCTGTCTTCCTGGTGCACCCTGTCCTCCTGCATCAGCAGTTCTTTTCTGCTGACTCCAGAGCATTGCTGACCATATGAAGTGCTGTTGGACTTAGTACAGTGGAGACCCCATGAAACACCTGCATTCATGGCACGTTCCTCATTGACTGCTGCTTTTCCAGATCTGCCACTCAACTCATTCTTAAAAACTGAGCACGTGCTTTACTGAGATGGTCTAATGCCCAACTTTTCATGGGAATGTTGTGTGCTACAAAATCAAACACCGTACAAGAGTCTGAGCATGCCACATCTTGGCCATTATCTCTTTCAGCTGCACTTGTCTCATCAGAGAGCAAAAGAAATGAATTGAAGACGTGGGCAGATGAAATAGGTGCTGTGAGGCAGAGGCAGAGGAAGGTGCAGATTTACTGAGGGTCAGCTACTCCACAGTAACAGCTTTTTGAAAGAGGATTTGTTGCCAAGAAGGCTAATGGCATACTGGGCTGTACTGGTAGGAGTGGTGCCAGTAGGTCAAGGGAAGTGATTATTCCCCCTCTATTAGGCACTGGGGAGGCCACATCTGGAGTCCTGTGTCCAGTTTTGGGCCCCCCACTACAGAAAGGATGTGGACACATTGGAGAGAGCCAAGCAGAAGGCAATGAAAATGGTAGTGGGGCTGGAGGACATGGCTTGTGAGGACAGGCCGAGGGAACCGGGCCCATTTAGTCTAGAGAAGAGAAGACTGAGGGGGATTGAATAGCAGCCTTCAACTCCCTGCAGGGGGGGTGCAAAGAGGATGGAGCTGGACTGCTCTCAGTGGTGGCAGATAGCAGGGCAGGGAGCAATCATTGCAGCAAGGGAAGTTGAGGTTAGATATTAGGAAAAAAATTCTCACTAGGAGGGTAGTAAAACACTGGACACTGTTACCCAGAGAGGTGGTGGAAGGTGCATCCGTGGTGGTTTTCAAGACCCGGCTAGACAAAGCTTTGGCTGGGATGATCTAGCTGGGGCTGGTCCTGCTTGGAGCAGGGCATTAGACTAGATGTGACCTCCTGAGGTCCCTTCAGCCCTCATTTTCGATGATCTGAGACTAATCTACAAGGGGTTAGACTTCATCTTCTGCAAGCTAGCAGTGTACACCTAGGACGTTACCACAGATCAGTTGATGCACAGTAAATCCCCTTCCCCTTTCACGTTGGCGACCTGTTCATCTGCCCACGTGCTTTGTCTTTGTGATGCCAGGCAGTGCTTTCAGCCGTTTCCGAGCCAGGTCCTGGGCTTCCCCGCAACTCTTGCGAGGCTCTGTGAGCCCAAGGAGGGTAGGAAAGTGCATCTTCCCACATCTGATTGGTTACCCCAAGTTGGTGAAGTTACCCTAGCTGTCACCAGCTAAGATGTCTTTATCAGAGCTGGATTTATCGTCACTCACCTCATGCCAAGTGCCAAGCTGTGGTTGCTGCGTTAGTAATCTGACAGCAAAACACTCCAGTGTGATGAATCGTCGCAGGCTTATGAGCTACTGGATCCAAAGGATGCTTGGGCCAGCCTGGTTATAGGGCCCTTTGGTTATCTGCTTTGCCCATTCATGGGAAGCAATGCTACGGGGGAATTTGGTTTTGTGATTGGTACTAAACCCGGGTCCCTGGAATAATCCCAGAGACTGCAATGGGTCTGGGGTCAGATTCCTAAGGATCTGTACTGTAGCTTGTAGCACATGCCCTGTGTTTGCACAGGACTAAAACCAGAGTTATGCGCAGTACCTGTTACCTGCATCATGCCAAATGTGCATGGGGCTGCATTTACTTACAGGATTGGAAATGCAGACTGTTTTCACTAGAAGGTTTTGCAAATGTCCTGAGCTTCGCTCAGAACGGTCCTTCGTGTCCAAGCCACCCGACATCCAGATTTTCTCATAGCTTAGGTGCCAAACCAGGTGACTTCAACTATAATTTTGAGTTTATTCACCCAAGCGGAAGGGAGTGTTCGTAGGGACCCCGGGGAAGTGAAACCTCTGAGGTTCATCAGCTCTATTTAAAACCCCTCACTTAGAAGTGATGGGCTTTTGCCTTCATTGCATGGTAGCCAGGGAAACTCTTTCATAGTGGGACATGCAGCTGAACTCAGCCGTTTGTGACAATAGAGGAGAAAATGAGAGTTTCTGTGCAACTTGCTGATACTGCAGAAGAAGCAGGTCCTTCCCAATGTGTTTCTGTATCCCCTTTCGGGTGGTTTGCTTGCCATTTGTAGCTTAGCTGGTGTTGGTTTTTATAGGGGTACAGGTGGCCTAAGACTGGAGAACAGGAAACATAGCACATGTTTTTAAGGGGGGAAATGATACAGCTAGCAGATCTATTCATCTGACTGCAATAATATATAAGGAGTTAAAAGAAACTTTGAGTGAAAGAAAAGCTAAAGCACTAACTGGAAAGTGGGTACAAATAAATTCACCATGAGTTGATTGCCACACAACAGTGATTCTCAGCTTGAGATCCTTTCAAGTGTATGCAGGATGCCACACAACATTTGCACTGTTAGGTGTGCACATGTGATAAACCCAGGGATTTTTAATAGGAATCCAGAGGGTTAAAAAACATCCTGACCTGTGCAGTCTCTCTCGGCTCTTGGTAACAGAGGAATCACGCTATTATTTTTCTGTATTCAAAAATACACAAGTGAGCACTAACATCTGGCATCTGATAGCCTCAAGTCTATCAAGGGGTGCTTGGAGTCTAAAAAGATTGAGATTGAGAACCACTGTGCTAAACTAACCGGCAATCTGAATGTGATAAAGCAACTGATCTGCCAATCAAAGGTAATTTGGAAATTGATACCTACCTGGACGTCAGCGGAGCATTTGATATGGTGCACACATGAGAAATTATTAGTTAAAAGGAGAGATAAGTATAGAACAATTGTAAGGTAGAAGTAAGGAACTGGTGGAAAGGGAGAAAACAATAATGGTACTGAACGGAGAACTATGGAGCAGAGGTTACCTGTGCAATTTGTCAAGGACTGGCTTTGGGACCAATCTAATTTAATATTTTTATTAGTGATCTTGGCAGGAAAAAAGTGGAGTTGTACCACCGTAGTTTGCTGATGCACAAAGTTAAGAGGCATAGTCCATACAGAGGAGGACAGGGATATAATACTGGGAGAACTAGATGGATCGAACGTAATAATAAATATGGTGAATTTTTAACTGTATGAAGTGTGAGCTCATGCATTTAGGGACTAAGAACATGAATTGCAGCTATGTGCTGGGAGCTCATCAGCAGAAAATGACAGAGAAAGACAATGCTCTGGGTGTTTTAGTTGGTCACGGGATGATGTGAAAAAGGCAAATGCAATCCTAGGATGTATTGCCAATAGAGACAAAAAAATCATTACTATCTTTGTATACAGCACTGGGGATACCTCCTCTCGAATACGGCGTACAGTTTTGGTCACTCGTGTTCAAAGATGAATTGAAATGGGAAGAGGGGCAGAGGAGGGCTACTCGAATTGATGTGGGGAATGGAAAGCCTGTCCTAGCTAAAAGATATGGGCTTTTTCAGCCTAGCAAAACGAAAGCTGAGAGGAGGGGTGAACATCAGAGAGAGAGGAAAAAAAAACACTTTTACACCCAAAGAAACTATTGGTTTAAGCACAGATGAGTGTAAACTGACCATGAATAGATTTGGCCTGAAAATGAGAAGGAAGTCTCTAATCAGCAAAGCCGTGAGGTCAGGCAAATCAGACAAAGGTTCATTATTTTAATCTTCCCTGGATTGCGGGTTTTAAATGTCTGAAAACAGCAGATTCCTTTCCTTCGTATCTCAGAGGGTTTATAGACAAGGAAGATTGAGGGTGAAAGAAAGGCGGGATTATCTCCATTTTATAGATGGGGAACTGAGACACTGAGAGACGCTGGACACATGACACGTTTAAACTGGGAATTTACACTGGTTTTGCATACTGATATAAATTGCTGCGGGACAGAGCAGAGAGCTGAGTGTCTTTCCTGGAGCAGGTGAAATTGGGCAATGCTGGTAAGCCCTAGAGGCAAGATGGCGTAAAATAGACAATGCATTTGTCTCTGGATAAATTGTGCCTGTATTTATCCAGGAAGAAAAATGTCCTGGCATTGGCATGTATAAACATCACCCTCTTCATGAGGGTTTAGCGAGCAGTTGAACACACTGCCACTTTTCTGCCACTGATTCAATGATGCAATCCCAGGATAACTATACAGATGACCTGGGCAGTATCCTTGGGTAAACTATTACTACCTCTTACGTGGGAATAGTTTATCCAAGGATACTGCAAAGCTCATCCATACAGTTATCCTGGGATTGCATCATTGAATCAATGGCAGAAAAGCAGCGGTGGGAAACTTTTTAAGTACTTATCCCAGGACAACGGGCATGGACGTCTGTATGTTTGCACTTTGTCCTGGTTTATCCCAGGATGGATGTGACATCTGTTTGCAGCCTAGTTGTCAGGGGAGTGGGTAATAGCTTGTTTGCCTTGAACAAACAGCTATGCTAGCATAAGCTCCAGAGACACGACACCTACACTGCTATAGCATACACCAGTTTAGTTTTACCCTTGGTTTTTCCCAGGGTATTACTACACCAGCTCTTTTAAGTAACTTGGAGCTGCCTATCATGTCCCTGCTCTTTTCTTTTACCATTGCTAAGACCAGTATAAATGTGCACCTAATTGATTTGTCCAAGCTGATATAGGAAGTCAGGAAGATCTGAAGATGAATGTTTTGCATTTGAACGCCTGTCTAATTTTATCTCAACTATGGAGTTGGTTCAATAAAAGATATCACCCCACCAAAATCCTTGCCTCTCACAAGTCCTGGACCACCACAACCACAACACCACTCCACCACTACCATTGAGAGGAAGCGCTGGGAAAGCAACTCAGATCTCCCAAGTCCAAACCCAGTGCCTATCCTTTCTTTACACACCAGCATGAGTGGGGGCGGAAAGTAATATCTCCATTTTAGAGTGATAAAGCCACTAACATCACATAGCTAACTGGACCACGTGTGCATTTATATGTTCTTAACTTAGAGGATTTGGGATCAGAGATGCAGGTGCCCCAGGGGTAATGTTGCTGACCCCAGAATGGCATTGGTGTGCTAAGAGTCGGATGGCAAAACTGGATGCATGGCAAGCAGTAGTGGTGTGTGTTTAGAAGTGCTGAGGTTGGAGTCGGACAAAGCAGACGGAAAAATGGCCTGCCTCTACCGTGGTTTCACACTGCCTAATCGGCGCAGGGTCTAGTCCAAACAGCCGGGCTCTGCTAGATGCTGAGGGGTGGGGACTTTGTTCCTGGACATTGCAGTTAGCTGCTGGTACATGAATCAATGGCAAGGAGGTGCTTTTCCAATGCTTCTCTCTAGGGAGGTGGTCTGATGGCTCTTGTGTCCTCACAGGATCTGAAAGTGTGGCCTC
Source organism: Alligator sinensis (assembly GCF_000455745.1). Classification (NCBI taxonomy): domain Eukaryota; kingdom Metazoa; phylum Chordata; order Crocodylia; family Alligatoridae; genus Alligator; species Alligator sinensis. Next base: position 956,580 of record NW_005842292.1, on the reverse strand, counting down.
TTGCACCGGTCTACAAACAGGGAAGCCCCATCTCATTCAAATCTCTTGCCTTTTTATTTCTGCTTTGTTTTTAGCAGCCTTCAAGATGCCCCCCACAAGTGGGTTGATGGGGGGGGGATAAGATGTCCAGCCAGCAGGGATAGAGGAACCCAATGCAGCATGAGCAGAGGGCTGAGGTAGAGCCAGTAAAGGCCCATAATTAAATCCGCGTCCTTTCCTCTACTCCCAACACCCGACTTCTCAGACCTGTGATTCTCCTGAGGTTCCCCACGATCCTTTCAAGGGTGCCGTGGGGTGCCACGCAATGTTGGCGCCATGAGGTAGGCACACATGATTCATGAGTTAAACCCAGAGATGTCAAATAGGAATCCACAGCGTTAAAAGCATCCTGCCGCGTCACGGCCTTCCTGAGTTCTTTGCAACAGCAAGTCTACCCCCTTATTTTTTCCCTAGTCAAAACCTGTGTGAAAACCAAGAGCTGGCATTTTCCGAGGGGTGCCTGGAGTCTAAAAAAGGCTGAGACCCGCTGCCTTAGCCACTCATTGCCACTCAGTGCGGAGATTTGCCATGGGGTTAACCTTATTACCAGCTGTGGGCAGCCTCCATTTACACTGGAGCTGGAGCATCGCAGTAAGCCACTGTGCACCACCCAGAGACCAGCAGGATCGGGGCCATCGCAGATCAGGAGGGCAGCTAACCCAGGTGTCTTGCTTCCCAGACCCCTGTTGCCACCTCCAGCCTGGGTGGATTGGAAGTCCAAAGTGTTATGATTGTGAGCCATCAATCACTGCCACTGCCAAGCAGGCACAACCAATCCCTGTTTCATTGGCACACGCAGGTTAAGGAAGTTGCCCAAGGATATAAAAAGAAGTTAGTGGCAGAGGTTCTTGAGACGCACGGTCTTGGGCTTCTGGGCTGCCCACAGTGTCTCACAGCTCTCTCCCTCCCTCCCCGCACGGGTGGGTATCACCTCCCTAAAGTTGCCCTATCATTACCCTGCCCAAACTACCCTCCCTGAGTCAAGGGCAGGGTGTTGCAGGAAAAGGCTGACCCGGAAACCTGAGTATCGATACGTGGGCTGAAGTTTAATAGCACATCTTCGGGCTCAGTGGCAGTGGACGCAGTGTCGGGAAAGGAGAAGCGCCATCCAAAATTCATCGCATGGAAAATGGTAATGAGGGGAGTTAAAAATGGGAGGCCTGGTGCTGCGGTTCGCTAGGGGATTCTTTGTTCTCGGATTGAACGGGGCCAGCATTTTGTTGGCTCGCTGCCTATTCTCTGGAGTAGGCATTTACTCCACATTTGGAACGGCTTGAGAGAGACTGTTCTCATGGTATTAATATTTTGGCAAGAAGCTGGGGATGGGCAAAGCCTGTTCTCCTGAGATTTCCATCCCCCTTTGCTTATTCCCCGTCGCTCGGCCGAGCATCTGGATTCTGTCTGTGCCTGGCCAAAACCCTGGCCCGTTGCTGACGGCAGCATTCAAGGCATCGATTGCTGATAGTGGCAAGGAGACATGCCTAATAGGACCACTGCAAGCTGCCTTTTATTGTGTCTACAGCGGCTTCACTCAAGCAAGTGAGACTCCATGGTAAGGCACAGAAGCTAAGAGCTTTATTGATCAAGTCTGTGCTGTAGGAGCATCCACCTTGCCCTGTCTAGAGACTTATCCCAGGTTTGGCAGGTGTTGGGACCTAACCTGGATTTTCTTAGGGCTAACTAGTCTCCTGGCAGTATCATAAGGACTGGATTCATCTATAGGCAGCATCTGGCCTCTTGGCCAACCATACCCCACCTTTCCCACCAGTTCCTTCTCCCTGGTGGCTGGTAGGGAACTAGCTGAGCTGAGGGGAAGCCCCAAGACTGGATGCATGGCAGTCTCGCCTCCTTTTTAAGCAGTTTTTATTTTGCAGAGAAGAGGCAATATTTAAAGGCACGTGAGGAATAAATCTCCCATCTTAGCATGGGAGGAAGTTGTCCCCCAGCACAGCTGGCCAGATCCACCTGTGCTGGGTGTACTTTATTTAACTACATGCATAATATAGCAGGCATTTCAATGCTGTGAAATATTTTAATATCCAGAGAGTCCATAGACCCAGTCAGGATTAGGACCCTAAGGCTAGGAACAGATGCTGAATTTGTCCCTGGACAAGTTGTACCTAGATTTGTCCCAGAACAGAAATATCCTAAAAATTCGTGTGCACGCTCATCACTCTTCTTATCAGGGTTTAGCGAGCCGCTGAGTGCGCCGCTACTTTTCTGCCATTGATTCAATGATGCTGTGACAGGGGGCCTCCTCGGGGACGATCTCCGTGGCCCGCCCACCTGTCTTTTGGGGCAACCGCCCGCCTTCTCGCCCGCCACGCCTTGGTGTTAATTGGTTCATTTACAGATTGATGTCAATTAGGCGGGAGGCTGCCCATTTTAGTGCCCCGATGCCAGGGGGCGCTCTCTGCAGCTCCTATCCTCCCCAATACCGCAGCCCAAGCCTCACAGGTGGCATTTTGATGTTCATATCCTCACCGGCCCCCACGCTGGGCCCCAGAATCATCCAAACAGGACCCCTCTATGATCCCTCCAATCAGGCGGCCTCTCCATCTTCATCCGGGCTACCTAGCCCCCCAAAGCCATTTTCCCCTCTCGGGTGTGGTCCCCCCGGGACCTTTGGCTACCAGCCCTGGCCCACCTCCAGGCCAGTCAGGACCCCAGGCCCCTGGCTCTTGGGCATCCCTCGCGGTGGGCCCCTGGCCCTTTTGACCCTCCTGGTCCTGGCCCCAGCATGGGCCAGTCGAGG
>NW_005842292.1:947678-953419 GCF_000455745.1 Alligator sinensis | reverse complement strand
CGGCCCTCGCCGGGCACCTGGTGGCGGCCAGCTCCAGGCCCTTAAAGTGGCAGGCACACACGGTGCACTGCCACAGATGCAAGCCTGAGGTAACTGTTCAGACACAGCTTGCGATGTCCCAGGGGGAACTGTTAGTACTTCTTATCCTAGGAACCTTTTTAGGATTTATCCCAAGACAATGGACACAGACATCTGAACAATTACACTTTGCCCTGGGATAAAGCATTTTATGCCAAGGACAAATGTGACGTTTCTTTATAACCTAAGGTCATGTCTACCCTACAGTGCCTGGTCAGGCCACTGAGGAAATAAGCCATACCTGCTTGTAAGGCTCATGCAAATCTCCTCAGTTTGTTGCCCACATGCACACATGCCCACACACGTACATATGTGCATGTGTATGTCTAGGTATAATCATTTGCACACCTATTGTCGGCAATCCCTCAGTTGGAGGGTGATCTCTACCGCAGTTCCCTGGTGGGTCTTGAGGTGACTTAAGAGTCCAGTCCATGAGCCACAGACCTGTCTACAGAAGTTGTAGGTCTTTCCGCAGGGCGAAGTGGGCTGCAGGCTGGGATTCCTCTCCTCTTCCTTCGTCTCTTCTCTGCTTTTTTTCTGTTGCACACCCATACTTTAGTGCACACATACAAACCTATTCACCTCTGCTCCCTGTTCAGCCTGTAGTCTCGGTATCTATAGTGTAGAGCATTGTCACATGGACCGGTGGGGACATATTATTGTGTCTGCAGAAGAGGGGACTGTGGGGGGATTCAATAGCAGCCTTCAAGTACCTGAAGTGGGGTTTGAAAGAGGTTGGAGCTGGACTCTTCTCAGTGGGGGCAGATGACAGAGCAAGGAGCAATGGGCTCAAGCTGCAGCAAGGGAGGTTTAGGTTGGATATCAGGAAAAATCTTCTCACTAGGAGGGTGGGGAAGCCTTGAAACAGGTTACCTAGAGAGGTGGTGCAATCTCCATCTTTGGGCACTGTGTTGCTACGTTGGATGGTTTGATGTTCTTTCGCCTGTTCCTCTTTTCCTCTTCTGCCTGTTGACGAGCTGCTTCAAAGTGTCGAGGTCCCTCTCAAAGAGCCTTCCTCCATTTTGGTCGGTCCTGAGCAAGGGTCTCCCAAGTGTTGATGTTGATGTTACACCTCTTCGTGTTCACCTTCAGGGTGGCTTTGAAGTGCTCTCTTTGCCCTCCGCTACATCACTGACCTTCTTTCAGCTGCAAGAAAATGATTCTCTTTGCAAGGCAGGAGTAGGGCATGCGAACGCCATGACCTGTCCAGCAAAGTTGGTGCTGGATGATCATGGCCTCAATGCTGTTGGAATTTGCTTCGGCCAAGACGCTCCTGTTTGTGCGTCTATCCTCCCAGCTAATCCGAAGGATCTTGCGAAGGCACCGTTGGTGGTACTTTTCCAAACTCTTGAGATGTCTTCTGTATGTGGTTCAAGTTTCCAAGCCATACAGCAGAGTTGGAATGACAGTGGCTCAATCAACCAAGACTTCGTTCCAGCAAGGATGTCAGGATTTAAAAAGACTCTCTTACTCAGACGTCCAAAGGCCGCTCTCACACATGTCAAGAGGTGTTGTATTTCCGCATTGATGTCTGCCTTTGATGAAAGATGGCTTCCAAGATAAGCGAAGTAATCCACGTTCTCCAGCAGTTCTCCATTAATTTGAATAGTGGGGGGTTGTTTCTCCATTTGGAGCAGCCTGGTAAAGGGCTTGCATTTTCCTGATGTTTAGAGTTCGGCCAATACTCTTACAGACTTGCGAGAACACATTAGGAACAGTTTGGAGGTCCGTTTCAGATTGAGCCATGACAATCACATAGAGGGCGATGACCATATAGAGTCAGTTAGTATATGCTGGGCTGTCTGATCTCCTTTGCCACAGGGGCATGATGGTGAAATTGTAAGACCCATTTTATGTTTAATTTTATTGAAGGCTTCATAGCCTGATCACAGTTGATTCAGGTTTACCCATGCCTTACGTCGGCAGTTCTAGCCTGGAGGGTGTGAAGATGGTAGTTGTATGTAGTTGTGTAGTGGGGTGTGGTGTGTGTGTACAGTAGATGTGTATGGTGGGGTGTGGGGATGTGGTAGGATGTAGGGGATGTGGGGGGCTTGTGAGGGGGTGTAGCTGTGTGTGGAGGGGCATGGGGTATGTCGGGGGGTTGTGTATATGTGGGGGGTGTATATGTGCGCCTACACCCTGATTGCCCTGCCTGCTGCTGCTGCCACCACCTGCCAGGGCTGCACACCATAGGTGGGGTGTGGGGGGGTCCCCATGCCCCCCAGTCTTCCTCACACCCACATGCTGCCCACCCTAGCTCCATGCTGCCACCGCCCCGTCCCCCTGGGCATGGGCTCCATGCTGCCACCAGCCCCAGTCCCACGCTCTGGGCTCCCTCCCAGCTGCAGCCCCATCCCCGCTGCTTCCCTGCCTACTGTCCGGAGCTGGCAGAAGACCAGGGAAGTGAACAGGTCCCAGGGGTTTCGGCAGCAGTGCCAACCATAAAAATGCCAGCTAGGCCCTTTCACCCACAAGGGTGGCAGCCAGGCAATAGGGTACGTTTTTGAGGTTGGCGCCTCACTCCCATCCTGGTGGGCAGAAAAGTTGGATGGGGCACAATTTGTTGGGGGGTCCTGAGGGCCAGATGAAAGTGCTTGGTGGGCCATATCTGGCCCATGGGCCGTATTTTTCCCACCCCTGCATTAAGGACTGGTGAATGGGGTCTGATGGACAGCTTCAGAGACTGAACTCTGCATACACAAAACAAGTTGAGCATGAGCGGCACCGGTACAAGCTTTCACCCATGTCACCAAGCCAGTACGCTCTGGCCCCGATGGAGATGGACCACGAGTCTCCAGAGGTCCTGAATTCCCTTCCTCTGAGGCGGCCAACCATGTGTGCTGAGAGAGGAGCTGGACTGCACCCTGCCAGCTTCTTTTAAAGAGCTGCTCAAAAGCCACTTAATGGGAACCATGCTTTTTCACCCCCGGGTCACCGCTTACCCATACTAGATTCAAACCAATGACTAGGAGTAGAAAGTGATGGTGTATGATCAAATGGGGGGACTTGGTTTTTTGTTTGTTTGCAAGAAGTGGCTGCTTTCTTCAAAAAAGAATTGTTTTTTGTCTCCCCAAAATCCACCTGAAACCCCAAATATTTAGTGTCGGCTATCTTACTGTGGTAATTCTTGGGAGCTAGTTTCAGTTTCATCATAAGGAAGCTGGATTGCATGTGCATAATGCCCATGATGGAACCTCCTTCCCCACACCGTGATCTGGTCCATTATGGGAAACACAGCCTAGCCAGTGAGTCTGCCAAAAAATCATAGAAAATTAGGGTTGAAGGGACCTTAGGAGGTCACATCTAGTCCAACCCCCTGCTCAAAGCAGGACCAGCCCCAATTAGATCATCCCAGTCACAGCTTTGTCTGCCTGGGTCTTAAAAACCTCCATACAGACAGTGGGAGTATGAAGCCTCCGAGTGGGGAGCCCTATGAGGCATCATTCCCAACCCACCATATTTTGGCTTTCCCTAAAAAAAAGGAATTTTTACTAGAAAAAAAAATTGATAAAAACAAAACATTTTTTTTTTTTAATTTCACTGAAATTGTCCAGCCAGCTGTAGCAGAGAGCCAGTTCCCTGGGTAATCTCAGTTTCAGAGGCAGACATAATGAGGAAGAGAGCAGGCATGAAAGCAGCAAACCAGAGACTGTCTCTTTGTGTAGTAGTTCCATCAAAAACCAGGAAAAATAAAATTGCAAACACTTTGAAGGGATATTTTGCTCAGAAATGATGTTTTGTCTTCTATTTGTAGTTTATTAAAAAGTTTTAGTTTTCTTAAAAGTTTTATTCAAAATATTCATATTTTTATTCCCTCCCCCTTTTCTCCGGAAAAAAAAAGAGTGGGTGAAGACCTGCCCAGCTGTCTGCCTGACTTCAGACTAACATGGCTAACTACCCCTCTTTGATTAGCTGATGATGATGATGATGATGATGATGAAGTGAGTGTCGTCACACTCATATGTCGGAGGCATGAGGGCCCGAACACCAGCAACAGGTAGAATGGGCAATGTCAATAAGACCTTGGGCGCTCAAAGGAGGGCCACAAGGACATTCATAGATGATGTGACCGGCTGTCTGAGGCTGAGCACCACAGCTGCAGCCAGCCTTGGTGGAGAGGCCCCAAGAGTGCATGCTCACCTTAAACTGTCCAACACCCGTGCTGAGATGGTTAAGAGCAGTCCAGGCCATGCGGGGCAGCTGCCAGCCTGCAGGGAAGAAGCTGGTGTTGAGGATGAAGGTCTTTACCTGCCGTTCTTGTGCAGCATATTGCCTACTCCACTGATGGGAGGTCCATCAGTGGAGTGACATGCTGTGGGTGACACGCCATCCGTAGATTTGATGAGCTTATTGGCCTGAGTGCAGAAGGGGGTCTGAGACTTCATGCGGTAGCTAGTTTTCTGGTTTGCAGCTACTAGGCTGGAGTGCGGAGAATGGTCTGGATCTTGGGCTTTGAAGCCTAGGTCCAGGGTGGCAGCTTATCTCTAGATGTTAGGGGGGAAACGCCTGAGAGGATTAGTAAGCAGTCAACTGGGGTTGGCATAAGGCATCCGGTGATGGTCCTCATCGTGCTGTTAAAGCTGGAGTCCACTAGCTTGGTGTGCATGCTCTAGCCCCATACTGGTGCACAGTACTTAGCAGGAGCATACACAAGTGCCAAAGTGAAGGTGCAAAGTGTTTGGAAACTTGTACCCCAGGTAGTGCCAGCAGGTCAATGGATGAGAGCTCCGAGGGATGCAGGGTAAAGTTAATAGCAGAGGAGCTGGTAGTGGTAGTAAGGGTCCAGTCCAACTTGACTCCTAGATAAGTGCCGGTGTGACAATTTTCAAGTGTTTGGTCACCAATCTTGACTTGCATTTCTTTCTTTGCTTGGTTGTTATTGAGGTGGAAGGCCATTGCAACTGTTTTAGCAAAGCTGACCTGGAGGTGTCATTTATGGAAGCAGTCGGCAAGGGTGTTCATGTCTGATGTCAAAATGGATTCAATGGCTTCCCATGGCTTGCTTGATTTGGTGAGAGCCAGGTCATCGGCATAGCTGTACTTCTTGGAGTGGGTGTTAAGCAGGTCAATAATGTACACATTGAAAAGCAACAGAGAGAGTACCAAGCCTTGTGGGATGCCATTCTTGTGAATGTTAGGGTGGTTTTCCTGTCCATTAGTGGTCTTGAGAGTGAAACTCTGATTACCTGACAGAGGTAGTTAACCTCATTAGTCTAAAGTCTTTGGCTAGGGACAAAAGTTACACATAAACTGGTATAAGTGATCAGAAACTGGTTCAAATCTGTAACATAATAGAAGTTCAGTGCACATAAACCACTTTCAAAGTGGCCAACACTGGTTTAAGACAAACCTGGATGGAAGTAGTATCAGACTTAACTGATTTAGGTTAAATCGGTTTATTGACTATCTGTCCAAGATCCCCTCAAGATTCAAGTTAACTCGCAGTCCTCCAGCATCCCAGGATGCTTTGCACCTCCCCCCCGCCCCCGCACACCTCCCCTCGCAGGGTGGGCGGGCTAGCCTGGGCCCAAGCTGTCTGCTCCAGCCAAGCAGGCGGGTGTGCGCTAGTGCCCCCTGGCTTCTGTCCAGGGTCACTGCAGGAACGTGGCTGCATTTCCAGAATCAAAAGTGACTGTCTGTTCACTTGCTTATCGGTTCCGCAT
>NW_005842292.1:935338-947647 GCF_000455745.1 Alligator sinensis | reverse complement strand
CAGCATATGCAGCTTAAACTAACCTGCAAAGATTGAATCAGTTCAGCCTCAGGCCTTTTGACTGTATGTACTTAGCCTTTAATATGCCACCCTGCCTGATAAAGTGGTAAAATGGTATCATAACTTAGCAGCATTCAGAGCTGTCCCATAAGACTGGCTTACCCGGTTATATCCATTGGCTGGAAGTGGAAGTTGAGACAAATCCAAACTAGAAATAAGGCGCAAATATTGAACCATAAGGGTGATCTGCCCTTGGGGCAAGGCACATTTGCCACCGCTTAAAGTGCTTAAGCTGAGACTGGATATCTGTCTGAAAGATTTGGTCTCGCTTAAGCCGAAGTTATGGGCGTGCTGCTGGCACTGCTAAAGAGGTTCTCTGGCCTATGTTATGGAGGAGGTCAAGAGAGAGGGTCATTAGGATCCCTTCTGGCATTCAAATCCATGAACCTGTCAGCAGTAAGCAATTGTTATTTATTAAGCATCTTGCCCACCTCCTGGCTCTACTTAGCACTGGTACAGCTCTTTAACGATCCTATGAAAATTTCAGTGTTTACTCGTCTGGCGACTGCTAAAAGGGAGTAACCTTAGCAGGTTTCTCCCGAGTTTGCTTTTTCCTCCCTGCTCCTTTCTTTCAAACACATCAGCACATTTCTATTAGCAATCGATACAATTGCTAGAAAAACATTAGCCTCCAATAAAGAGGCCTAATCTGTTTGGTTGAGGTAGCACGTGCAGTGCAGCCAGAGATGGAAGAGGAAGGTTGCAAGGTGCTGGGGGAGGTGGAGTAATCATTTCCACCTTTGTTCTGGAGCTGTAATACCTGTGTGCAGTGCAGCCAGGCCACCTGGGGCTTAGTCAGGCATGGAGCTCAGGGTGGGTGAGTGGAGCGTGAGCCACAGGGGCTGATTGAGGGGGGCTCCTGAATGGCAGCAGGGGGGCTCTGGCTGGGCTGGGTGCTGCTGCTGCCAGGGAAGGTGTTGATGTAGCTATGCAGCTGTAGGACCTTAACCCACCTGCAGCTGTTTCTTTTGCCACGGAAAATTGCAGCAGCGCTTAGTACAGCATTTGGCAGCGGCTGCTGCATTAACCCCGTAGTTACCCACCCACTTCCCCTGCATCAGTGGTGGGGATAGGGTGAGGCTGAGGAGGAGACTCCTGTCTCGGTTTTACACAGCTGGAACCTCCAGCCCCCTGCCAGGTGCACCTCTGGATAAGCCTGTACCATGCATGTCAAACCCTGCCCGCTCCCCGCTCCTCCATTCTTCTGCCCCTTTCCCAGGGGCGGATCCAGGGGGCAGGGGGGAGCACTAGTATACTTGCAAACCCCTTTTATTCCTGCTCCACCCAACATTTAAAATCGACTGCTGGCAGCATCACCAGCATTTCTGCGGGTGTCACGGCACATTGTAATCTACCTGATTCCTTCTAAACTCTTCATTCCACAAGTGTTAATGACCTTCCCTCCTTTTTAATGGTCTTGATGGTCCACCAGTCAAGCTGGCCTTTCTTCTGCCATTCTGCTGTCTGCGAGCCGTGCACGGTACTGAAGCTCCTATTTCACAGCCCTGAAGATTGTTTTTCAGTCATTCCCATGAAGCTATGTTTGTCTTTGCTTCAATCTTAAACTACATAATACAGCCCTCGGCCCCTGGAACCTTAGTAAAGCTTCTCATTTATTTTTAACTGGACAAAAATGTGTTATTTTATGTGTGATGATGAGTCATCATGACACCGCCCAGTCATTTTTATCTATATAGTGTTGTTTCTCTGCAGCGTTCAAAGTCATCGCAAAATGCCACCGCAGCTTGGCGCTGTCTGACACCCACTTGGCACTCATTGCAAACCGCCCCGATTGCAAGACAGTGGAGCATCAAGCCCCCAGTTTTGATGCTGGTCTTCCCTCTATGCACTGACCCAAATATCTTCCCTGTTAGCTTGTGACATCTAAGCCCAGAGGCATAGCTAGCTAGTTTGGCACCCCGAACAGAGCTATGTGGGGTGGGGAGGGGGCCTGGGTGGATTTAAGATTTTGCAAAAGGGGATGCAGATGGTGAGGTATGTCATCTCATTAAACAGGTAGCATCTGTCATTAAAGGCCTGGTCTGTACTTCAAGTGCTCCATTGGTACAGCTGGATCAGTGCTCCAAACAGGCAGTGTCCGTCTGGCTATAGCAGCATAATGAGTTGGGATGGCTGTATCGAGGTGGCCGCGTTAGTATGGCTGCACCAGCATACTATACTGGGATGATGGTACCAGCACGCTGTGCCAGCTACACTGGTGTACTGTATTGGTGTGGTGTACCGGCTGTATCAAAACATCCCTTACCAAGGGGATTTGGGCACTTAAGTGCAATTCTATTCCATCCTGCTCGAGTCCCGGACACGCTCTTAATGCAGAAGGAAGGATTGGGTCTCCTCCTCCTTGCTGCTGCTGGGTAGTTTAGTCTTAACACAAAAATGGCATCCTGTAGCATGAGTCAACACAATCATTATTTTTCAAATGGGACTCCAGCAGTGTGCAGCGGGATCCCATTTAGGTGCCTAAGTCCCCCGCACGTTTGCTGCGATACTTTATGCCAGCGGCCCCAGGCAATAAAACTGGGCTGGCCAACATGAAAGCAGAGGTTTGCCTTCCTGTGCCAGGGACTGGGCTGTTGGCCAGAGATCGCAGCTCATCACACCCCTAGGCTGCAGCTCTGTGTGTAGTGTCAGCCTCTGAAATGAATGTACTGAGGCTCTCGGTGCTTTCTGGATGGGCTGTCACCTCCGAGTGCTCTCTCCTGAGCTGCAGTGGCTGCCTGCTTTCCTCCGCCTTCCTCCATGGCAGAGAGGAGATTTCTAAATGCTGAACGCAAGGAGTCAAAGCGGAGCCTGCAGCATCGGGTGATGCCTCTCCCGGCCAGCGCTGCAGCAGTCGGGGTGATACCAGCCATCTCGCGTGTCGAGCGGGGGGCTGCTCTCCTTTCCCTCCGCCCCATCATCTGACAGGATTCTTTATACCTGTGAGCAAACAGGTTAGCAAATTGGATTCTAAGCAGCCAATTTGATTTATGAATTCTCCCCTCCTTCCTGGTATGACCCTTCCCCCCTCGCTCTGCTTCCCAGCTTCACGCTTGTCAGAGCAGATTTTGTTCCCCTTCCATAGGCAGCTTCTGCAGGGCTACAGGCGAGGGGGAAAGGGCCCAGGTTGCAAGGAGCCGGCCAATTCTTGCTGCTCACTGGGATGATTTTTTTCCAGGAGAGGCAAATTGCCGTATTTTCAACTCCTTGCTAATTCCCAAGTCGTGTCCCCATTTCTCTGCACAGAGAGGCGAAACAAATGGCACAAAAGCTATTGAAAGCCCCAGGGTGACCGAAGAGGGTTTGTAAGATGAGGGCATGGCTTATTCACACACACACACACACACACACACACACACACACACACTCACGTGCATACACGCCTCCATTCCTGAACTTCCCACGACACCTCTGGGGAAGCGTGCCAACTTCAGGGGCCGGGATCTTTGATTTCCGTCCTTCCCAATGAGTACGTAGCCCTCCCCCAAATCCCTGAATGCTGCTTTCTGTGTGACTCGTTTCTTCCTCGGCCCCATATCAAGGGGCTGATTCCTTCCAGTTGGGCTGGATCTCAGACTGCAATCTTGTCCGGGGCTTCCCTCGCTTCTTGCATAGTCATGCCTTTTTATTTAAAAGCAAGGGGATCATTGCTCAGATCAGGTTTTTTTCCCCTAAAGGAAATATTGTTAACACCTCCTGGCTGGGTCAGATCTTAGTTACTCTGCCACGTGCCTACAGTCACAGCTTTAAGCTCAGTAGAGATGTAATAAGGAGTAAAGACACTGAAACCCTTGGAATAAAATCAGTGCAACTCAGATGTGAATGAGATACAACTACGAAGTGGGGAGTGACTGGCAATGCTGCAGTATTGGTTACAGTGGCCTGCACACTGAGTATGAATCAGGATTAGTATTGTTGGGAAAAAAAAACTGAAGAGCATCCTAGGCTGTATTAACAAGTGTTGCATAGCAGCCAAGGGAAGAAGGCTCAGCTGGACCACTGTGTCTAGTGTTGGGCGCTGCTCTTCCTGAAATACATGGACAAATTGGGAAGAGTGCAGTGGCGAGTGACAAAGGTGATTAGAGGCGTGGGAAGCACGAGTTAGGAGGAAAGGTTGGAAGAACTGGGATTATGTAGTCTGCAAAAGAGAAGAGTGAGGGAGGGGTTAGCAACAGTCTTCAAATGCAAAAAGACTGGTTATGGACAGCATAGGCATCAATTTTTATTTTTGCCAGGGGGAACCTAAGATGATGGACATGTGGAAAGTTTTATGCATTTCAGGTGACAGCCCTATTCCTGAGGGGGGTCAGGGCCCTCGGGCCCCCACATACTCAACACCTCTGATAAAGAGGATGGTGTGATCAGCTCTTCTCTGCATCTAAATGGGGACAGGGCAAGAAATAATGAGCTGAAATTGCAATGAGGCAGATTTAGTCTGGATAGCATAGAGGATTTTCCAGCTATGGAGGTGGTTAAGGCACTAGACCAGGCTACCCAGAGAGACCGAGGTGCTGTCATCCCTAGAAGTCAAATGCAGATTGGTCAAGCATTTGTCTGGAATGGGTGAAACAGGTATAATCCTGCCCAAAACAGAGGGGTAGACCTAGGGCTGGACACAGGCATTGGCCAACCGGGCAGCCGCCTGGGGCCTGGACAGAAAGGGGGCCTGAAAATGGAAATGTTTATTATTATTATTATCGTTATGTCTGGCAAAGGGGCGCCCGATACTAAAAGTACACCCCCAGCCTCCAGCAGTCTAGGTGCGGTGCTGGGTAGACCAGGTGGACTCCTGAGGTCCTTTCCAACCCTATTTTTTTATGAATCTGTGAGGTCACGATATGGCCACAGCTATTTAAAAATAGCCCCTTATCTCTATTGTTAATAATAGAAAGCTATGAAAGCTATGAAATAATAGGAAGCTTATGAAAGCTGAAGTAACCTTTCAAATCCCTGTGTAGGAAAGCCCTATTTTTATAAACTGTGAGTTACTGCCATATATACATGCACACACGCACACAGAAGAGTCATTCCCATACCCATTCCTGGGTCATACAGCATAGCAGCCTCTATCCTGGGGAGCTGTGACTCTGAAAAAAAACCCAGGGTCATGGTGAATTTAGCTCCCAGAGGGCTCTGTAGTCCTTGAATGTATAAACAGGGGGAATATCAAGTAGGAATAGGGAGGTTATGTTACTTCTGTATCTGGCGCTGGTATGATCACAGCTGGAATATAGCATCTGGCCTGGTGTCTGCAATTCAAGAAGGATGTCAGGGAAGAGCTGCTAAAATAATTAGTTTGGAGAATGTGTCTTACAGTGGGAGGCTCAGGGAGTTCAATCTGTTTGGAGAAGAAAAGGTTATGGGGTGACTCGATTGCAGTCTGCAAGAAGCTAATGGGGAACAGATTTCTGAGACAAAGGATTTCTTGTTCTAGCACAGAAAACGATCCAGCGGCTGGAAGCTGAAGCTACACATGAGTCACTTTAGAAATGATGGGCATTTATACATGTGCTCCGGGAGTGGGGGGTGGGAGAAGCGCTTTAATTAAAACAGCTCCGAGAGCTGCTCCAATTAAAGCGCCCGAAGCGTCACGTCTATCAGCGTCCCCATGCTGAAAAATGGCGGCAGGACACTTTAACTGAAGCTCGTTGAACAGACTTTAGTTAAAGCGCCCCCACCTACATTTTTCAGTGCACGGACGCTGATACCCGTGACGCTGGAGTCTGCTAGAGCGCAATAATTACCCTTCTCCAACGTGCTGTAATTACAGTGTGTTGGAGCAGCCTCGCGGCATGTGTATAGGCACACCTTGAACACCTATTAGCTGTGACAACGTGTCAGCATTTCAGTACACCCCAAGTGAATGCACTTGGTTTAGGACAATCAGATCTTTCAACCTGCAGGAAAGTAACAGCTGGCTTGAAAGCTTTTATTCAATAAAAGTAGAATATCTTTTTTATTGTGTTCTATCATGTCGTGACAGTCATATTATACACTGCTATTCTTGAAGCTATGAAATAATATTTAAACATAGCACAAAAAAATACACCAAACTGAACACTTGGCTCTGAACCAAAATGTCTAAATTTTTCTAAAATATTCTGAAATTTCCAAAACACAATTAAAAAAAAAAAAATCTGTTCCAGAGGGAAAAGATGAATACATTTAGTACTGTGCTAACTTGTACTGAAAATAAATTGTGCAAGGTGACATTTTCCCTAGGAAACTGAAATTCTGAGTTTGAGACCAGCTCTACTAGGAAGGCTTTGTACGTGTGTGTATGTGCAAGGGTACTTGGATTCACAGTGCTCTTTTGGAGCTTATAAATCCAAGGAGAAATATTTGTTTTTCCAGGACCACAATTACATATAGGGACAAGTGAGCTAAGGAGCTGGGAAGCAGTTAGCTTAGAGCAAGGGTGTCAAAGATCCGGCCCATGGGCTGGATCCAACCCGTGAAGCCTTCGTCTGGCTCCTGTGGTTTCTGAGAGGGCCAGGAATTCAGAGCTGGGGTAAGCGGGGGCATGCCACCCTACTAAAATCTTGACCCCACTGGGGATACATGGGTGTGGATCCAGCCTATAAAGTGCCCTGCAATCTGGATCTGGCCCGAAGGGCCAAGCAAATGTGACCTCCTTGAGTTAGGCTATCATCCAAACAGAGAGAGGTCATGCAGATATTTTCCGACTTCCATTTTCATTCTGATCCGACTATGTTGCCTTTATTCATGAAGGTGTCACAGTGCTTGGCACAGCAGGCATTATTCATCCCATTTTACACAGGAGGAAACTGAGGCACTGACTCCTGACGTGATTTGCCCCTAACGAGTCAACGCTGAAGCTAGAAATGAACTAGAGGCTTCTTGCTTATCCCTCTTTGGCCCCCGTCGTGGGTTGGTAGTACTCGGACATCACGTCCGTGGCACGTCATTTCGGCTGATGTCTGAATGAGACAGCTTCTGGCCTGCAGGGCAAGCTTGCGATCCCGTGCCCGTAAGTGGAACAGGTTTGGAAGGAAAGAAAGCCGAAGAGTTGAGGTACAAGGGAAAAAAGAGTTAATCCACAACAGGCTCATGTATATTTGAAAACCATCGCAGAAAGGGTTCTGTTCCTACGTAGTTGTGCAAAATCTTTATCTCCCCGAATGATAAGCCAAAGACTATGTGACAGCGTCCCTTGAAGGCGGTGTCAGCGGTGATTGGTTTGGACACAGCGCTGCAGGCGCCTGCAGTGTTTCGCTGATTGGGAATGATAGAGAGTAGGGCAGGGAATTTTTATGTTTATTGTGCTCCGTTCCCCACGTGTCTGTCCATGCCACTTCACTGTATGCGAACGCTACATCAGCCGTCCCCCGGGATGGCTATGTGCTGGGAAGCTCACACAAGGAACCTCCCAAGGGAGCACAGCACAGCCGGCGTATCCGTTACGACCTGCAGAGCGCTGGTCTTTCTCCAACAATTTTGCACATTCACTTACCTCCAAATGGAGGGGGCTTGAAGTGTGGGGTAGACCCGGCTGGGAATATCCCAGCCTTGCTGTTCTTCAGCTGAGCACCTGATTGATTGAAATTATACAACGAATTCCCCAGTGAATTGAAGTGGGAGAAGTTTGCTAAAGTATAGGGTGGGAGCTGAGATCTTGAGAGAGAGCGAGCTTAGGTCTCCCATATCCCCTGCAGTCAGCACCATACCTAGACTCCTGGTGGCTCCGGGCAAACTTTTAGTATCAGCACCCACCTTCGTGAGAGATAATGATTTTAATATTTGGACAATGGGAAAAAATTACCATTTTCAGGCCTCCTTTCTGTTCAGGCCCTGGGCGACTGCCTGCTTCGCCCATGCCTATGTCCAGGGCTCCCTGCAATGGTTTGGACTCTCTCATCCTTGAATGCAAGGAATGAGCTGTGTTTCCCAGCCGGTTTTCTCTTCCACTTGCCTGTTTCCCCACCCGCATCCCCCGCAGCATAGTGTGAATCAGGGAAGGCATCCCCAGAAAATGGCCTGTGATGGATTGGACGCTTGTTTTGGAAGAAGAGGGCCTTGGTCCTGTTTGGTTTAACTGCGGGTGGAGTAATACTGCCAGGGAGCCCTGCAGTCTGGATCCGACCCGGGGGGTAGGAAGAGTCTGACACTCCTGTCTAGACAGTGCTGCTCTCTGATGGCAGGTCAGGAATGGGGGCTTTGCTCCTTTGCCCCCCTCTGCCCTTCCTTTGGGTCTTTGCTCCTTCCCCAGCAGCAGCAAGAGCTAAGCCAGCATGTGCTCAGCCTGTCCTAGCATGACCCGTCTCGTCCTGTACCACGTTTCCTCGCACGTGACACCCAAGCAAAGGTCTGTAAGGCTGGAGGGAGGTGGTGCGGAGGGAATGCAGAGCAATACAGCACGATCGCATGGCCTTGCAGGAACCCGGCATCTTTGGCGTGCTGATTCCTTTCTGAACCGGCTATTGTTCCTCCTTTTCATTGCATGAGCCAGTCACTCGGGCTCTGTGTGAGTTAGCCACAAGCAGGACTCTTCGTCCTCTCATCCTTTCTATTCGGGTTAAGCTGCCTTTGCACAGTGCTCTGATTAAGGCTCTAGGAGCCGGGGAGGAGAGCACGTTCCCTATTGAAGCCGACAAATGCCTGGGTTTCATCTCTTGCACTCACGCAAAATAATTCCTGGCGCTCCCTCTGCTCATTAACGGGTAACTGGGAGAGAAGCAAGAAGTTCCTAATGACTCGCTGCTCCAATGTGAGGAAGCCTCAATGCTTTTACTCTGGGCATCGTGGGAGATGGCTTCACCTCTCATTCATCTGCTGGTGGGAAAAGAGTGCCGGCAGCCCGGGCTGAAAGCAGCCGGGATCGAGAGGGTGGATCAAGGCCCAGTCTGCCTGGTTTTTTGTACCTAAAGAAGTTGGTCTGGATGATTCAGCCTTCAGGAACAACAGGGCAACTTTTTTTTAATGGTACCGTCATTTGAAGGGTGGCGAATTGGAGCTGGGGAGCTCTATTTTCTTTCCGGCAAATAATGTATTTGCTCAAAATCACGGTTTCGGCATGGCCGAGGCTGTTTATCAATAAAGCTGGTACTTGAAAAGGGGGAAGATCAAAACGCTTTTCTTTGGTGTGAGTGAAAAGTTTTGGTGTTCCAGGCTAGACTCGTACAGGAAATAAAGAGCCATTCACAAAATGGAGGAGGAGGAGGAGTGACCCTTATATCCTCCCTTGCACTAGTTAGGGGGTTCAGCCGGTGTATGGGACACCCAGGGTCAGACCTACTAAACCTGCATCTCCCATCTCTTCAAGGGGAGTCCCAGCCATTGGGTTATCTGGTGTTTTGGGGGTGGAAGTCCCTGCTGCGTACTGAATAGGGGCTGGATCCTAGGTGAGCTATAGAAGCATTCTCAATTTATCACTCCTTCATGGTTTAGTCACTTGAGAGAGAGGAAGATTGGAGTTGAGTCCTTGCTCAGTATCAGGCACAGATGGGAATTGAACCTCTATCTGTTGCATTTTGGCATGGGCGGCTGGTGCCTCCTGAGTTGCAGGGGGCACCCGCAGAAGCCGGCGGTGGGGTTGGTGGTGGAGACTGGGCTAGCAAGCACCTGCAAAAGCCAGTGTTGGCATCAGGGATGGGGCTGGCGAGCACCTGCAGATGCTACCGGTGGTGTCGGTGGTGGGGATGGGGCTGGCGAGCACCCACAGATGCCGCCAGCAGCATAGGCAGTGGGGACAGCCCTGTCAGGGGGGGCACATGCCCCCCTGTGCCTCCCCCCTACCAGCCACCTGTGCATTTTGGAGAAGCCACCTAATGACTTAACTCTAAGGACCTTGCCCCCATCACTTCCTCCTTGGCTTCCTGGATATGACCCAAGTGCCCCTGCAACACTAGCCCTTCCATGTCAAATGACCGTTGCTTTCATGAAAAGTAGTAAAAATGACAAGTTTCATTCAACCCCAAACGTATGTGTGTGGGTGTGCACATAATAGATTTGATTTATTAAAAATTCTGGGAGATAAATTATTTGGAGTGGACCCAAAACAATGTTTAATTTTTTTTCATAACTTTCTATGACACGGGAAAAAGGTATTTGCACAGCTCTAATATGTCCATGCCATACATTTTTGGCTTATTATTAAAAAATCTATTAAGTTAGTTATAACGTGGACTATCGTTAGGGTCCTGATTGCCTTATCAGATAACCATGGGGAAGATTACAAGTGAAACCCTCTTTACTGGTCCAAGAAAGATTGTTTGGATGCACTAGGTTACTGGGATTTTTCTGAGCTCCAGCAGGGAGTGCTGTCTAATACTCTTGATTCCTGGGTTCATTTCCTACTTTTACCACTATGTTACCGTATATTATAATTAGACAAAGCCTTGGTTGGGATGATGTAGTTGGGGCTGGTCCTGTTTTGAGTAGGGGGTTGGATGAGATGTGACCTCCTGAGGTCCCTTCAACCCTCGTTTTCTATTATTCTCTGACTATATTTTCTCACCTATGGCATGTCGCCAAATAAACATGCACCTTATTTTGGGGAAGTCAGCATGAAGAAAAAAAAAAGATTTTTCCAGCATTATGCCCATGCACAGCAGGGACAGAGCCTACTCTTCATCCCTCCCTTTCCTGCTCAGGCAAAAGCAAGAATTTTAACCCTTTTGTAGCTGAATTGTCAGCAGCTCTTGATTGCTCAGCCAAAAGCTGAAAGTGTAGCTGCTGCTGAAGACTGGACTGGGTGGGCCGGTCTAGAATCATGAAAAGAGCAAAAAAACAGTTTGTGAAGCTGTGCAATATATAGAGAGCCCAGAAGTAGCCAAATGACAATTTTTTCAGCAAAACTGTTGAAGGAAGGATAGCTTGGTTAGTGTAACATCAAGACCATTAAAAAAGAGAGTAGGTTGTTAAGACCTGAGCAGGAATCAAGTAGATTATAATAATCCCTTAAATCAATTGACTCCTTCAGCACTTCCTGAATGGAAACACCACTGCTATTATCCTGGGCAGAAAATCAGCCTCTTTTCTTAAGACAAGCACCTTAGTTTTGGAAAGCTAACTTTTGGGGGAAAGGTGTATGTGGTATATGAGTGCATATGGTAGTTCGAACAAGTCATCCGTGATTGTGATCTCACATAGCAATTGTATACAGATGTATTGTGCTGACTTCAACTATATTACTACTGGTTTGTTGGTAGTGTGAAATGGGGGACCCAGAGCCTTTTTTGTTTTGTCTGCTGAGACTGTAAGGTATTTAGAACCGGAGCCATGCAAGAGGTTTGTCCAGCATCCAGCAAAGTGAGGTCAGTCCCCCAGCTCTGTCTCTTTGCACTATTACACTACAAATCATAAATACTGACAACGGAGTTTGTTAAGGCAACCTGGCCACTTACCAGCTTGACGGGCTGTGCATCAGTCTGTTATTCTCAGCCTGTCTAATGTGTTCACTGCACTTTCAACAAATGCCATTACTGTCCTAAATGGCGTGGTAGCGTTCCTCCGCAGAGTTAAGCTGTTCTTGCAGTCCACGCCAGAGATGGCCGTCTTTGTGCGTATTTGTGTGACTGATGAAGCGACGAGCTGTTATTTATATATATACCTAGACCAGCTACTTGCATCAAAAATGCCCCGCAGTACCGTACCACATTGAAAATGACTGTTTGTTTTTGCAGGAAGTATATGGTTCGCTGAGAGGTTAATTTCCTGTAGCAAAGTCATAACAGAACTACAGTATATTGGATTTCAAGTGACCGGGGTGGGCTTGGGAAAACTGTGCACGTCCTTGCTAGATTAACCAAAGGGGCTACACTGTCTGCCATTCTGGAGCAAGATGCTGATCCGGGTATTTCTGGCTTGGCCAGCCCTTGGAGGCAGTCACCAGGAGGCACCGTTACACACGTGCTTAACAATTTTTGGTGTGTGAGCAGGGTAAGGTCTTTGAAGAAAGGCTGACTTATTGTTCAGGTCTTTTTTACCATGACGTTTATGTGTAGAGAAGCTGTAGCAAGCACCAAGGGAGTTCTCTCTATGCCTTAATTGCTGTAATTCGAATCCATCCTTGACACAGAGTTGCTTCCCAGGTAAATTGGCACTGATGCATGGGTTGATGTTTTTGGAAGAGGGACGCTGTCTGCACGCGGTTTGCGATCACCTCTTTTTCCAGGACAGAAGGCACGTAGTATGACTGTATCAATCCGTCAGCTCTTATTCATTCAGTGGCAATAGCCAGGTGAGCAGTAGGGTACAGGGCAAGGGAGATTCAGCTGTCTTGTTTTG
>NW_005842292.1:907149-935322 GCF_000455745.1 Alligator sinensis | reverse complement strand
GAAAGAGTGCTTCTGCTGTCTTGCTTTGGCTCTAGAGGTGTGAGCTCAAGACTTATGCTGAAGGCTGAGGCCCCCTTGCTTTTTCCCCCACCTAGTTGACCTAGCTGTAAATGGGCACCTGCTCATTTGGGTCGGAAAGTCAGAAGAGACTGGATGCGATGCTGGCCAGATTGGCCCCACTGTGGGCTGTTGACTATAGGAACAGGTGTACCTTAAACACGCTCGTCTTGGGTGGACCATTAACCTTGATTCATATAATAAAGGTTCCAGCATTGGCTTTTAAATTAGACTCCACATAGGATGCAGCTCAATTTACAGCAGAAGCGGGGGGAGAATATGTAGTGAAGAAGCCAATGGGGCTCTGACTCAAACAAAAGTGATGGCTTGGATATATAAATTAGTGCATGAGGTTATTGGGACTGTGTCAGGCAAGACATTCAGATGAGACAGTAACAAGGATCTCTTTGGGCTCTAAAATTTAGGGTGGATCTGCTCTGCTAGCCTTCAGTCACCTCTGGGGAACTCTATGGGCAACTGTGTTGTGAATGCCTAAAATCAGGGGCTTATGCACAACTCTGGCTTTGTAACGATAATGAGTATATCAGACTGGCTTCTGCTTTCAGCAACAGAGAGATTTCCAAATGGGACAAGGGCGACCATAATTGAAGAATACAACCCATCGATGTGAGAAATGTTGTTGTAACACCTTCTTCTTTTAAAATATGTGTTGTGTATATCTGTGCATGTGCACAACAGGTCTGTGCATGTGCACAATGCACTGGGCACATCTACATGAGAAGATAAATGCTCAATAGACTCATTCTACTGTGCATTAGCGCATCATGGTAAAAGCTGTGCTAATGCGCAGTAGAATTAGTCTACTGTGCATTAGTGTCACTCAAAGACTGTGCATGGGAGCTACTGTGCAGTAGGGCCAGTTACTGTGCATTGAGTTAGTACCTGTTATTAAAAGTGCTAAACTTCATGCGCAGTAACAGCGGCATATTAATGCACATGTAGATGCACCCATTGACAAGGATACAACTTCTACAGTGCATTTAAGAGCTTTTTCTTTATTGGTTTCCAGCATTTAAGGTGGAGGACTTTTTTTTTTGTTTTTTGAGTATCTATTTGGTTTCTATAAAAGGCACCTTATATTTGAAGAATATGGTGCATTAGGGGGGACTCTACTGGAGCCAGTTGATTTAAATTGGTGCGAAGCTAGTGAGAACCAGGTGCACTGCAAGTGAGTGAGACTGTATCCAAGACCAGATCCTCAGAGGAAATAAATCATCACAGTTCTGCTCAGTCAACAGAGTTTGGCTGGTTTAAAGTCCTGGAGAGACCCGAATCAGCCTGCGCACATTTGTACATAGACACTTTTTCCAATTCTTAAAACCAATGCTGGCAGTCGAGTTGTTCGGTGTCCGCCCCGTGGTAAATATCATGTTACTTGTGTAGTTGTTTGCATTGTCTATCATGCATGCGTGGACACTATGATTTGACACAAATAATTCATGGGGGTACTTGTTCCTGTGCAGGCAAACTCTTTGGAGAAGATGAAGTGAGGCAGATCACTTGAATTCCCCATGGCTTTGGCTGCACACACTCATAGCAAAGCCTAAATGCAGAGCTTTTAGAGACAAAATAACACTGAGCGTACCCACAACAGTAAGTTATCTGTTACTATAGCAATTGTTGATCATTTTTCATGGAAAAAATAATTTATTCCTTGTTATACTTAGTGGTATGCTCATTGGTTGTACCTAGCAGGATACAGCAGTGACCAGATGGAGGGATACAATAAGGAATACAATACTGAACTAGGCTCCAGGAGATGTTGGTTGCATTTCAGAGTTGTCCACTGATCTGCTGCATGACCTTGGTCAAAAGCCTTCATTTCTCTGTTTCTGTTTCCCTTCCCATTTTTTCCCGTGTCCTATCCATTTGGGCGACTCACTCTGCAGGTTTTGAAGTTCCAGTGAAACCCGAAGGACCAAATGGTTGAGTTACTGGTAGAAATAAAAAGCCCAGTATGGGTTCAAACCCAAACCAAGAGAGTAGTTTGAATGTCAAGGTTCATGGAAAATGGCCTGGTATTTCTGTTCATATCCCAGTGATCCAGGACCCACCTCTGCTCCACTGGATATACCACTGCACACTTGGCCTCCTCCAATACACTCTATGGTTTCCTAGTGCCTCCAAATCTTTATTGAGAGAAGTCAAAATAACCATCTCTCTCTTCTTTCCCCATTGGTGGGAGACGTAACTGGATGGGTTTACAGGAGATGCTGTTGGTTTTAACATCATGGCTGTAGGGGCTCAGTGACTTGGGAAAAAGTTAGAGAAAGTTTAAGGAAAACTTTGGGAAGATTTCACCTGGTCTTGATATGCAAGTGAGTGCCCGGTGTCCATGTTTGCAGGCAAGGTTGACTGGGTTTGCTGTACGAAGGGGAATTACAGAGGGAATGCAAAAGTGAGCCAGAAAGTGGTTAGTGCGACACTCATCTACACCTCCCATAGCAATGAGTTGAGTAGCCTAAATCCAGCTCCTGTGAAGGACAGCCATATCTCCTCCTCTATAGGTCAGCAGTGTCGCTCAGTGGCATATGGCTGTCGTGGGAAGTCTTCCTTAGAGAGGACGTAGCTATGGCTGTTCCTATGGAGGGCTTTGGATATCAAGTCAGGCCTTTTCAATTGGACTTTGACCTGGAAAATGGACCAACTACTCACAGTTCATGCTGGGTCAAGGACCAGAGCCTCTGCTCATATTCGGTATGTGGGTTCCAGGTGGGCCTTATCTTTCCAATGTGATTCCAGGGTTTGGGGGGGGGGGGTTCCCCAACTGAACAGAAGCACCAGTCCCCATATGGGATTATGTCCAGTCCGATTTTCCAACTACTGCATTGTCCAGCAGTTGGGCAGAAAGCACAGTCTGAATTTTTCTCCAAGAACATCCTTCTTGCTCCCGCGTCCCAATGAACTTGAGAGGATTTTGAGCAAATTTGTCAAAGTTTCTCTTTGAGCAGAGAGAGGGCATGGACAGTTTTGAGGCTGAAAGTTGAATCGGGGAGTCTTCCAGGTCTGGGGAATCTGAGCTAGAAGAAACCCTGTTTGTCACCTTCATAGCAAGCCCCCATTCAAATAACCATCTGTTTTTATACGGCTATTGCCACCAGTTGCCATTGCAGCATCAGCTCCAGGCATGCAGCACAAAAGAATAGGGAAATTTTTGGTGCTGCCTTATGCAAAACCTTATTATGTAAGGTCTTATTCCTTTGGTGCACTGATCCTCTGAGTTGCATGCAAGCAACTCTCTCAGCTGAGTCATCCTTGCTAGGATTCAAACCTGTGACTCCGGGGAACTTCCACTCTCTTTAATCCTATCTTGAGGTAGATAAATCATTGCCGCCTCCAGCATGGATGAATCACCTTGAATCATGGGACAGGGAGAGGTCTGTGGAGGGGAATGGCTGGACTAAATAACATCATTTGCACATAGGTCACATCCACAGGGAGGTGACTAGGAAAAGCACTGGGACTTAGGAGCAGTAAGCACCTAGGACCTGGTTGTCCCCTGGGTATGACTATCAGCAGCCCAAATCCCAAGTGGGGCAGCAGCTTGGCTGGAAACCAGAAGCCCTCTCCCAATCCCTGGTAGAAGGCCATGTTTCATAGAGTTTGGAGCAAGAAGGTTGGCTAGAAACTCTGGGGGCAGCTCCTAGTGGGGTTGCAGACTCTCTGCATGGCACCGGGCAAGTCCCTCTTCTCTCACTGCCTCAAAGCTTCATCTTTAGTTATACCTCCTTTTCCTACCCCTTCCTCTGTCCTCATCACTTTGACTGTGAATTAGTCTACTGCACATTTAGCATCTCGTTCGGATGCACCCAGTGCGTTGTGCACATGCACAGATCTGTTGTGCGTATGCACAGACATGCACAACGCATATTTTAAAAGAAAAAGGTGTAGCAACATTGCTCGCAGGACAAGGACGGTGCCATATGCAGTCAGACCTGATCTCAGCCAAGTCCTCTAGGCATTACTGAACAACACTAGCTAGAAGCCTGGAGTCCTAAGTTTTTCTACCTTTATCTTATGTCACTGGGAACAAGTCAAAATAAGGCTGAAAGGGAGCTTAGAAGTTTGCATCTAGCCTGATCCCATGCTCGAGGCAGCATCTTTCCTGTCTGAGTCATCTTAACCTACTCTTAAATTAAATCTTCCCATGATGGAGACTTTACAGCCTGTCTTGGCGAACTGTGCGAGTCCTGAACCACCCTCAGAGTTAGACATACCTAGCCTACATCTCCCTGCTTGCAACTGAAGCCCACTTCACCTCTCAGTAGATTGGACCCGTCTATAAAATATTAATCATTAGAACTGGTTGAATGAAAAAAAAAATCTGTCTGTGAATAACTTATTCTAGGATCGATTGAGGGACCCATCGGTGAATAATTCATGGGAATGTTATTTGATCTCCTGCAGAACTGGTCACCAATACACGGACATGAATACATGGATTTTACTTATTACAAAACCAGGCAAATGTTGAAAAGATGGGATTTGGGGATCATGTTTTGGCATGAGGGCATTAGGAACACTTACACTTCTGCAAGCAGAGGTATTGATAGCTGTCCCCTAGCTCACCCTGTCTGCAGGACTGTCAGAGAGGGGGGATGCCCATAGGTGCCTGTACCACCATCCATACTCCGGCATCTCTCAGAGCAGTACCTGCTGCTCTTCCTAACTACTCACAGGACAATGCGGTGTCAAAATAGCTGAGGACAAAAGGGGTTGGCAGCCGTCTGGGTTCAAAAGGACAGAGGATCCCATTCATCACGTCTTCTGATGAACACAGCAGGATCCCTCAAGACTATGCCTACAGCCGGCAGCTGAGGTCAGCCCGAGTGAGATGCACCCTAAAAGGCAAAGGTGACGCTAAGTGATACCTGGGGAAAGCGGGGAGCTAGCTTCCTGTCTGCATTATCAGGACCGGTTCTCCGTTCCTGGCTTAGAGGCTCAGCGTGTGAATGGCTTGGACAATGCCGGAGCAGAAATCTCGCCTCCAGCTTTTACAGTCAGGCCAGGACGAATCCTCATAGGTACGGTTTGCAGAGATGCTCTCCACAGACACGTTCCCAGCAAGACGAGTCAAGAAGCTGATCCCGGGTCCTGCGTGCCCCCATGCCGGGAAAGCTGTCAGGGAGCTGGTTTCAACTGTGTTCCTCGGCTCCAGTTTTGGATTTCCCCTCTGCCTTTAACCTGTGGATTATTCCTTGGATTTAGTAACTTGGCATCCAATTCCCAGAGCCTGGCCTGTGTTGTAGACTCTGCCCCTGGATTGCCGTCTGAAGTTGGGAATTTGGCTCCTGGACTCTGAGCCAAGCCCTGGTGCTTTAACCATTAGACCAGACCTCTTACACCCTAGTCCCTCCATAAAAGTCCCTTGTGGGGGCTGGAAACACTAGGAGGTCCTTGCAGTTTGCCCCAAATTGGCCTTTGGGTATGAGCTGGCCTTGTTCCCCAGAAGGGAGAAGCAACGGGGGAAGAGGGTGGGTTGGTGCTGCACACCCACATGTCTCGGTGCCAGCCCTGAAGCCTTGTGGCTCAGTCCGGACAGTCCCCAATGGAGATGACCTGCTAGGTGCTCTCCCATCATCCATCATTTCTCCTCCTTCTTTACCACGCACCACGGGAGTGGACAGCATCGTCTATGCCTGAACTGACTGGTGGGCAAGACTCCCTTCGGGTCAGGATGGGGGCAGACTGCAGATCCTTGCCCTGCCCACAGCATTGCTTTCTTCACAGGCATCAATCCCTGGGACCCCTGAGCCTCTTCCATGGTGCAACACAGGTGTGTCGGCTGCAGGGGACGATCACCAGGTCCTACATCTCCACAAAGAGCACTTGAGCTAACAGAAGAGCATGTCTGCTCACACAAGCAGGTGCTGCCTTATTATCTGTGTGCGTAACCTGAAGTATATAACTTGAGAGACAGAAATAATGGATTTTTTTTAATTCATTTTTTTGGTTCAGCTGCTGAGCCCAAAAGTTGGAAAGTCTATTTTGGTTTGGACTGAATCAAGTTTAGTAGTTTGGGGGTTTTTTGGTTTGTTCCCTCAGTGAAATAAACCCTACGACACATGGTTTAGGTCAACGTGAAACATTCCCAAGAACCGAGGGAAAATGTCTCTGTAAGAACAGCAAAAGGAAGGGGTGGGAGGAGGAGCTGGTGTCTCGGCCTCTTATCCAGTGGCTCAAGAGATGACCAAGATCTGCAGGTTCAATCCTCTCCCTTGACTCAGAGGATTTGAACCCACATTTCCAAAAGAGTAGGAGACTGGGGAGTTGAGGATTGCTTTTCCACTTTGTATGATGGACTAAATGCTCCCGGGAGCAGGGACTGGTACCCAGGTGTCTTGTCTCCCAGGACAGCAGCACCAACACCAGCCTCAAATCCACCCCACCGCCTGGCTCTGCGTCTCGGTGATTACTCGAGTGCTTGATACAGAGGGGAATAGCTCCTGCTAGAGGGATTAAGAGGGTCCTCTCCCAAGATGCTGTTGCCTAGGGTTAGAAACCCCCTGGAGAGGTCAGAGCCCCAAGTTCAAGTCCCTGAATCAAGCAAAGAGGGGATTTGAACCCAGGTGAGCGCTCTAACCATGGGTTTGCTGGGTACATGGGGGGAGGAGGGATAAGCCATCCATCTCCACCATGCTCAGAGCAAGCCTGCTGTATCAGGCCTCGCAGGTGAAAATCCTGGTCTGTGAATCCTGTTGGGACTCAGGTGTGGGAGCAGCATCCACCAGATCAGGCCTCTGGCCCGACAGTGCTGTGGGGATTTTCCTTGTGAGAACGGGGGTGCCTAGGGAAAGGAGGGGCAAAGCCTAGAGGACCCGCAATTTGGCTTTTGGCACCCAAGTTGTCCTTGTAAATGTAGCCCATTGGGGCCAGGAAGAACTGGAGCCTGGTTCTGGCTCTGAATAATCCAGGCCTCTCAATCTGGGCTGTGCAACTGGCAGCCGCAGGGCCACATGCAGTCCACGAGGGGGTAATTTTTGGCCCCCAGGCACCACTCTCCCCCCCACATCTCTGGAGGCTGGTGCCACACAGCATGCAGCAGCCCACGCAGGAGTGGCTCGTGCAGCATGCAGCTCCCAGCTGCTCCCGAGATGCCTAGCCTTGGTGTAAATTAAATCTGAGCGACAACTAAATTGAGAGGGGCAGGGTCTGCTCCAGATGTTGGCTGTCTCGTTTCCACTACAGGGCGCCCCGCGCTCTCCCTTGCCCGAGATGAACGGGGAGCATTAGCAATGCCAGATGAGAACCGCTGCCCAAGCTATCCCTCCGCCTGCCCGAAGGAGGAGGGAGAATGAGAGCGGAAGCCCAGGCCGCCTGGAAGACGGCTGGTGTTTGCGCTTTGGAGCTGTATCTGCCGAGTAAATGGCAGGGGTGTTTAATTATTCTGCAGGGGAGGGGGAGGTTCTCATTCATTCTCACAGGAAATCAATACCCCACTCATTTCATTTAACCTGGCCTTCCTCGGCTACGGCGGAAGATGTAAGAGAATTCCTCTCCTTTGCTTATCCAAGCAGAAACTCTGCCTGGGATCCGGCAGCGAAAGGTGCCTAGAGGACATGAGCCAGCAGAGATTATTCAGTAGCAGCTTCTGAGTCATGTCTAGATCAATGCGCGTGGAGATTTATTGCTGTTTCTGGGATGTATCTAGTCTAAGCATTTACTATATCCCACGTTAATGGAAACATCCTATGCTCAGGGCGTGACAGCTGCACGCGGTTCCTCTCTCAGACATGGGGCTTACATGCAACGAGTCTCTGACTGAGCTGGGAAAGTCTCTTGGAGCACGGGGCAAAAATGCATATGCAGAAATGGAAAGATGTGTTTTCCTTTGCATGAAACCTTTCTGAAGAGGGAGAAGGGGCTGAGACAAGCACAAGTTCAGGGAATCATGGAGCCTTTGGGTTATAAACCCAGCTCTGACACCGACTCCCTTGATGGCTTCAGGGAAGTCACTTCACCTGGCTGCTTCGGTTTATCCAGCCAACGGTGTGTGCACATTAGCCCTTTGGGATGCAACCATCCCATCATTCACCTGCACGTAACAGTCTTGGAGCTGCTTTTGTGTCACTCAGATAAACTGCACACTGGGCACGTCTACACGAGATGCTTACTGCGCATTAGCCTAATAACACGGGGCAGTAGCATGGCGGTTAAAAACTGTGCTAACAGCCGGCTGTGCAGTGTTATTACACTAATGCACAGTAAGCATCACAAAATAACCGTGCACCAGCACTACTGAGCAGTAACTCTAGTTACTGCACATTTAGTTAGTACTTCATTAGGCAAGTACTAAATTAAATGTGCAGTAACTAAGGCACATTAATGAATGTGTAGATGCTCTCAGCGGTCACTATCATGTCCAAGTGAAGAAAATCACCTGTGCCCAATGAATGGTGGAGAAGAGATGCTGTCAGGTAGTTTCTTCAACAGCAAGCTCCTCTGTCGGCTAGCGCTAGTCCTGAAAACAAATAGATGCTTCCCTATAGGAGGGGACAAAACCCTGTAACGCCTAGTTTAATTCCTCTTTTCCAACTTCCGTTGTCTGTGAACTCTTGAAAGGGTCCGTGTTTGTCGTGATATAACAATTCACAGTCTTTCTCAGTCAGGAATCATAGAGTAACTACAACTGCAGTCAAGAAGAGTCTTCCACCTGGCTCGACTTCCAGCTTTGTCTTCTGCGTTTACCAGGACCCACCCTCTGTTTGGACTCTGTACAGGGCCCAGAGCCACCCAAGGGCTAAAAACATATTGCAAGTGAACAGATCCTTCCCAACCACCCCGCTGGTATCCCATGAGCTCTCGCAAGTTGGGGATGGGCTCGTGCAAATTAGATGTCAGTGTTGGGAAGGGAGGGGCTAATGCCTCAGTTAAGCTTCTCAGCTTGAAGTCATGGTTTCTCCAGGGATAGCACACATAGGCAGAACGAAGGGTGCAACCATTTATAGTGGTGTGCCTCCTTTCCAACCAATTGGAGCCCTAGTGCTATCTTATATAATACTGGCCTTTGAAAATTAGGCCATATGTTTTCGGGGACTGAGCAGGCAGTCACGGTTAGCTTGTACCAAATGACTCAGAAGCCACGGGAAGCTTTGATGCTCTGATGCAACACAATGTTTGTGTGTGTGTGCGCGCGCGCGCGTGTGTGTGCGCATGAAGGTCTATTGTTCTACTTACGAACAACTAAAAGAACAGAGTACGTACACGCTTCAGAGCCCTACAGCACATTTCCTCTGGCCAGGAATAGCTGATGAGTAATACAAAGCGGCAGAGGTGATAAATATTAAAGAACCTGGAAATGTTAAAGTGCACGGGTAATGGAGCTGACATGCACGGTGGGTGTGAAATGCAGAGATCAACCTGGCGCTTCTCATGGAGACATTTTTATTTTTTGTTTAGGAAGGAAGCAGCTAAGAAATAAACATTGCAATCATTTCCTATTAATAGCGGGTTGAAATACATCGTGCATTTGAGCCGGAGAGTGATCTCTTTGCTTGTAGATTCACCCTGCAGCCTTGTGCTCCTCTTCATGGGAACCTGGGCGCAGATGAACTTTTAATTCTAACGAGTCCAACAGAGCGGTCCTCCTGAGTGGGCAGTGCAAGGGAGCCACGGCTTTCATGGCATGGTATGGGTTGAATCAGCTGAGATGGAGGTAGCTGGAGGAAGAATCCCGCTGATATTCAACAGGGTGGTGTTGGCTGAGCATGGGTTCCCCTAAAATATCCGGACTCAAGATGGCTGCTTGCTTCAGCCATGGACCGGAGAAGAGTCCGGACATGGGAATATAGGGCTGGGAGAGGCCTCCTAAGCCATCAGGTCCAGTCACATGTGCTCACAGGCCAAGGAACCCCCCAAATCACCCCTGCAAGCCCTCATACACAACGGTGAGGCACAAGAGCTGAAGCATCACGAACATCTTAAAATATGCCAGAGATAACAGCAGGGGAGACCAAGGCAGTGCCAGTGCTCCACCACTGCAAGGAGAGAGAAGTTGTTGATGACGCTGTAGGAAAAGGACCGTGGCCCACCCTACCTCTCCCCGTCCGTGCCAAACTGACCTCAGGGAAGACCCCAGTTTGGTAATTGTGTTACTCTGAGCAGAAGAGCAAGACCTTTGAACCAGGGACTTCTGGGTTTTCTAAGTACCAGCAGGACATGGGCATTCCCAATCAAAAGCCCAGCCTTCCCAGTGGCCAGCGTGCCTACAGGACACCGTAGGGATTATCACTGGGTGATAGGACTCAGCATATGGCAGCAATTAGCCTGCCACTAAACTAATGGGGAGAGCAGCTGTATAAGGTCCTTCTGCACCAGCTGGGCACACAAGGGTGGGAGGAACAACCTTTCCCCACTCTGGGGCTGCCTGGAGCTGATCCAGAAGTGTCCCAAATTTAGTTCGGTTGCTTCCCTTTAGGGACTGGGTTTGAGATGACCCATGGAAAAAGTGGAGAGTTTACGCCTTCCTCAGAGGCATTGGGTGTTGGCTGGAGTCAGGGCTGGGGAGCGTGACCGGACAGTGCCAGTGCTCCTGCTGGGACTGAAACCCAGCCGTTCCTGGCTAGAGGGTCTTGCCCCGCCGGTCAGGGTCAGCCCGATCATCACATTCGGAGGCAGGAAGAAATTTCAGATTTCATGGACCGCACGAGTTTTTGCCGTCCTCTTTCTGGGATCCCTTAAGTGTGTATTAACAACCTTTGCAGCCCCTTCCTTTACCTGTGGCAGCTTAGGGTGTTATGCCTTGTGTTGTATCAGGGTGAACTATGGTTTTGCTATGACAATGAATTTGTGCAGGATGGTTTGGGTAAGATGATCCTGCCTCAGGCAGGGGGTTGGACTAGAGGACCGCAGGAGGGTCCCTTTGAGCCCTACTTCTCTGTCCCCTTCTCAGCCCAGAAGCTGAAGGCTCGGGTGTCCTAATGCACCATCTCCTTGTGCACGATGACATCTTCCATATGAGATGCGCCGCTAGCCGATGTAGAACATTGCACCCGCTCGAAATCCTGACACGGGAGGAAGAGCCTGGCACAAACATCACACGTGCCCTTGAAAGCCCATAGGATGTCTTCTCCACCGTAAGAGCTCCTGGTAATGCAAGGGGAGCCCCCTTCTTCCCTGCCCCCTCAAGTAGATGTTCCCTGCTCCTTCTGCCAGCACAGGGGCCTTCAATGCAAAGCTGAGATGTACCAGCGGGCCTCCGCCCATGATTTGTCCCTCTAAATGCGAGTGTAAATCAATACCTAAATGAGACAAACCCCTTCCCCATTTCCAGGGACTCCTCTGGGAGCGAAGGGGCCTGGAGGCTGCTCCCTGCCTCTATAAGATTTCGGGGGATAACGTCTTTCCGCGATCCCTCCTTGCCACGCTGCAGAGAAGGCCATCTGCTGTGCAAAGCCAGAGTGCGAGCCAGGCCTGCGTTAATATATGCACTGCTTCGGCAAGGCTAAAAATAGCTGCGATGGGAGGCTGCACTTCCAGGATTTCACAGCCTTCCCGTTGATCAAATACCTGGTGCTGTAGAGGTGACCGATTCGTCCCCGGCGGAAATCCCTTGGCTTCAGGGGTCTTCCCCCAGGGACGAATTAGGCCCGTTGCTCTGAGGCAACCAGGGGGATGTGTGGGTTATGCTGCTTAATGAGCAATTCCCCAGTGTGTGATACTAAGGAAATGCCGGTTCGTAGCAGTGCCGTTAGGGCCTTAACGCACCTTATGCTACGAGCCATGCAAATGCGGATCCCCGTAGCGCTGGCTGGGAGTTTGCAGTAGTGGCACCTTCATCGTGAGCGAGACACCTGTGGGGAGCGGCCGCATCTTACTGGAACAAGAGCTGGGTCGCGCGGATCCGAGATAATCCTGCCCTGGAATGACGTAACTTTGAGCCGCATAACGAGTGCTTTAAGCAACTTTAGGGTGTTAGTATGCAGACAGTCCAAGAGTGAAGAGCTCCCGGGGCTGCCCAAAATGATAAGACCCTTACTGAAAAGGAGATGCATCCCCAGCCCAAGCGCTGTTGGACCTTGTGCTGGGGACCTGGAGAAGGGATGGGGATGGCTGAGTGCATCCGTGGACTGTGCTGCTCTCTAATGGAGAACGCGGGGACCTGAGATTCCTACAGGAGGGGTCTGTTTCCTACAGTCTGATCCTTTCCCTCTGCCTCGCACAATGTGCTTTTTTCCTGTGGAGAGGGCCCTCCGACCAGTTCAAAAGGAGGCTGTACAGCTAGGCAGAGATGTCTCTTGAGCCGGAATTAGCCGTGCGGCTCCGAGAGAGGGACGCGTCTCGGCTTAGAGCGCTTGCTCCTGTTTTAATGTAAGCTCACGCGTGCTGCCAGCGTGCTCCAAGACACAAACATCCCTGGTTTTATTCTAGCACTCAGCCTAGCGTAAACCACAAGCATTTGCGGAGCAGCCAGCTTATTTGACAATCACGTTAGCACCAATTAACTCTGAAACAGGAGCAAAACCTCCCTGAGCCTAATAGCAACAATATCCATTCTCCCGATGAAGTAGCCAGTAGATCCTGAAGCTGCAGGTCCTAGACTCAGGATTTGCAGCTTCTTGGCCTCTTGGCAATGGTGTAGTGCAGTGGGGACCAACTCCTGGAGCGACGCTATGATCCTCGTCTCTTGCCCAACATGCTGCTCTGCTTTTTGTTTCCTGAATTGTTTGCCAGTGTCCTGCTTGTTCCCTCCCCGCTCTACCGCATGCCACAGATCAGGGGTCTGCATGCCACATACAGAGGCTGCCCCTGTCACCCGCTAGGATAGAAAATTGGGGTAAGCACCACTGGCTCCTACTGTCTGAGATCAAAAATGTTACACCGTGGGCATGTCTACACATGCATTTAGGCACGCTTCAATTTAAGGTGCATTAGCTTTATGCACATTAAGGCGATTTAGGCTCGTGTCTACACATGCACGTATTAAAGCACATTAACACCGTGCGTGCAGACTGACGTGGGGCTAAAGTCAATCCATATGCAGCGTTAATGAG
This sequence comes from Alligator sinensis, assembly GCF_000455745.1. Taxonomy (NCBI): domain Eukaryota; kingdom Metazoa; phylum Chordata; order Crocodylia; family Alligatoridae; genus Alligator; species Alligator sinensis. The sequence goes on along the minus strand of NW_005842292.1, from coordinate 922,252 downwards.
CCTTCATGTGTCTGCACACGCGTGTATACGCTTTAGCTATTTGCGCCTACATTTGATACGTGCTTTTGCAGGTATCAAATGTCAGCGCGAATATGCTAAAATCGCCATTTTTAAGGCACCTTAAGAGCGCTCATATGTGGACGCGCGCTTTTAATGCACCATAAATGGACCTAACGCACCTTACATCGGCACATGTAGATGTGCCCTGCCCCATGTGTCATTGCCCCTATTGCGGCTGGCTGAAATATGGGATTTCCCTTCTTTCAGAAGGCAGGGAACATTTGAAAGCATTCCTAAAAAGTGTTTTGACAAAACGAGCAGGAATAATCATACTACTACTAATAATTTAAAAAAAACCCAAACCCCTGTGCTTTTGGTTTTTCATTGAAAATCTTCCCCTAAATTTTAATTGGAACAAAAATCAACTTTTTTTTTCTCCAAAACCATTCATTTTGGTCCCCAGCATGCTTCGATGACACATTTGCCTAGCTGCAGTTCTGTGCTACTAGCAGTTTAGGAAGATTCTTCTTTAATCTGAGTGGTAAAGACTTCTTCAGCCTCAAAACCAGCGCCCTGAAGAGAAAGGGCTTTGCTTCCCTCTGCCCCTGTCTCCCACACGATTAAGTTGCATTATCGACCCTAGGCCATTCATAGATGACGCCTATTGCATTACGGGATTAGGCATTGACGTAGGGATTATCTGTGCGGATGGGGGTTGAAGCCAGGCTGTCTGTCTGCTTGTTGGTTTGGAGTCGCTTCTCTGAGCGAGATGGCTATTTGTTTTAAGCAACTCAGAGTCCTTTAGAAGTCAGGGGTCTATTAAGGAAAGCAGTGGGAAGACAAGCCTCTGAGCCTATGTGGATAGCCTGAGGACAAGGATGCACAAGGCAGAGGGGCTGTGGCTAATCTCTCCGTCTTCCAGGCAGGAGATTGCATTCACAGCAGCAGCACGCGTGACTCGTGGCTCTTGGTTCAGAGCTATTCTTTTATTCTTTATTATTATTTTATCGCTTGCGAGCCTCAAAGACAAAAAATCAAGTGAAATAGTTTTCTTAGGAAGCTCGAAGTTTGGGGGCTCCCTGGCCCCATCTGTGACAGCTGTGGGTCTCAGTACCTCTCCCCCTGGCACACACTGTGCGGTTGCGCTGTCCGAGGGGAGAAGCAATCACAGTTGCAAGATGCCCACCCCCTGCCTCCCTGGCACATACGGAGGTTGCCCATGTCACCCCCTCGGATAGAAAACTGAGGTAAGTACCACTGGCCCCTACTGTCTGACATCAAAAATGTTACCCCGTGGGCATGTCTACACATGCATTTAGGCACGCCTAAACTTAATATGCATTAGCTTTATGTGCATTAAGGCGATTTAGGCTCGTGTCTACATGCGCACATGTTAAAGCTCATTAATGAGGTGTATGCGGACTGAGGTGGGACTTAAGTTAGTCCAGTCAATCCATCTGCAGCGTTAATTCTGGGGAGGAGTGTGCGCTGAGGTTGTCACAGCAAGAAGGGGTAGGTGACCCCCTGTCCCACCCTGGGGTGTTTGGCTGACACCTCTCGCACAGCAGAATCCCATTGTTTGCTCACTCTTGGACCCAGTCCTTGGCTTTAACCCCTTGTGGCTCGACTGGGCCTTACTGGGTTTGGGCACCGGCAGTTCATCCTCCAGGAACCTGCAATTAGTGACTCACAACAGTCTCCTTAAAACCACGTGCTGTTTATTCTGAACAGCAGGAACACGGTGTAAAGGTCTTTATAAAACCAAGAAGTCTGGATGCATGCCTCTTACTTTGGGTGCTCTGCAGGCGCATCAGACCTCAGACCCCTTGCCTCTGAGGTCTGGGGCAGACATTGCATAAACTGTTTTGACCCAAATCAGTTAAGTCTGATACTACATTCAACCAGGTTTATTTCCAACTGGTTTCAACCATTTTTAAACTGGTTTATGTGCACTGAACGTCTGTTCTGTTACAGGTTGCAACTAGTTTCTGATCGCTTAAACCGGTTTATGGGTAATGTCTGTCACTAGCCTTAGGGTCTTGGTCTCACTCTGTCCCCTTAACTTTCTTTCCTCTTGTCTTCTGTGTGGGCCTGGCTATAAATTCACCCAAGTTAGCTGTTCCCTCAGCTCACAGGCTTGACTTTCCTGCTTGAACCCAGCTTGAGGTCCACAGGGGGCCAAACTAGCATACCAGAATGCAAGACTCTCGCATTATTATGCAGCATGTGTTTGTAGATAGGTGGCTATCTAGAGGCATCGTACTTCTTTCTCTGTGCAGTCCGCCTTTTCTTGAGTTCGCTCCATGTTTGCAGAAAGCAAGCTCCCTGCGACCCCCCAAAACAGACAGAGAGGAGCACACAGTGCTCATCCACTGCGACTGGCCACTCCAGATCCACCCCCCGCTGGGAGGGTGACAAGGGGTCTCTGCATTGGGGCAGTGCAGGAGTCTTGAAACAACACCAGGCCATTTGATGCTTAGTGACTCCTTGGGGGGTCCGTGCGATGACAAAATGACCTCTCTGGTCTGCAAGGCTGAATAGCGCTGAGTGGAAGGGCTGCTACTTCTGTGCTCCTGATCCTTCCCGTATGGCATTCCAGGACACTCGGAATCCTTGGGTTTTAAGACCAGACCTGCATAATGCAGGCTACCAAATCTCACCTACTGTTTCTAGTATCCCACTCATAACTTAGGGTTAAACTATAGGAACTATATAGGAAGGCATCCCGTGCTGGCTGAAAGACTTCATGTGACGGAGAATCAACCATTGTTCCAATGGCTAAGAGCCCACGCAGTCAACTGGAGGGCAGCTTAAGCGAGCAATAGGAACAGGACCCTAACTACTTGTGCTAGAGGAGACTTTTCATTGGTAGTGACTGCCTAGCCCAGTGGAGGCCAAACTTTTGGTTGGCATGCCACAGGTTAACCCTGCACCCTCTCCGAGCGCCACTTCGATCCTTTCCCCCTGCCGGATCTGCTGCTCTGCTTTCTGCTCCCTGTCCTATCTGCCACTGTGGTCCCTGTCCCCTCCCCAAACTACCCCATGCCCCGCATACACAAGCTGCTTTGCCACTTGTGGCATGTATGCTGCAAGCTGGCCACCCCTGATGTAAGCTTTATTTAGCAGTTTAGCAGTCCTGACGCTAGTCAGGAGAAGGCAGTGATGGTTATGTACCCACACTGGCCACTTCAGTACAGTATCCAGCACCATCATCACTGGGGTGCTTGATACCTCTCAGGATTTAGCCCTTGGACTTCCCTAGGCTTGACACTAAGTTCACTGAAGTCAACAAAAAGACTTGCATTTATTTTATGGAGCGCTAGATAAGTCTCATAAGTACATACGGTTTGCAGGTCACAGTCTATTTGGTTTGCAAGGCCGTAAGGGTGCTGAACCCAGATTGTATTAATTAAAAGACACACAAAACTGAAATCCAAGCCATGTGGAGCTTCATTTCCCTGGATTTTTTTTTCCTTAGGCTCTTTAATGGCTTTGATTTAAAACACGGTTTTGCCGCAAGCCATTAGCACATCATGTGAGCTTATGGAGTGTGAGTATTTTAAATAAATAACGATGCAGAAAATAAGGAAGGGGCTGGGGTTTATATGTTCATCGCTGCTTTTAGAGTCCCTGTTGCAAGAGGAAGCTCAAGATGGTGAGAAGACAGCAGCGCTTCTTATGTATTATAGCAACCGTCTAACATATTTCTAAGACACCCTTGGCATTGATGTATACTCAAACTCCCACTGATAATTACAGATCTTAACTGCTCTTTTGTGCAATGTATAAGATGCTTAATAAGTTAAGAATGAAAAGTGGGCTTTTATATCAATCTGCTGTATTGACATTCACCTCGGCATTGAGAAATTCATCTTTCACCATGCTTTGTGAAATGATCTATACATTAAAATAAGGTGTTGGTAGAAATCATCTCCTGTCATGTCACATCGTCTGGAGCTATTCTTTGGAGCGAATCTAATTTTTCCATGGAGGATCTGCAAATGGTACCTGTCCTGCAAGATGTTCAATCTGAGAAGAGCCACCAGCAAAACTGAAGCCAGAATTAATGTGCTGAACCACAAATTCACGGCAAACCTCTCAAACAAGCAACAGTTCACAGAGTCCAGCTTCTTTGTAGGTATGACTGTTTAAATAACAGGCAGTTTTTAAAAGCAGTCTGACGGTGAAGTTACATGTTACACTTAAACCATACTAAGGGCATTTAAAAACAAGTGTCCACACATTAAAGCTTGTTAACTTGTCCTGAGTGCCCTCTGAGTATCTCAAAGTTATGCCATTTCAGGCGAGGTTTAACTCTGGGCCGTACTACCCAGCTCATGTTAGGGTAACTTTAGTTTGCTCCATGAGCAATTGAGAAAATGAGCAATTTGCAGTCCTCCAGCATTCCAGGATGTACTGTTCCTAGCCCCAATCCCTCCCCCAGGGCAGGGATACATCCCAAGTGTCCTGGCTCCTAGCCATGTCCCTGCTGGCCAGACCTCTGGTGGCAAATCAGGGCTATGCCAGCAAACAAAATGGTATTAACTCTTCATGTGCAACTGCTCATAGCACATTCTAACTTTAGCTCAGCTTAACATTCCCCAAATTACTGTGTTTTAACTGCAAAGTGTAACTTCACCCTGATGGATTAGCACCAGAAAGTGGGCTATTCAGGACTGGGTCATGTGCTCTCTTTTTTGTTGATAAAGTTTCAGTCCTCCAGTGAGGGGACAGGAAAAATACTCTGTGGGCATGTCTACATGAGACGTTTAATGTGCAGTAGCCTAAAAACACTTCACAGTAGCGTGCCAGTCAAAAAACCATGCTAATACTCTACTGTACAGTGTTATTAGTTTGGTGAAAGAGGCTTGGCCTGTTCTTGAACGTCGCCAACACAAAGGTTCTCCACCAACCCTCCCCAGGCCGGCTGAACATCCCTCGTGCTATCTACGTAGATGGGGAGGCTCTGGAGTACGTGGAGCACTTTCTGTATCCCAGCAGCCACCTCTCTCAATGGGCTACCATTGATGAAGAAGTCCAGCACAGGGTCAACTGCGCCAGTGCTGCCTTCTTCAAGCTGCGACAACATGTCTTCGAAAAAAGAGACCTTCAGAAGTCAGCGAAAGTCCTGGTTTATAACGCTGTCGTGCTGACCACCCTCCTCTACTGCAGTGAAACCCGGACCATCTACCAATGCCACATTAAGACCCTCGAGAGCTTTCACCAGCAGTGCTTAATCCTGGGGATCAAATGGGAGGACTGCAGGACCAGCGTGAGCATCCTCCATGAAGCTGCGTCCACCAACATCGAAGCCTTGCTATTGAAAAATCAACTCCAATGGATGGGCCACTGTGTCTGGATGTCCGAGAACCACCTCCCTTGCCAGATTCTCTGCTCCCAGGTCTCCGTTGGCCAATGCTCAAAGGGCAGCCAAAGGGAATGGTACAAAGATACACTCAAGGTTGCCCTCAAACACCAAGGCATTAACACCAACGGCTGGAAGGAGCAAGCTGCTGACCATTTGGCATGGTGCCACCTGGTCCACCAAGGTGCATGCTACACCAAAGGCCTAACGACTCAATACCAAGGTGGAACGGCAGTGGTGGAGAAAGGAGGAGACCATCCCAGGGCTGCAAATCCCACTCGCCCGTGCAACAACATGCCCCCATTGCTGAAGAACGTATGCATCCAAAATTGTGCTCCTCAGTCACCTGAGGACTCATCGAGCATGGCGGACATCATCTTCGACTTTGAGGGACTGCCGACGATAACACAGTAAGCATCACAAAAAAGTGTGCTGGCACTACTGCACAGGTACTGTAGTTACTGCGCATTTAGTGAGTACTTTGTTAAGCAAGTACTAAACTAAATGCACAGTAAGTACTGATCATTAATGAACATGTAGATGTACCCTGTGGCCACAAAGAGCTAATCATTGCAGTGAAGAATTCCTGAAGCATTTCCTAGTCTGAAAAATACCTCACCAGCTCCCTGATGAATACACAGGAGAAACCGATGCTTTGCCTCTAGCTGCAGAGGTTGTCCTCATTGGCTTTTGAGATAGCAGTGATGTGATCTGACCCTCATGGCAGACAAAAGAGATGAGTCTCAAAACAGATCCAGAAATGGTAGACTTATAGCCTGATTTTGGTTCCAGATAGGAATGTGCTTTTATATAAAACATCACAATGATCCAAAATACGTATCCTGTTGCTGCATGTAGGGCGATCGCATGAGTTCTGGGTGGAGCAGAGAGGATTCTTGTTGGCTGTTTTACTAGGCATCGCTTTTTTGTCCATGTACAAAATCACTGGGCTCTTGCATCTCTTTTTATTCTGTGTTTGTACTGCACTGAGGATGATGAGGTCTTGGTCATACCTAGGGTTTCTTGGCTTTCCCATAATCCTTGGGTGGGATGACTGGCACGAGCTTGGTCCATGGGGCTGATCTGGCACATGGAGCCAGCCTTCAAGCCCAAGCTGGTGCATGGAGCCATGCCATCTGGCCTCTGGGACTCCCTAAAGGTCCAGAATTTGGTGGTTGAACGAGAGGCAGCAGCGTTAGTCGCTGTGGCTTGGGAAACTGCAGCAAGGTTGCCACACCATTCCTTCATCACCAAATGTCAAGACCCATGGAGAGTCCTACAGGCCAGATTCAGAGATTGATATAGATTCATAGAGTCATACGTTGTGAGGCCAGAAGGGACGTTGGAAGATCATCGGGTCCAGCCCCCTGCACCAAGCAAGAAAGACAACTGGGGTCCAGTGACCTCAGCGAGGTGACCGTCCGGTCTCCTCTTGAAGATTTCCAGGTGGCGACTACACCACCTCTGGAGGGAGCTTATTTCACAGTCTGGCCACCCTGACTGTGAAAAAGTTTTTCCTAATGTTGAGCCTGAATCGATCTTCAAGGCATTTTTGGCCATTACTCCTGGTTTTCCCCTTGGGTGCCCTGGTGAACAGTTGTTCACCGAGCCCTTGATGTACTCCTCTAGTGCAGCGGTGAGCTGCTACCAAGTCCCCTCTCATCTTCTCTTTTTCATGCTGAAGAGTCTCAGATCCCTCAGCCTTTCCTCGTATGGCTTGCCATGCAAGTCTCTGATCATACAGGTGGGGGGCTAATCTTTGGACTCTCTCAAGCTTTTCCATGTCCTTATTAAAGCCCAGAACTGGACGCCGTACCCCAGCTGTGGTCTCACCAGTGCTGAGTAGAGCAGAAGAATCATCTCCTTGGCTTTGCTGGAGATGCATCGCTTGATGCATGCCAGAGTATTGTTTGCCCTACCGACTACAGCATCCCCCTGCCGACTCGTATTCATACTGTGGTCTATGATCACCCCCAAGTCCCTTTCAGTCGTAGTGCTGGTCGGATTGGTGTTGCCAGGCCTGTAGGTGTGTAAGGGTTGTTTGTCCCCAGATGGAGCACTTCACATTTCTCAGTGTTGAACTTCATCTGGTTCTGATCCGCCCAACCTGCCAGCCTGCCTAGATCCACCTGTATCTGCCGCCTGTCTTCAAGCGTGACCATGCTTCCCCATAACTTGGTGTCGTCCGCGAACTCGGCCATGGTTGTGCAAGCTGTATCTTCATCATCCCTGTTGTAGTTCACCACAGCTGAGGATCTAGCCTGATGCAAAACCTTTTAGATGGAAGAGCAGCTTGGGGCAGCTGTGGCTTGGATCCTAGCACCTGGGCTGGTTCTGTCTGTCCCTGGCTCTCTGGGTCCAAGGAGATATCTTTCAGTCGGCACCGCTGAAGTGAAACTGAGAGCCCATGAGCTTGCTATTCAGTGTGTTTGGGATAACCGCGCTTTCCAAGTGTAAGGAGACGCTGCCAGGAGACGCTGTGCTAATTACTGATCAGTGGAACAGTCCATCCTCCCACGTGCACACACACGCACACTCCCCATCCCTGCTTTCAGACCCACATCAAGCAATTTGATTCATTTATTTGAGGGGGACGATATTGCAGCTAAGGTTTGGACCCCGGAGTGCCTCTTTGCTGCTAAACAGGGTTTCTGAACTGTTGACACACGGTTAAAGTTGCTGCAGAAATGTGCAGCATTTTAACGTGCTGCCTCTTATCGGGACAGACCGGTGCCCTCAATGGGCAGAGACCTCAATCTCATCTCTTTTATTATACCATGTCTTTGCACTTAAGCCCCCAAAAGCAGGTTAGTCATGTCATGATATTCATAGATGCTATGGTCAGAAGATCATCAACTCCGACCCCCTGCCTGGGCAGGCAAGAGCGCTGGGGTCAGATGAAATATGCAGAGTATCTCAGCACCCAGGATCCCCGGTCTCAAACTCAGACCCCGCTGTGTTAGGAGCTGTACAAACACAGAACAGAAAGGCCCAGAGAGCTTGCAGTGCAAGCGCAAGACAGGCGACACCAGACGGCTGCAGGGGGACAGATGGGGAGCACACGGAAACAATGAGCTCATATGGGTCAGCGTGATTGGGAATGGTCTCAGCAGCCCGGCCACTCTCAGTTTTTGTTGGCCTTCACAGAGGGCGCCACCAGCATCGTTTTCTGCAAGAGTTGGCTTCCCTTTACACCAGAAGCCAAATCTTGCCCACATCAGTAGCCTGATGGGGCCAAATTCTGCCTTCGTTATGCCCTTGTAGATCAGACTATCCCCATTGCAGTGCATGGAGCGATTCCAGATTTGCTGCAGAGTACCAGGACAAAAATCAGCCCGTTCATTTCAGGTGATCAGGGAAAGCAGGATTCGGTCCTTCCTGGTCTTGTGACCAAGCACTGACCATGCTTGGGCCTGTTTAGGCAGGAGTCCATACCGTTTGCTTCCAGGCTGTGAAATAAAACCCTTCTGTCGCTCCTGCAGCTGGACCGATGAGCCGGTCAAACGCCGTTTGGCTCCATTTCCAAAGCTGATTGCTTTGCCGTGCATGCTGGAGCCGGGGCACTGCAGATTTCCTGCCCGCGTTTTGCACGCTACTAAAACTGAAGTCATGGATGAGGAGGAGCATAATTATGGCAACAGCAATTCTGGGAACCCAGCGTGCAGGGAAAGAAAGTGGTCGCTAACCTCACAACGTGCTGCAAATTAGGCAGGGGGCATGATGCCAGATAGCGACAGGTATCTACGGGGTGGTGGGGAAAAAAACCCAGCCCAGATCTTCAAATACCGAAGCCTGATGTTAGGTTCCCAATCCGTGCTATAGGCTGCCGGAAAAATAATTTGATTTTCAGAAGTGCACGACACTGGATGGGTTTTATAGAAGTCGTGTTGCTGCATACTTTTGAAAATTACAGCATTTGCCTGGGTGCCTAAATATAGATTTGGGGATCTAAGCTCAGGGTCTAATTTCTGAAAATCTTGGACAGTAACTTAAGGTAGTGTTGCCTAGCTGATGCCTTTGCTAGGACTTGTCTATATTGTAGGAGTGTGGTTGAAGTATGGTGGTGGTGGGGAAAGTCTAGTAGAAAGCAGGTAAAAGTGCTTATGCCAGCACAGGATATGTCCTTTCAAGAATGAGAAGAAGCTTTTTCTATCAGTGCTAAAATGTCTTGGAGAAACACTTTATTCACCAAAAAAGGCCAGGTTGACTTTAACTGAAATGATCTAGGAGTTTGTGCCGTATTCAGTAATTTTTCAGATGGGGAGGCGGGGAAAGGGGAGGCAAAAGTCATGACAATTCCCTTCAATCATTTTTTGAAGTGAAACGTTTTTGAATGCTCGCGGCAACACAGCATTGGGAGATTCAAGTTCACCACATCTAATTGCGGAGGTAGAAAGCTCCCAAAAGGGAAAAGAAATGTTCCAGTTGACCCAGACCAGAAATTCGTTCACTTTTCCTTTTATAACCTGAACTGAAACGATCAGTTATTCAAATGGTGTTAAGTCGGGAGCTTCGTGACAGTATAACTGAGCCTAAAGTACTAGGATATCTATGCTGGCAAAAGAACCAAGCAAAAAAATCACACCCCAACTGATCTAGTTATATTGGTCTGAATCTTAAAAGAGTAGAGTGGCCCTTCGCCAATCCATTTGGGATTGTAGTAGTGAAATTTTGGGAAGCCCGATCAGCTAACACAAAGGCATACAGAGATTTCATGACCAAGAAAAGGTTAAACCAGATGGAAAATGGACAGAAACGTATTCCTGAAATGAGAACACAATTCCACCGACACAGAAAGTGAAATCCAAGAGAAGCCAAGGCGAAAACCATCAGCATTTCACCCTTCTCCTCCCCTCTGGTTTTCCTTGCTGTGAGTTTTCCACCAATGTAATGGGCATGGCATTGCTCAGACTCATGTTCATGAAGCTTTGAATTGCTAAATGCTTCTGGGGGGGGCTTTCAAAATACATTTTAAAAAGCATTATATGCACTAAGCAGTTGTTTTGAAAGCCAGTTAACATTTTTAATTCACAATTTCTTCTGTCCAAAAAAGTGGCCTTTTGGGGAAATAGTATTGTTAAAAAAATTCTGATTTGTCTGGACGCAAAAAGACACCCCCCTCCATCACTGGTTTTGGGGTTCAAAATGTATTGCAGGTTTTTATTTGTTTTTTTAATTTATGTCTTCTTTCACCTCACCCCACCCCCTTTTTTTTTAAATCTATTTTGCCCCAGGAAAAAAAGCAAGGAAAAGGATAGAAACACACAAAATAGGGATAAGAAGCCAAAGGGGGGAAATCAAAACGCGTGGATTTGTTATTGCCCGCTCGCTCTTGATGTTAGTGTTCAAGCCTACTTGTTAGTTGATATATATGCGTGCATGCAGCGGTGTATAATTGGGTAGGTCACAAATGCAGGGTTACAACAGGATTAGCACGATCGAAAACATCTCTGTCCTTAATAAGAGTTGGGGTGCGGGGATGCAAAGGAAAAAGAGACTTATTTTTATACAGAAAATCAGTATGTCAACTCTTGGCTCGGAGTCTCTTGGCCGGGCTGGGCTGCGTCACATCGGGGACCCAGGTTGTGTTTCGGATCTGGCTTTGCTGAACAACAGTCTGTAGGTGGGAGCAGACTGAGCAAACCTTCTGGCTGACGAGAGAGCAGCGTTGGCAGGCTCACAAGAGCGAGCCTTGTCCCCTTTCCAGTGTCTGGGAGCTGAATGGCTGCGATGCAAAGGACTGAAGTATTTTGGGCAGGGAAGCGAAGGAAAGCAGTGGAAATATAATGGAGAATGGTGCCGACAGGTGGGGCCATTGGAGGGTTGATTCTTGGAAACACTTTATTTCTTCCTAAACTCATCATATTTGTACATGTGGTATTTATATCCAGGGGCGAATCTAGGATTTTGAAAAGGGGGTGGAGAAGATGTGGGGCATCGTCCCGTATAACATAACACACATTTTTCTCCAGTAAAAAAGAAATGAGATGCTTTGCTAATTTGCTAGGGGCATAGGGCTACATTGTTCCATTTCAAATTGAAGCAAAAGCAAATATAACTTTATCAGAATGTGCATTACGTGGCTATCACGTATAAAAAAAATGCAACAAACCAGGCAAAAAATAATCAAAATGCTATTGCATTAGTCCTGTGGTCATTAGACTTAAATCTACATGGCTTGTTCAGATTCATAACACAAAATTTAGCTTTAGTTGAAAGTTATTTCCACACCTGAGTGAATGTTTTTAGCTCGAGTTAAAAGCAGTCTGCAGTGCTATTAAATAGGAGTTACGTTACAGGAACAGCTAACCGACAGCAGAATGGCCAAAAAAAGGATAACTTCAGTTGTGGGACATCAAGGCCACTAAAAAGGAGAGAGGTTGTTAACACCTGTGGAGTGAAATGCTTAGAAGGAATCAGGTAGATTATAATGAGCCAGGAAGTCAAGTGAGTCTCTCACTGCTGCCTGAATAGAAATGCTGCTGCTACTGCTGCTGCTAGGCAGTTGATTTTAAACTTTGGGTGGACCAAGAATCAAAGCCCCCTTCTCCACCTTCCTGATCCACCCCTGTTTATATCCAAGAAAACATCACAAACTACAACATGGCCTTGCGGTTGGACCCACACAGAGCTCCTGGCTTGTCTAGTAGGGGTCAAATTATTAAGGTTGAGGTCCAAATATCTTCAAGATTGTTGAAATGCAGCCAGCTCTGGGGTGGGAGAGCATCAGCCAACCTGGGTGAGTGAAGGAAGTGCCAGTTTTGCTCATGGGCTTACGCTCTCAAGTTTCAGTTTTTCATCTTGCGAGACTCCAGTCACCTCTTCGTCACTTTTCTGAATGTAAAGGTCACTCTCTAATCTCATTGTGAAAACAAATGTAGTTATTACAGTGCATAAAAAATAACATTCCTGGAAACACATTTTTTTTAAACAAAGGTTCCCTCTTTGCTACAATTCTATTCCCCAACTCATCAGCTTTTTGCTTTTTGATAACGAACTTGGGCATGACATCAGCTGTGGCTCTCCCAAAATTTGGCAATGGGGGAGCGGTGGCAGCGTTAATTGCTGCTTCCCTGCTGCCAAACTCCGAAGTGTGGGGGGCCCAGCAGGATGGCTGATGTGGCCCTTCTTGGTGGATCGCATTGGTGTGTGGTAGAGCTGGTGTGCGGCTACATCCGGCATACAGGGTCGAGCGGGTGAGTGGCCAGATCCAGTGCATGAAATCAGGCTGTGCATGGTGTCATGCTGGCATGCCCAGGACCAACCTTATCTGCCAACTTTGCATACATCTGACCCTTGGACTGGCCCCGCACCACTCATCTGGCTCACGGGGCCAAAAAGTTGAGTACCACTGCCCTGATATAAAATGGGACTAGATGATGTCTGGAGGTCCCTTCTAGTCCTATTAGGGTGCTGGGTTAACACACAGGAGGCTTCTATCCACTTCCCTTCTCCACCACTAGTCGGTTGAGTGACTTTGGGCCAGTCCTTTCCCCTCTCTGCATCTCAGTGATGCCATCTGTAAAAGGGGCAGAGGGAGAATGACCTTCTGCGTAAGGCACTTTGAAATCAGCAGTTGGGTAGGGTGAGGTTTGGTTTGATTTAGCTGCCTCCCAGCACAAGCTTGTCTCTTGGCTGGCCCGGGCAATTATAAATGAGTTCTCTCAATGTGCATATATGGAGGGGGTACAAACGGAGATCAGAGAGTGACCTTTACAGGTGTGATGCTCCTCCTGGGTTCCCATGGGAGTTAGCACCACCCTTTTCCTGCAGGGTCTGCAGAACAGCCACCTTGAACCATTCAAAGCTCCTACAGTCACCTGGTGATCGCCACTTTATCCAACAAAGAAAAGCAGCCAACCCGGCCTGTGTTCCTTTTTCACTTGCCTTTTGCTTTCCAAGCCCTTATGGCTCCCGCTTGCAAACTTTGCCTGGTCACCCTGAAGGATAGACATTTTTCTTTTCCCCCTAAACTCAGATTCTCATACATTGCCATGGCTTCTTGCAGCTGGAGGCTTTGTAAAACGTAGCAAAAAGACAGGACAAAAAGGATGGGGAAAGTTGCAAGGAAGGGAATGGAGAACAGTGTCCTTGAGCACAGAAGCAGTCAGTGTCTCACCGTGCAGATTGCCTGAGGCCTGTTGTGTTGGGGCTGAGCCCCCTCTGGCGGCTGTTCTGGATCATTTTCTGCTTCCTCCTTTCCTCCTTTTTTTATGCAGGTGTTAATTACCCTTTTAGCCTGGCCCTGAGTGACAACACTGCGTGCTGACCGAGTGGGTCTGGCTGAGGCTGGATACATGCAGGTTCCCTTTTGGGAACCGGGGAGCAGCGGTATAGTGTGACCAGACATTCTCCTTTGGCCGAGATTTTCATTTCTATTAGCACAGAGAAAGAGTTTAAAATCTCAGCCAGTCTACATACATGGTGAAGTTATAGGTTATACTTAGACCACGCTAAGGGCACTTGAAATGTGAATGTCTGCATGTTAAAGCTGAGCTGGTGCTCAAAGTTACGCCAGGTCAGGGGAGGGTTAATTCTGGGCCGCACTACATAGCTTGGGTTAGGGTAACTTCAGTTTGCTCCACCGAGATTAAATGAGCGTTTTGCAGTCCTCCAGCATCCCAGGATGCACTGCTCCCAAACTCCCCCTCTCCCCCCGAGTCGGGATATAGCCCAGGTGCCCTGGCTTATGGAATTGATTTAATACAGTCTACATCGGGGTGGGCAATTATTTCGGGCGGAGGGCCGCTTCCTGAGTTTTGGCAAGCCATAGAGGGCCAAATGACAGGCAGACAGGGTCAGACAAATATTCAAATTTTTTAGGGACCCCACGGGCCGGATAGAATGGCCTGGCAGGCTGCATCCAGCCCCTGGGCCGCATTTTGCCCACCCCTGGTCTATGTGCATCGTGTAACTTCCCCCTATCTTTTTCCCAAACGATGCCATCTCCCAGCAGTAACTTAATCAGGCCTAACTAAGGGTTGATGTCGTTTACTTAGACTTCAGGAAGGCCTTCGATATGGTATCCCACCCCATACTGGTGAACAAGATAAGAGGCTGTGACTTGGATGACTGCACAGTCCGGTGGGTGGCGAATTGGCTAGAGGGTCGCACCCAGAGAGTCGTAGTGGATGGGTCGGTACCGACCTGGAAGGACGTGGGCAGTGGAGTCCCGCAGGGCTCGGTCCTTGGATCGATACTCTTCAATGTCTTAATCAGCAACTTGGACGAGGGAGTGAAGTGTACTCTGTCCAAGTTTGTGGATGACACAAAACTGTGGGGAGAAGTGGACACGCCGGAGGGCAGGGAACAGCTGCAAGCAGACCTGGACAGGTTGGACAAGTGGGCAGAAAACAACAGAATGCAGTTCAACAAGGAGAAATGCAAAGTGCTGCACCTAGGGAGGAAAAATGTCCAGCACACCTACAGCCTAGGGAATGACCTGCTGGGTGGCACGGAAGTGGAAAGGGATCTTGGAGTCCTAGTGGACTCCAAGATGAACATGAGTCGGCAGTGTGACGAAGCCATCAAAAAAGCCAATGGCACTTTATCGTACATCAGCAGATGCATGACGAATAGGTCCAAGGAGGTGATACTTCCCCTCTATCGGGCACTGGTCAGACCGCAGTTGGAGTACTGCGTGCAATTCTGGGCACCGCACTTCAAGAGGGATGCGGATAACCTGGAGAGGGTCCAGAGAAGGGCCACTCATATGGTTAAGGGCCTACAGACCAAGCC
>NW_005842292.1:894020-905959 GCF_000455745.1 Alligator sinensis | reverse complement strand
CTATGCAGGGGGTCGGACTCGATGATCTACTGAGGTCCCTTCCAACCCTAACATCTATGAATCTATGAATCTATTAAACTAATTCAGACATCTAGGCTGGGTCCCAAAAACAGTTGTTCCTTCCCTTCCTTGAGATAATGTTCCCTTTTTGAAACTGCCACAGTTCTTTTTCTTTTCTGAATTCCCAAATCATTCCCTTTCCAGGCATTGTTGCAGAACAGCTCTCGAGTGTTTGGCTCAACTTATTTTTCAGCGCTTCCCTTCCTACTTGGCTTTTCTTGATGGTCAGACCATCAAAGTGTATTCACAACTTACTACAGAGCACCTCCAAGTCCATCAAAGTCATCCTTAAATTAGTATTTGGATTCCTTCCAGAGGGAATACAGGCACTTCTTAAGTTCACCATGCCAGGATTTTGGAATAAAAATATTAAATAGGGAAAAAAAATCTTTGAGATCACTTGTTTAAAATTGCTTCAAGAGGCCTTGGCAGAATTTAAACATTGATTATTTTTATGAAGTCTCCTAATAATAGAAATGTTAACAAAGATAACATTAGCAACAAATCGTGGGTAGGAGTGTTTTATGTATGTGTGTACGTGCATCTAATATATGTGTGCGCTGATATGTGTACTGATATATGTGATGTGTGTGTGTGGTGTTTTATATCTGTGCATTTAGATAATACGCACCTTCCCATCACTATTTCCCCAAGACATTGCAGTATTGCTCTATGATATAACAGGCTGAACCTAATGACAGAAAATGACACAGATTAGTCTATTTTTATTGTAATGAAAAAAAAATTAAGAAAAATCCACCACCATGCATTTTTATTATTAATCTTAAGGCAATTAATATTTTTCTTAAAACCCCTGCTCTGGCAATCCTGGCATTTCATAAGACTCTCTGCTTTCATTTAAATTCAGGAAAAACTATAGTAAATTTCTAGCCTGGGTGGTCATAGAGGAAAGCTGGAAAACGTTTCTTCAGAGACTGCAAGGAAAATATCCGAAATTGAAACGTCATTAGAGATTTTGGAAATGTCCTCCCGTCCTGTTTTTAAACTAAAAGCATGGGTTTGGAGGGCCCAGTTCAGGAGTTTTGAGTGTTTGGGTAGGCAGTGCCAGGTGGGCCGTGTAGGCTTGTCCCCGTTACCTGACATGCAGGAGTGGTATAAAACAGGAGTGCCCAAATCACTTGGCACCCCAGGTCAGAGCTACACCATGCAGGCTGGATCTGGACCCACATCCAGGAGCAGGGCAAGGGGTGGTGCCGGCAAACATTGTAGGTTCCTGATTTGTTGGGTCAGCTCAGAGAGCCACAGGGATTAACGCATCCATCGTTCATCCCACCACTGTCCAAATGTGTCCCTAGCAGGGCTCTGTACCCTGGACTGAGATGGTCAGCCCCCTGTTCACCTGCCCCCAAATCCTTGACTTCTTCAGGGGCTGGAAGCTATGGCTCCAGGCCCTGGATCTGGCCCACGGGCTGTATCTTCAGCACCACTGGTATAGCAAGTCCTACCTCCCCCCATGGTAGATGTCAATATTTAATGGCTCCAGTGCTCCAAGATCCTCAAAGTCTCATTTCTGAACTGCACCTCTTGATATTTCCTTTTAATTTGACAGCATCTGCCTCGAAGCCGGGCTTTCATCCGCTCTGATGTTCTGCTTTTAAAAAACAGATCCGTTTACCTGCCGCGTGTTTTCCTAATGATCCTAGCTGTTTGCATTTAAATGGTGTTTGGTTAAGCGGAGGCCTTTGCCGCCTCATCTCTGAACCTACGGAAAAGTCGGCGCGCCAGATTGGTAACATCCTCAAATCGTTTTCGTGGCTGTTGACTTGGCGTTCCATAGCGTACAATTATAACTTCGTTTCAGGAGGGAGGAGGAGGAAAGGGAACCCTTTATTAAAGCCACAAATATTAGAAAGAAGGAGGTTAATTTCTTAGGAGGTGTCGGCTTTGTTAGCGACAGTGGCGGTTAGCACATTTTATGTGCAAGGATTCTCTCCTTTGTAATTGCTGCAGCCTAGTCATTCCCACTGGTGCGAGTGGGGCCGTGCGTGTGCGGACTCATGAAATACCAGACAGGGTAAAACAGCCAGATCAAGACAAGATTAGACTCGGGCATGGGACTGACAATCATTATTAAGCTTCTCCATGGAGGTATCCTAGAAGAGCGTTGCTCTGTCACCGCCCTGGAAGGCAGGGCTAGGCCAACGTGTGTTCGCAGAGTCGGTGCAGTTCAGGCACAGGGTGCGCAGCTGCTCTCACATGTAATATGGAGGTGTAGGTGGTAACAAAATAGAGGTGAAGCATATGAGAGGCAGTGTATGATAGAGGTGAAGCATATGAGATGAAGCATCTGATGCTTCATCTCATTCCCAAACTCCAAGACCTGAACAGCCTGGTCCCTGCCATGCTTTGCCCCGCAGTCTTTGCAGGTCATGTACTTGCTTCTTAAAAGTGACTATGGCTCCAGTCAGCTAAGGAAAATTAGGTCTGGTCTTGAAGAAGCTCTTGAAAAAGCTTCCAGTCAGCAAAATTAAGGCTTCCCTGCCTTAAGAGGAGAAGAGGAGTCTGGAGAAGAGAGTGCTCTCTTTCCTTTTGATTTATTCTCTTCCACATCTTATACTGGTGTCATCTCCAGGCTCTTTGTACATCACCTCTACTCAGTGACATGACTAGTGTTGGTTGGGTGGGTTTCTCTCCCCCTTTTTTCCTTGTTGGGAAAACGAGGTGAGGTATCAGTTTCTTATTTGAATGTAATTTTGTTGTGCTGGTGGTCAAGGCTCCTTGCACTTGGGGTTAGAAAGTGGTGGGGTTCAAGGCAAGTTGCAAGTCGGGTGGGAGTTGGTTTCGACCATCTGCAAATCTAAGAGCCGTCAGCCCCTGTAGAGAGCACGCATTGTCCTTGCTCAAGCTGCTCTCCTTGCCCGGGCCACAGGCTCATTTGACGTGGTGGCTGGTGCCATTGTGCTGTTGCGTTGCCGCTGACTCCTTCTTGGCTTGTCTTGCAGGTATATCCGAACCATGTACCTGGGGATCCAGAGCCAGCGGCAGAAGGAACACCAGCGGCGCTTCTACTGGGCTATGATGTACGAATATGCAGACGTAAACATGTTGCGCCTCCTGGAGACTTTCCTCGAGAGCGCCCCCCAACTGGTGCTACAGCTCTGCATTATGATCCAAAAGAACCGTGCAGAAACATTACCATGTAAGTGCCCCTCGCGCCCGCCCCGACCCCACACACACACTCCTTTGCTCAGCGGCCGATGGATGATTTTGCCGACGGTCCACGCTACCTCAGCTGTTGCGTAAGGTGATGTCTCTGTGTACAAAACTCATTCCAGGTCCCTGCTGCGCTCACTTGGTAAATCTCTGCTCGTTCAGCTAGAGAAAACGCTCCTAGCTTAGCCTCTGGGCTACCAACGAGGTCTAGAGGGCCGGTAACAAGGCTGGGAAAGAGGAGTTCCTTGGTTTGCCTCCTGGTTCTGTTACTGGCTTCTTGGCATTGGGTGAGTCAACAGAAGCCTTCTGCGCCTCAGTTTCCCCATCCGCGCAGATGGGACGGTTCATCCTCTTGGCCTCGGAGGGTTGCCGTGAGGGCAGCGTGGTCAATGTTTGTGCAGTGCTCTGTCTGCCCCAACCCAGGCGAACTCCCTTAAAATCATCATTGGCAATGAGGAAGGACATGATGATGGGCATCGCTCTTCTTAGGACAAGAGGAGGAGGCAACTGGCTTGCCTCAGTTGCTGCTGTATGTCAGCCACTGGCAAATGCCAGTCTGGCATGCCAGGCGCTGTAGATGTATGGTGAAACCCACCTCAAACAGGAGTTTGTGGAGCCAGGGCCAAGTTCATTACTGCAATGAGCAAGGAAACACATTGCTAGAAGCCTTTAGCTTCCTGTGGCCAACTACTAATCTGTGTCAGCGGCTCGGTCCTCCAAGGCAGTCTGCAACCAGGCCTTACTGCCCACAGCTGGGCTGTAGTCCCTGCCAACCTGCAGGCTCCTGCAGCCAGGAGAGCACGGGCTGCTGCAAGCTTCCTCCAGCCAGCCTGCTCCATGAATGCACTGACTACAGCCCACACCCTGCGCTTTAGGAACGACGGGGATGTTTCAGAGCAACAGCTTATTGGAGCTGACGTTCTTCATGTAGGTGTCACTGCCTATTGGCATAGGTGTGACTATAGCCTGGCTCACTGCTACATCCATTGCTGAAGCAAGAGAGCCGTGCCTGGGTCCTGACAGTGCCAAAGGAGGCTCTGATCAGAGCTTGTCTCACTCAGCCTTGTCAAAGATGTGATGCCCATCCTCTTCCCTGAGCAAACAGGCCAGAGCCATCAGGATGCCAGCATACGCTTCCAGGTAGGGTTAGATACAGTGTCAGCGGGGAGTCACAGAGAGCCACAAAAAACTTCTGGCTGGAGGTTTACCTGGTCGAGTTTGCATCCTGGGCAGCAGACTTGTACCTGATAGGATTTACACCCCGCGGCGCTGCAATGGGGGCAGAGGGACTCGAGGTTGCGGCTGCACGGAACGGATTGGGAGCAGGACGCTGCTGTAAGGGAAATCATAGAAAGTTAGGAAGTTTGGGTTGGAAGGGACTTCAGGAGAAATGTCACTGCCAGTAACCAGGTTAACCCTGCTCTAGCCTCACAGCTGCTACCGATTCATATGGCGATCCACAGGGCTAAGCCCTTAACTCAATGGTGGCTGCAGGTCCAGGGAAGGGTTAATGTGCTGTCGGGGCAGATCTGACCGGGGCAAATCGAGGATTTTGTAGAGGAAAGTTTGGAACAGCGACTGGGCTGCAAGGGGGGCAGCAGCCCCACTCCCAGCCTCTGCCCACTCCCCTCAGGACAGACCCCACCACAGGAGCAGCAGCTCAGGACTTGCTTTAAGTTCCTCAACTTGGGAACAATTTTCCCTCCCCACTCCGCTCCCCTCCATGCACCAGGGCATGTCCTCCCCCCCTACTCCCAACCCCTTCTCCCCCACCCACCGCTGCACTTGTCCCCACTGTCTCCAGCTGAACTGGGTGCAAAAGGAGCTCCAAAGCTGACCCTGCCCCGCTCCAGCCAGGCTCAGCCGGCAGAAGGGGTCTGGCTCCTGCTGCTGTCCTTGGCTGAGACTGGCTCCCTAAAGCACAGCACGGCTAAAACAGGCAGGAGCAGCTCCAGAGCCCCCCCAGTGCCCCCAGTTCAGCTGGACACAGTGGGGACAAGTGCAGGGGTGGGTGGGGGAGCAGGGAAGAGAGGACATGCCCTGGTGCATGGAGGGGAGGGGAGTGGGGAGGGAAGATTGGAGGCAACAGAGTAGTGGGGAACGTGGGGAGGAAGAGTAGGCGCCGTTGAGCAAAGAGGGGAAAGGAGGGGAAATTCGTACCTGATCCGAGGATTTAGAAAAGTCCTCTGCTGCTGCTCCTGTAGCATCACTGTCCATGCCACTGCTTCTGGATGTGCAACCGGTGGTGACACCTCCCCTCATGGTCCCTCTCCTATGGGGAAACAGGGTGAGGCTGAGGGGGAAGCTCTTGCCCCCCACTCCTCTCTGCTCTGCCCTGAGCACCTGGAGCTCATGCCTGGGTCACCCATCCTTAATCCCATTATTGTTCCTGCCTCCGCATCCTGCTACAGGTCTGCAAAGCTTTGGTTGTGATTTTTGGCCAATAGAAAATGTCAACATTGAAAGTTCACCTGTCCCCAGCAAGGTCTGCATGGAGTTGGGCAAGAGACCAGCCGAGGGGTCCGGGGATCCTGGCATTCACCAGGGCGGTGGAAGCCCCAGCTTGAGCTTCCACACCCCTGGGTAAATGCCTGGAGCACTGGGCTATAGCCCCAGTCTCAGTGTCCTATCTGCACTGCTCTGTTTTGTATCAATAATTAAATGTCCATGGGGCGGATGCACACTGGACAGCCCAGCGATTATAGCACTCCAGAGCCGTGGGAGACCCCCTGCTTGAGTCCCTACAGCAGGCAAGATATAATTACCCATACAGAGTGGAATAGCCCAAGCAGCGGAGCTGCAGGGTGTTTCTATACAGCAAATCCTGCAACTCTTGTAGATAATATGCCGGCTAGTGATACCCTAACAAGCTCTAGCCCAGTTAGAGCAATGTAGCCACAGCAGCAGGGAGCTTGAAGCAGGCCAGCCTCCAAATATTTCCCCAGTTTGTCCTGCACTCCACTGTGTGCTTCTGAGGCTATGCTGCTATCCAGACCTAAGCGAACCCATGGAAAACAAGCTTGGATATGTCTATCCAAGTTGGAGTCCCTTCAGGGGAAGCAGCGTAGATGCATCTCTCCAAACAAGCCTGTACTAGATTAGGTAGGCGCCCAGTGGCCAAGAGGACTCATGGTAGAGGTGATCTCTTTTAGTAGACCAACTAGATTTTTGGAAAAAAAAAAAAAAATCTTTAATTGCAAGCTTTTGGGCACAAGCAGCCTTCTTCAGGCATCAGAGAACAGATTGTAAACGTTCTCCTGGGTAGAAATGAAAGTTCAGGAGAACGTTTACAATCTGTTCTCGGGTGCCTGAAGAAGGGAGTTTGTACCCAAAAGCTTGCAATTGAAGACATTTTTTGCAAACATCTAGTTGGTCTCATAAAAAAATATCACCTCTACCATGAGTCCTGATTGCTTTTTCCTCTAGACCAATACAGCTACAACCTGCTTACCTGACACAGTGGCCAAGATGCTTTCATAGGCTATTTCCATACTTGTAGATTCAGGCTCAAGGGCCTTCTCTGAATGAGGCAGAGTAGGCATGTGATCCACAGTCCCGGTGAATGCCTTTATGATTGGGCTAGGTGTCTCTTTTTTTCTATGACAGGCTTTGAAAGATCTCCGTTTTGTCCTGATGCAAAGCAGGAGATCTGTTGAGATCTTGCAAGTTGCTATGAGTTGGGAAAACCGGATCCCCCCAGCTCTCGTGACAGCACAGTGGTCTGCGGTGTTGCTCATGGAGCTGAGGGACAAGAGGCTTGCACTCTAGCCCCAGTCCGACCTCTGACCCACTGTGTGATCCTGGACCATTTGTTTCCCCTTCCTCCACGTTGGATTCCCTGCCTGTAAATAGTATAGCAAATGTGAGCGCCATCACACTGGAAGAAGGAGCTACAAGTATTGCATTCATGCAAAGAGCACTTAAACATCTTCATACCAGCACAGCGTGACTCTACCATAGGGAACGTAGACACATGCAATCAATACTCAGCAAGGGAATGCTAGAAGTTGGGATGTCATTATTTTTGTGGCTTTCTGTGACCCCGTGTAGCGACCAACCAAGGATTAGGGTTAAGACCCCTGGTTTGGCTTGGCCTGGTTTGGCTCTGTCTGCCTATCTAACAATCAGCTAATCAATCATTATTCCTTTCTACAAGGCGTGCTTCAGTCCAACACAAGTACCGAGGAGATCTTCTTGGGCCTGTATAATACAGGACATCAGATCAGATGAGCAAGGAGCCCATCATGCCCTTAAAATCTATAAACCTAACCTGTTGAAACGCCAGATCGGGGCATGAGTGTAGTTCATTGACCAGGTGGCTGGATTTTTACCATGCTCATCTCTGCTGCACAGCGAATGGGTTTTTCCTCTTAGCTCCATCACCCACCAGGCTGCACCTCTTACCAGCCAGCATCAGCGATCGGGCTGCGTGTAAGCACTGAAGAGTCCTTCTCCCGCCCACTCCAGCACCTGGGTTCTTGAGATCCAGATGCACATTTTCACTTTGCCGGCTCTGTGCACATCCGACGGTTCTTTAGATGCTGAATGTGTTGCCCTGCTGCCACTTGAGCTGTGTGCTGTGCTGAGTGGGCTGAACACTGCTAATGCAGCCTGAGCTGCAAAGCTTCCTACGAGGGACTGATCCTTCCTTGCTAAGGTGCAAGGATTCACCGGGGCTACCTCAGTTCAGTCACATGCAGCTTTCCAGCTCATGCACGTCATTATGCAAAAGAAAAGGAAATGCCAAGCAAAATCAATATAGTGAGGCAGACAAAAATCAAAGGAAAGTGAGGTGCTATTCAACAACGACTAGGTAAGAAAACACATTTCTGTTCAATGCATTTCGTAGGGCCTGAGCCCCTGACACATTTTTAGCAGCATGATTTGCATTGGTTTTGAATATCAAGGTAAATGATAGTGGGAGCCGATCAGCAGGTCTTCTAAGGTAGCTGCATGAAGAAGGATGCTGTTACGGTCTCTTACCACTGGGCTGCAGGAGCAGGTAACAGCCTAGCTGCTTTGAGCAAAGAGCTGCCTTCCGGGTGAACTGAGGACACAATCCCTGCTACCTGCATAATTTACAGCAGTGAAAGCTTAGCCCTGATCTATCCTGGGGTGCTTGTATACCCGATGCAAGGTAGCGGACCTGGTGGAGGGCTAGCTATACGGTATCAGCTCCTTTTTTTTTTTACACTAAAGACTTGTAAACATTTGGCCATGTCTTAGGCACAGAAGTGGAAGCAGGCACCTACTTGCGAATCCGTTCCACCCTGCTCAAGTCCTTGAAACAAAGCTGAAGGTCTGCTCCGGTAAGCCCTCTCTGAGCCTGGTGCACTCTGGTTTCCTGATCCTGCTCCATACTGTTCCTAGACTTTGACTTTTTGGAAAGTCCCCTTGGATCTGGTCACGCAGTTTCTGACTTCTGTCTCTGACTCGTGGCATCCCCTGACCCCAGCTCTGATTCTTGGTGTGTCCTGCCCCTGCCTCTGCCTCCCATTATGCCCTACTTCAGCTTGGACTTCTCCGCACCAGCTCCTGACTCCCAAATCTTGACTCGGCCCATGACTTGAATTCTGCCCCTGTTTCCCTTTGGAGCTGGTAACTCAGTCTCTGATTCCTGCCCCCTGACTTTGCCTGTTATCTGGCTCTTGCCCTCCCCCAGTGGCCTAACCGCTGCTCCAGACTGCCTGCACCCCAGTCCTTACGCTTAGCTTATGGGTGAAATGATGGCGTGTTAGACAAGAAGATACACTCATGCATTTTCCAGACTTGAACAGGGTGGAATAGGCTTGCATTTAGGTGCCTAAATCCACCTAGACACCCAATGGGTCGAATAGAGTCGGGTCCTTCCTATGTCCAACTATTAAACTATGTACAAACATTGGACTGGGGTCAGTACTACAGCTGTGGAAGGTCATCCAGTGCAACCCCTGCTCAAAGGAGGAGCATCTTCAACTATATCACCCCAGCCAAGGCTTGTCTACCCAGGTCTTAAAAACCTCCAAGGATGGAGAGTCCACCACCTCTCTGGGGAGCCTGTTCCCATGCTTCACCACCCTCCTAATGAAAAAACGTTTCCTAATATCCAACCTCAACTTCCCTTGCTGCAACTTGAGACCGTTGCTCCTTGTTCATCATCTGCCCCCCACTGAGGACAGTCCAGCTCCATCCTCTGTGCAGCCCCCCTGCAGGGAGCTGAAGGCCGATATTAAATCCCCCACTCGGTCTTCTCTTCTCCAGACTAAATAAGCTCAGTTCCCTCAGCTTCCTCAGAAGCATGTCCCCCAGCCATTGAACCATTTTGTTGCCTGCCCCTGCTGGACTGTCCCCAATTTGTCCACCTCCTTTTTGCAGGGGGGGAGGGGCACAAAACTGGACATAGATTGGCCTCACCAGTGCAAACTAGAGGGGAATAATTACTTCCCTCACTCTGCAGGCAGCATTCCTACTAATGCAATCCAGGATGTCGTTAGCCTTCTTGGCAACAAGGGCACACTGTTTGTTCACATTCAACTTATTGCCCACTGTCACCCCCAGGTCCTTTTCTGCAGAGCTGCTGCCCAGCCAGTCGGTCCCCAACCTGCATCGGTGCATGGGCTTGTTCTGTCCTCAGGGCAGGACTTGTCCTTATTGAACCTCATGAGATTTCTTTTGGTCCAGTCCTCCAATTTGTCGAGGTCTCTCTGAATCCTAGCTCTATTCTCCAGCATGTCTACTACTCTCCATAGCTTGGTGTCATCTGCAGACTCACTGAGGGTGCACTCCTTCCCATCTTCCAGATCACTGATGAAGATATTGAACAAAACCGGCCCCAGGACTGACCTGCAGCACTCCACTTGATACTGGTGGCCAACTAGACACTGAGCCATTGATTGCTACCCTTTGAGGATGACAGTCCAGCCAGTTTTCTACATGGTACATGGACGAATTCTCCCTCCAAACTTGTCTAAGTGCCTCACTCAACCTGCCTCTGAAGGTGGCTGTAACACCACCTAGTGATCATATGAATCCCATCTCACGCTGGCTTCCTGGCGCATTGACACATGCAGTTAGCATGTAGCAATAACCTCTGGTGCAGTTCACACCGGAGTTTATTGCTCCCAGGTGCAGCATTTACATGTGCACCCAAGACCACAGCACATTGAACTGGGGTGGCTCAGCCCCAGTTGGCAACAGTTCGGGGTTGGGGGGGGGCAGTCTGCCAGCCCAGGACTGCTCCTGCCCAGCTCAACAAGGGCTGCCTGGGGCACAAGAGTGCTACATTGCACAGCTGTAGCACCCTCATGCCCCAGCCAGCCCCATAACCATCTACACGTGCATTTCACCGCGTGCAACTACTCCGCTGTAGGATAGCACTTGTGTCGAGCAGTACTATGCTACAACGGGAGTAGTCTACTGCACCCTAGTAGGGGTGCACATGTAGACAGTGACGCTTTACTGGGGCGCTAATTAGCTCCCCGTAAAGCGCACATGTAGATGCACCCAATGTCTTTAAAGACAACCCCTGGTGATTACAGTAGGACTCGACCACCCCCCAACTCCATCTTAATTAGCTGCATCAACTCTGCAGTGCTACCAGTGGGAAAAGGCAGCAAAATCTGATTGTATCCAATAAAGTGAGCAGACGTGGCTCTGAAAAGAGGCTGGAGGAAGCTTATTTGAGAAGGACCTGGTGATCCACCAGTACAGTGATGCCCTCTGTTAGGAGCACCTGAAGGGATGAATGGCTACGCAGGAAGTTAACATTGCTAGAGAGACACTTGCTGCTCTTAAACGGATTATTTCTTCCATTTAATTTCTCATGTGGATCCTTTAGACTTAATAGGATTTAAGAGAAAGCACTGATGTCCTCCTACTGATGTCACAAGTGCTTTGTGCAGTCTTTTTGCTGGGTATTTGCCTGTCTGAGACTACCGCATTCAAGGTGCCCACCATGAAGAGACTTGTATACCCATTGACAATAACCCAACCTTGCAAATCCCTGTCAAGGGCTGCTGTTGACCCAAAGGAGATTTTCAATGTAATTCTTCATTATGCAAAGTGCTGCTGAACTGCATGGGATTTAGTGTGGTAGATGCCACTATGTCTATCCTGTAATAATCAGGATGAAGCCTTAGCTGTCGCTGTACTTAAGGAAGAAATTTTTTTTTATAGCAGGTATCAGTTCCACATATCAAAACTGAGCATCCAAAGTTAGGAACTTATGTGAGCACTTGGGCTTCAAAGTTGAGGGTACGGCTCCCATATTGAGTTGGACTGAATGATTCACACCTGCGTTAGCCTAGTCTGGAGTACTGTATCCAGTTTTGGCCACCGTGCTTCCAGAAAGAAGTAGACAAAGTAAGAATCCAGCAGTGAGCAACAAGGATCCAGCAGTGAGCAAAGAAAGAGATGTATAGGCAATGGAAGCAGGGAGCAGCCACCAAGGAGGAATATATCTCCCTGGCACGCTATTACAGGGAATCAGTTAGACAGGCCAAGGCAGGGCTTGAGCTCAGGCTGGCTTCAACGATCAAAGACAATAAAAAGACCTTCAGGTATATAGCGGGCAAAAGGAAAGCTCAGAGCAACATAGGGCCCCTGCAGGACAAATCAGGACAGTTGATGGTTGACGTGGGGAAAAAAGCAGAGCTCTTCAATGAGTTCTTCGCTTCAGTATTTCTATGTACCGACCAAGCCAATTCCCCCACCTCCATCACTGACGG
>NW_005842292.1:893416-893973 GCF_000455745.1 Alligator sinensis | reverse complement strand
GGGGGGAGCTGGATGGGCAGAAGTCACAAGGCCCGGATGACGTCCATCCACGGCTGCTCAAAGAATTGGCCAGTGTTGTAGCTGAGCTGCTGGCACGGCTGTTTGAGCACTCGTGGTGCTCCGGCCAGGTCCCTGAGGACTGGAGAAGGGCCCATGTGGTGCCCATTTTCAAGAAAGGGAGAAGGGATGAGCCGGGTAACTTTAGACGAGTCAGTCTTACCTGCATTTCTGGGAAAATGCTAGAGAAAATAATGAAAGAACACATTTGTGCAGGCCCAGCAGGGGAAACGATGTTGAGGGGAAACCAGCACGGGTTTGTCACAGGTAGATCCTGCCTGACAAACCTTGTAGCCTTCTATGACCAGGTCACACACTGCCTGGATGCGGGAGCCGAGGCTGATGTCATCTTCCTGGACTTTAGGAGGCCTTCGACACAGTTTCGCATCCTACCCTCATTGGGAAGCTAGCAGATTGTGGAGTGGAAGCCTACAAGGTCAGGTGGGTGGCCAACTGGCTTAGGGACCGCACCCAGAGAGTGGTGGTGGATGGTTCCTTCT
>NW_005842292.1:885175-893318 GCF_000455745.1 Alligator sinensis | reverse complement strand
CCCCAGCACACCTATAGGTTGGGGAGTGTCCTTCTCAGCAGCTCGGAGGCAGAGAGGGATCTTGGAGTCATAATCGACTCCAAGATGAACATGAGCTGGCAGTGTAACGAGGCCAATCGCACCTTGTCGTGCATTAGCAGGTGCATGACTAATAGATCAAAGGAGGTGATGCTCTCCCTCTATGCGGCGCTGGTCAGGCCACAGTTGGAGTACTGTGTCCAGTTTTGGGCGCCGCACTTCAAGAGGGACGCGGGGAATCTGGAGAGGGTGCAGAGGAGGGCCACTCGCATGATTAGTGGCCTTCGTGATAGACCCTACGGGGGAAGGTTGAGAGAGCTGAATCTCTTCAGCCTTCACAAGAGACGGCTGAGGGGAGATCTTGTGGCCGTCTATAAATTTATTAGGGCAGGTCAACGGGGAATAGGGGAAGCGCTGTTTACTAGGGCGCCCCAGGGAGTGACTAGGAATAATGGGTGTAAACTAGTTGAGAGTGGATTTAGGTTAGATATTAGGAAGACATTTTTCACAGTAAGGGTGGCCAGGATCTGGAATGGGCTTCCAAGAGAGGTGGTGCTATCCCCTAGCTTGGAGGTCTTCAAGAGGAGGCTAGGTAGTCACCTGGCTGGGGTCATCTGACCTCGGTCCTCTTTCCTGCCAGGGGCAGGGGGTCGGACACGATGATTCATTGTGGTCCCTTCTGACTCGACAATCTATGAATCTATGAAAATTATTTAGAGGTTCAGAAAAATGTGACAAATCATGAATGTTTGGAAGAATTGGCATCATTTAGTCTCTATTATCCAGAAAAGAGAAGTCGCAGGGGGATTCCCCCCTCAGTCTTCAAATACAAGAACAGTGTTTGTAAAGAGGAGGGTGACCAATTGGTCTCTATGTCCATTGGGGATGGGACATTAAGAGAGGGCCTTAAATTACAACACAGGAAATTCAGGCTGGAGATTAAGAAGCACTCTCTGATTATGACAGTGGTTAAGCATGAGAACAGGCTGCCTAGAGAAGTGGCGGGATCGCCCCATTTAGTCTATATTGAGTTTTTCAGTTTGGGTCTTCTAAATACGGATGATCCTGCCTTGAGCAGATAGTTGGACTAGATGACCCCCTGAGGGCCCTTTCTGTCCTATTCTTCTGCGCCAGTTTATCATAGATAAAGGATTTGAACTTATCTGAGGTCTTTTCATTTCCTTCCGTGAGCCCGAAAAAAGACATCAGACCCCAAGGTGGCAAATCTAGCCCCCTTCACTGAACTCCGATTCAGTCTTCTTGCAGCGCTGCTGCTGACCCTTTGAGTCACGTCTCACACGGTTGTGCAAAGAACCTGACACGTGGTCACGGTTTAATGACAGCAAATCCAACCGATGCGTGCCATGGTGTGAGTGCAGTGTGAAGCAGAGCTTTCGGTGGTAGGAACGTGTAGCACTCGCCAGCTTCAAAGCACTGTGCAAACGTGAATCAAGCAACCCTCACAGTAAACCTGTGGGCAGATAAAAGGAGAGAAACTGAGGCAGAAGGCCTGATCTTTCTCCGGTCGTGCAAAGTACAGCTGCACCCCTGGCTGGGAAAATCATGCTTCTGCTGTCTGAATGCTTCTGGTACCCAGGTGTCCTCATGAAGAGCTTGCTCAGGTTTCTCTAGACCACTGGGCCATCTCGAGCGTTAAAACACCCGCTGTGGCAGAACCATGGCTAGAAGGCAGACCTGCCTGGCTACTCTTCCTCTCTGCAGTTCACTGCCCCATGCTGCCCTTCACTGGCTGGTAAAGCATAGGGAAATGAATCTGTTTAATCCACAGCTCGATCCTCGCGCCCAATCCATAACGCACGATCCTCTGGATGAGCCGAGATCACATCTTCCTTAATGGGGTGCACCCAAAGCATGCACCCTGCCTATTTCTGTCGCAGCAGAGGAGCACAGAGCCCAGGCTGCAAGAAGCTGACTTGAAAACGACCCGGCAAAAATATTCAACAAGAGGTTTCTGAATATATGCTCATTCGTATAGTGGGTTTTGGGAAGCTGGTGGTCATGACTTTGATCCTTAAGGCGCAGCAAATTTACTGAGCCAGCAAAGTCGGCTCCTGAGATGATTTTTGTCTAACATGGCACTCGACTGACCCTTTCATCCCCGGTGCCCTCTGGATGCTCACATTTTCACACAAACACTCACTGGTGGCAACGTTTCTCAGACCTTGGCCATTTCCCTACTGCAGGAGCCAGCTGATGAGTTACTCCGAGGTGCAATGTGGGGGTTGCAATAGGGAAACGAATGCATGTTTCGATCTCTGTAAGGCAGCCCGGCCTGCTCATTGGGAAGTATAGGGAAGATCCAGTCTCAAACTCAGTTCTGTATACGGATGAATTTCCAGGAAGGGCCAAAGCGCTGGGGGTGGACCAGGCAGGGAACCGCTTACAGCGACACTCCAGTGGATGTAGCAGACTTGAGTTTTGGTCTGATATAAGTCACTTCAACCATTGCAGAGTGTATCGGTGCACAGAAAACCGCCCCCAGATAACCGACATCCCTACTGTCCCTGCAATACTTGATGCCTGCTACCATGAGATTGCAAGAGAAACACTTGCCGCACGAAGTCAGACTCAGGCACGGTATCACAACCCTCACAGCAGTGTTTTGCCGGTGTCACTTAATGATCCCAGCTCCGTGCGCCGCTGTTGAGATACTCCTTCCTTCTTCTTTTCAGGAAACAACTCCCCTTACCTGCAGTTTACACTGAGACATTGCACCAGCTCACACACACAAACAAAAAGCGTTATAAAGGGTAAGGTGACCAAGGTGAGCGCTGCCGACATGTGTCCTCTAACTATACCGAGCGAAGTGCCCTGCCGTTGCCCAGTGAGTGTGAATCCAGGTTGATTTTTTTGCCCCCCTCTCTAGATTTCTCTTAACTGATCCAAAAGCATTGCCAGGACCGTGTGAATGAAGTGGGTTGTTTTGCATTTGGCATCACTCCTCTGGGCCAGCCCTCCAAAGAGAGAAACCCAGGAGGGTCAACCTTCGACGCCTCGATATGCTATTTAAAGTGCTGGGAATTGCCTTCCAAATAAAAGCAACTATGCTAAGATGCTGGATTTACCCGTGAGCAGAGGGTCCAGTTTCTGATCTGATCGCAAATGCCCGGGTGCAGTGGCTGGTTTCGTACAGGATAAAATCTTCCTGCTCCTCCTACCTAATGGAGCTGCTCTTTTAGGTTGAATGCAAGAGATTCGGGTTGACCGCTGGAAGTGTCAAGCCTGCCAAAGACGGATGTGCTGGGGGTTTCATTGCAAGGACTTGCAGAAATGATTCAGACTAGCGTGCAGGAGTTTAAGTGCTCTCCCTTATTTCAAAGTACTGTGCTTAGCTGTTCGCAGAGCTCCCGGGCTGTGCAGGTAGCGATGCTTCTGGCTCGTAAAGTTTTGTCAAGGCTAAAGGGCCGCAATAGGTATCAGGTACGTAGAGCAAAGACTGCGGGTATATTGCCGTAGGGAATTCGGCCGCACGTGCCTCATTTAAAATCGA
This sequence comes from Alligator sinensis, assembly GCF_000455745.1. Taxonomy (NCBI): domain Eukaryota; kingdom Metazoa; phylum Chordata; order Crocodylia; family Alligatoridae; genus Alligator; species Alligator sinensis. Next base: position 889,789 of record NW_005842292.1, on the reverse strand, counting down.
GACCCTGCTTTCCTAGCCCACTCTTTAGCATTGTTGAACCAAGCCTTTCCCACGCCAATATGCTGACGTGTCTCTGTCTCTCCTCTTCGAGTGGGACCGCTCTGCAGATTTCAAAGTACCGCTGGGTATGGAGTCTCCAGGGGTCTGATGCTGAGCTTAGACCTGTGCAAACCAAGAGCAGCTTCATTGAAACCTGTGGGGTCACACACACACCCGAGTGAGGAATTGGGACCTTAAAGTTCCTGCTGGACAGCCACCAGCAAAGAAGGCAGGTTGTAAATGCATTGTGTGCACATGTGAGAAAGACTAACCAACAGGGAAAAGAGTGACTTAAAAGCGGAATTACAACATGGTTTTCCCCCTGCTATTGAGATGTTCTCCTGAATGAGGACTCAGAAAGTGCAGCCAATAATTTCCCCCTTTTCTTTTTTAATTAGTTTTTTCACTTCCGTTGCTCTGGGAGCAGGGGAAGAAGGCTGAGGACTTGAGCCTACACTCAGACCCGAGCCGGGCAGAGCTGCACGGCTTGCAGCGGGTTACACGTGGCTCCTGTTAATCTGATTTCAGAGTCAGGGGCCTAACCAAGGACCTGGGGGAAAGAAAGGAAAAAAAGAAGCAAATAAAGAAAGTCCAATGATGTGGGTACGGCCTGCAAAGCACTTCAGGTGCAAGTGCTAGGGGAGATTTCCAAACGTCGAAGGAGCACTGCGAGGCCGAGACTGAGCGCTTCTTAAAAATGCTACCGACAGATTTTCATGAGTTCGTCTCCCCTTTCTCTACTCCCTGGATAGCAGTGCCCAGCACAAGTGTCACTGTTAAGACGTCAATCCATACATAGGACAGACATTAGACCTAAGAGGCATTTAACCCATTGGGGTAGAATTTGCTGCCCCTCAGAGGTGGGAGCGGGCCGGGGAGGTTATACGCATTGCACCACGACACAGCGGTCAGATGGAAAAGATCAAGCAAAGCTGTATGGGCTATGCACGCATGGCTAAAGCATGCGTTAAAGTGAATCTCACGGCACTGCAACAATCCCGGGTGGATGTAATGAGAGGCCTCGGTCAGCCAGCTGTGCTGGGGGCGAGGACCCTGGATCCCTGCGTCTCTGCATTGAGTTGATGTTCTGGGGATGCAGCCCGAGCAGAGGGAGAGAAAGACGGGCAACTGCTGTATTTGCAATTATGGCCATGAACACACCGAAGGTAGATAAGGGTGAACATGCCCTGACATTTTGGACTGTCTCTTTGAAAAATGTACACATGTAAAGGAATCCCTTCCTACACTGCAGCGGCTTTCACTCTGCCCCTGTCTCTCTCAGAGCGTGTCTTTACTGCAGAGCTAGCTGAGGGGATTCGCACGCGGGTCTGAGCCCCTGGATTAGCTCTATGCTACCGTGTCCTCACCGGTGACGTTTCTGTGTGTGGCTGGGACTTCGGGGGGGAATACCCGTGGTTTGTATTGCAGTAAGCAGAGCTGCTCACTGCTTCTTTCTCAGTGAGTTGTAGGAGAGTTTGTCTGACCTTCTCGGCATGCAGGGAGAATTGTGGGAAGACTGGAGGACTATCAGCACTCGGATGATGTCCGCGGTGTCCTCGCTAACAAATGCATGGCTTACCAGTCCCAGTGAAAGCGCCGCCGCGCATTCAGCAGGGCTGAAAACCAGAGCTGTGAGAATAATGGAAATTTTGGCTTGGTGAAATATGGAAAAACCTCATTTGGGTCCTCCCATACCACCTTGTTTGAGCCAAAACAAAATATTTGAGTTCGTCCTTGGGTTATTTAGCACCCCCCCCCCCCCCCCTTTTTTTTTTTTTTTTTTTTTTTTTTACTTCTGCTTAGGAGTAAAACAAAGATTTCCCCTTGAAATGAAAAGATAAAACACGTATTTAAAAAAATGTTAAACACAAAATGTTTCAACTTTTTTCAGGGATGTATTTGGTAGCGGTGTTAGTCCGAGACAAAAAGAAATGCAAAAGTCTAAAACTCTTGGTTCAGAGATGATACCTTTTATTAGACCAACTATGAAATTGCAACAAAAAAATGAAAATGCAGAATTTTAGCTGATTTTGGATTATAAACTTCATTGCTAAACAACAAAGAAAGATTTCTACACCTCCCTGCCTTTCTGCCCTCTGACACCATCAGGGAAGAAATCCTGCCTTATCTGCACATTAAAGAGCAAGTCACACAAAGGAGCTCTCATGGACCCAGGGGGACAGATGTCCACCTGCAGCTTCCTTTGTGCAAAATGAAGTGTATTTTGTACCTATGGGGATTTTTACCATCTTTAATTTTCCCTCAGCCTGAAGAAGGGCATGCATGCCTAAAAGTTTACAAAGATTTTTTTTTTTTTTTGCAGTTTCTTAGTTGGTCTTATAAAAGGGATCAGCGCTGAACCACGAGTTTTAGTTTTGCATTTCGACTTTTTTTGACGTGTTTTTCTCCCTGCTTTGTTTTGGCCAAAAGTGATCCCTCAGATTGGACCTAAATTTGCTAATGGTCCCTGCAAAATTAAAGCCAGCCTATTCCAGCACTAGGCTTTATGTGTAAAAAAGGAGGACATTAGGGGCAGTGTCTGAGTAAGAGCCTAGATTGACTCTGCAGTGATTATATGCACAATTTCTGGATCTGCAGGTCTAGCTAACCTGTTGCAGAAAATTTCTGTCCAGGTGACCAAAGCTTGCACTTCCCTTTTTAGGAAACAATCCTTCCATCCCTAGAAAACCACCCCTCCGTAACCAAGGGAACGTGCTAACTTTTGGCCCTTCCCAAATTAAATATTGGTGATGGCTTTTTAGTTGAGTTCCCTTCCATACGTGCATAAGCACACACTTATTTGCACATGGAATTAATCAAATATCCTCTTTGATGACCTGTGTCGTCAATCATAATCAATAGCCATCATCCTTAATGATTTCAGACACCCCTTTAAAACAAGGGTGGCTCATCAAGTGATCAAAGTGATGGGTGTTCCCCCTCCTCATGTGTAATAAATGTAGGGCTCTTTGGGTAGAAATCAATGTTATCAGATGTATTTTTAAGGTTGCGTTGGCTCAGAACAGTAAAGTAAAGGAAGGGCAAGCAAGGTGAATTCAGCAGCAAAACGGAGATGCACTAAACACGTTGATGAACTAGCCATATCCTTCTCCTCCTCTGAGTCCCCATCAGTACATCCACCTTAGAGGATGGGTTTGTTGGAAGCTCACAGTTCTTCCTCTGTAGACCAAGTCCCAAGTACATCAACCTGTGTGTACCAGCCCATTGCTATGCACGTCCACCTGGGTTGTTGGTACCTGTGTATGAGCCCTTTGGCAATCGGTGACCAATATTGACCAACAACCCTTCTGAAAGTAAATTGTTCAGTAGTTGGAGCAAAGCACCCGCAATTTTTTCTTCTCATTTATCCTCCTTCTTTATTACCAGCAGAGGCAGGACTGACCTACAGTTAAAAGGGCTTGCTGCTATAGTGATGCTGCCAACTCCTTCCCTGGAGACGCTCCTTATTCCAGCAAAAAAAAAAAATACTTTGGCCAACATAACTGAAACCAGTTCCTCTAACAGCATAAACTGCACTGGTAAAATGTTGCTGACCTAATTAGACAAGGCCTTGGCGAGATGAACAACTATACTGGTGTGACTTAGAGCATTTCTGTACACTAAATTGCTCTGGGATCAGGAAGGGACAGATGGACTTCTGTCCCAGGGTAACTGAATATAGCAAGCAGCTCCAGTTGCTCCTTACAAACTGCTGCTCTGAGCTGGACACAGGCAGATGACAGGGGACTAGTGGCAGGAGACTGATGTAGCTACACAAGGAGTTTCTTAGATGCCTCAAAATGCAAAAGGAAAGCGTTCGGGGAATGGAAGGAAGGGTGAGTCACTAAGGAAGCATACCGAGTAACAGCGAGAACTTGCAGGGACAAAATCATGAAAGCAAAGGCAAGAATGAGGGTGACGTTACATGTTGCAATGTAGACCGTACTAAATCTGTGGAATATTAAGTGATGTTAAAGTGGGAATGTCCTGTGAGCTGTCGCACATGAAGGGTTAATATCATTTCTTGGCTGTCCAGTTCTGTCTTGTCACTAGAGGACTGGTGAGCAGGGGTGTGGCTAGGAGCCAGGACCTCTGGGCTCTCTCTCTGCTTGGCAGAGGGGAAGGAACGGTGCATCCTGGGATGCTGGAGGCCTGCATATTGATTGTTTTATCTCCATGGAGCAGACTGTAGTTACCCTAACATGAGCTGGGTAGCACAGCCCAGAGTTAACCTTCACCTGAAGTGGCATAACTGATATGCTCAGATGGCACTGAGCAAAAGTTAATGGACAGGAACATGCAGGCACTTGCATTTTAAGTGCCCTTAGTATGGTCAAAGTACAATGTGTAACTTCACCCTCCGTTACACCTGGAGAGGGACATAGACAACAGGATGGGGTTTCTGTAAAGAAGCAATGGTTTTAAATTGCAGCAAAGTAGATTTAGTTCGGATTTCAGGGCAAAATGATATCCTCGCCATCAGAATGGTAAAGCAAGGGAACAGGCTGCCCAGGGAAGTAGTGCTATCTCCTTCACTGAGGTTTCCAAGACGAGGCGGGATAAGCATTTGATAGG
>NW_005842292.1:842533-885144 GCF_000455745.1 Alligator sinensis | reverse complement strand
CATTCCTGCATTCATGCATGGGGTTGGGCACCTCTTGAGACGTCCGCCAACCCTGTGATTGTATAACACCGAGACCAGTATAACCTACACTGGTGGAGTATGTGGAGTATGCACCTGCTTCCTTCGGGGGGAATTCCAAACTGGGCAAAATTAATCTGGGTGAGAGATGTGTGTCATTTCCTTTCAGTCCACGTGTGATGCTGATTACACCGGTGTAAACATGCTGTGTGTCAAGGCTCACCGTTAAAAATGTGGGGGGGTTTCATACTCCTGTCCAATATAAAACTTTAGGTGTAGACCAGGCCTTAAGATACGGAAGCACATACATTTGGAGCTTCGTCAAAAGGGCAGTGGCTGTTACATGTGGACAAACTGGGAGCAACGCAGAGGTAGCAAAACCGGTCCAACTTTAGCACTGGATGAAGCTTGTTCGATTTGGAGTGGCTGTCACTGTTATTGGTAGCTGATGTTGAGGAAGGAACATTAACCCTCCTGAATCAGTTTAAGTCATTATCTCTTTCTCTTTAGGAGACATAATATAGAGGGCAGTTTATCTCACATCTGCTGACTGAAAGGCATGTAGGCCTTCTTCAAAACCATGAGGTCCTAGCTACGGCCAGAGAGAGGATGCTGGGTCTGTGCCAGCCTGGGGATGCCTATGTTTGGGGGTTAGAGAGGAGATAAATAGGGAGTAGATGTGATGAAAAAAATAATACATATGGAAGGAGTTCCCATGAAGTTTCCTGGGAGCTGATACACCTCTATGACGCTTGGACAAAACCACATATTTCTCTAAAGTTGCATTGAGGCGACCTGGGTAATGGTGAGCAAGTCACTTGGTCTTGCAAGGTGTTGGTCATTCATGCAAGATGGTACCTGCCCACAAGAAATGAGGGCAGCACTCATGACCTTGTGGTAGGGCAGGGGTGGGCAATATGCAGCCCGCGGGCCGAATGTGGCCCACCAGGCCATTCTATCCAGCCTGCGGGGCCCCTAAAAAAATTAGAAAATTAATATTTATCAGCCCCCACAGACCTTGATGGCTTGCCAAAACTCAGTAAGTGGTCCTCCACCTGAAATAATTGCCTGCCCCTGCCTTAGGGCCATCTCTGTTGTAGGGCTGAGGCTTCTTCCCTATCTTAGAGGAGTGTTGTGATGCTTATGGCTGGTGGAGCATTGTTTGATCTGTAGATGAACGGGGCTGGCAGAGTTGCAAGGGAATCTGTCCAGTTACTTCTTTATTACTCCTGAATTCTGTTTGTCCATGTAAATCTCTGACTAGAAACGTGAGGATGAAGAAAGCATTCATTTGCCAGGAAGAATGAGGAAAGGAAACAAAAAGGGTCAACAAAATAATCTTACAGGAGCAAATGTAAAACAGGCACTGGGAAGAATTTCTCTGAAATCAAAGGAGTCGCTCTCACGTGTGGCCATTATGGGATCAGAATAAGTCCCTTTCTAAAAAAAAAAAAAAATAGATAAGAATAAGACCTGTTGAAGAAGCAGATTTCACACTGAGCTTCAAGGCGTCCGCAGATGAATGCACCACTTGGGAATAAAAGTGATGACAGGCTTCCCAGCCCCGAAAGCTGACTCACCGGTGAGCAGGTGCCTCTTGTCACTGGAAATTAGCACTTAACGTGAAGCAGGCAAGGCCACCACGCTAGAGTTGGTGGAAGGGTTCATGTCACGGTCTGAATACTTACTGTGGTGTCCAGTTCACCTGAGAGAATGTTTTGTATCTTCCCATTTTTTTAGAACAGTCGAAAGGAGAATTAATGTGAAAAAGGAAATAGAACATCAACTTGATAGGCATCTTTTTCAGTTTTAAAGGGACAGACACCACAGTGAGTATTTAGGGACTATGATACGGTAAGTACATTACAATTACTTGCAGAAAATAACTGAGCTGTTAGATTATTTATGAAATGACATGTGTATCCTTTTGAAAGAACCGCTTGATTTCCTCAGCAGGCCAACCCCAAGAGCTAGGACTGCGAGCGCACGCTGGTGGTTTTCCATCCATGATGTGCCAGATAGCTTTGAACAGAGCCATTGTAAGGTTAAATGCAAATGCTTAACCTGAACAACGCAGACCAGTTGATGATTAAATGCTTTTCATGTACTGTGTTTTTCTTGTCGATTGTGGTTTGGTCTGGTTTTAAGGGAATTACATGTTGTTTAAGCCTTACCTGCAAATATCGATTGTGCAGAAAGAGGCAAATCAAGAGTCTTGGGGGATGTCTTAATTAGATTCTTGCTATGTCTTTTTTTATTTTTTTTATTGTTTGGGTCATTCACATCAGAATGAGGGAACAAAATCTACTAGTTAGGCTCTTCAGCGTGAAATTCAGCCTACCCTGGAGGATTTGACTGCGGTTTTATTGGCTTATAGCGCTTCTGCCCATCCGTTTCACTGGAGGGGATTCTGCTCCATCTCCCTCCCTGGGCCAGTACAAGCTTTTTCCCTACAATATACATTCTAGTATTTTTGTCCACTTAATTTTTGACTGTGCCAAGCAGTGAGGCTTCTGCCTCTTTCCCGGAGAAGTCAATGAGCTCCACAGTCAATGAGCTCTCGATGTAAGGAAGATTTTTTCTTCCTTGTATTTTGACTGCTTTTTCCCTCTCTTGATTGTTTTCCAATACCTCTTATAATTGTGGTTTACTGATTATCAATCCTTGTCCTGCCTACGAAAACTGCTATTTCAGGCAGTTAAAATACATTTGTTCTTGGAGGAAAAAATGAATTACAGCTCAAAGTCCTCCTAGTACTTATCCAAGATGGTAGATACAATATCCAGGTCTGGGATGGTCTATATTCCCTACCCTTTCACAGGCTTTCTGTAGGGTCTTGGACAACTCCAGTAATCTCACCTTGCCTCAGATCCTCATCTGTAACATGGGGATAATGTATTTCTCCATCTGACATGATGTAGGTAGGTAAAACCTTCAGTATTGCAAGCTTCTCAGATACTACAGTGGTTGGGGCTGGGAGAACTATTGGATATAGAGAGAGGCAAGAATTGAAAGGCAGATTTTTAAAGGCCTTTAGGCTTCTATTTCCCATCAGTGAAAGTGAGATCGCTAAATTATTTTAAAAATTTGAGCATTTGTCCTAAGAGATGTTGACCGCGCAGTGCTTCAAAAGGTGTTGATTAGGAGCGGGAGGCACTCAACGTCTCATAGAGGTTCTCCTCTGCTCCCAGACATGAACTGTCAGCCCAGGAGTGGTGGAAATTTCAAAGCTTATTGACATCAGTGAAAGCAAAGGTAGGCAGTGACTGGGAGCTTTGGAAAATCCCACCCTAGAAAGCTTGCTTCACTAAACTACAGGAGCTTAAAAACCCCAGTCAAACCACATGAAGTGATGGAGGACATCACATAAAGAAACTAGCATTTGGCAGCAGTTACAGCACCACGTTATCTGAGATGTTGGTGGCTTTTCTCTTTAGTCACAATTGGAAATCTCTCTTCTAACTATATGGTTTGGAAGGAATAGGGGAAGGAAACATAGCAAGGCCTGGTTCAGGCAGCAGCACAGCAGGATTATAAATTCAGAAGGGACCTGGACAGGAAAATAGTGAAAGAAAGAAAAGGAAAGGTATGTGTGAAGAGGAAGGTGTTACATGTGCTCTGTAGCTTGGGTCTGAGGGGGAGGGATCAATAGATAGCTACACTAGATTGTAGATAGCAATGCAGAAATCAGATAGTATCAATGCAGAAAGTAGATTGCAGATTGTAATTGTAGATAGCAATGCAGAAATCTAGGTCAACTCTAAAGAAACATTCACTTTGATCAGAAAGTGGTAAGACATTTTCAGGTTCACCCATAAGGAATGTGGGAATTGCTATATTGGATCAGACCTCTGGTCCCCACGTCCTCATGATCACCAACACCAAGGAGAAAAATGAAGTCCTGAACAAGTGCTTTGCATCTGTATTCTACCAGTCTAAGAGTGATAGCCTGCCGAATGCAAATATGAAGCAGAATAGTCACAGTAGGGATGATCAGTGATTACCTACCAACAGTCAATGTAGAGCTGGTGAAAGTACAGCTAGAGAGGCTGGATATCTATAAGTCAGCAGGACCGGATGAAATCCATCCGAGAATGCTGAACGAACTAGCTGAAGTCATCACAGGATTGATGGCGAACCTCTTTGAGAATTCATGGCGCACAAGAGAAGTCGCAGACATGAGTGACTGGTGCCTCCTGAATCTGGGGGGGGGCACCCACAGAAGCCACTGATAGCAGTGGCCCTGTTGGGGGGGCACCAACACTGACACTGTCTCCCACCCCATTCTCATTAAAAAGCTAGGCAACTGTGGCATTGATGCCTACACAGTCAGATGGGTCGCAAATTGGCTGAGGGGCCGCACTCAGAGAGTGGTGGTGGATGGGCCCTATTCGACCTGGAGGGATGTGAGCAGTGGAGTCCCCCAGGGCTCGGTCCCTGGGCCCGCGCTGTTCAATTTCTTTATTAGCGACTTGGACAAGGGGGTGAAGAGCACCCTGTTTAAATTCGTGGACAACACCAAGATTTGGGGTGAGGTGGGCATGCTAGAAGGGAGGGACAGGATACATCTGGCCCTGGACAGATGACAGGGGTGGGCAAATCAGAATAGGATGGGATTCAATACTGACAAGTGCAAGGTGCTGCACCTGGGGAGGAAGAACCAGCAGCAGACCTACAGGCTGGGGAACTCCCTTCTCGTCAGTGCAGAGGCAGAAAAGGATCTTGGGGTCATTATTGATGCCAAAATGAACATGGGCCGACAGTGTGGGGATGCGGTCAGGAAGGCTAACCGTACCTTGTCGTGCATCCACAGATGCATCTCGATCTGGTCCAGGGAGGTGATCCTCCCCCTCTATGCGGCACTGGTCAGGCCGCAGATGGAGTACTGCATCCAGTGCTGGGCGCTGCACTTCAGGAGGGATGTGGACAGCATGGAGAGGGTCCAGAGGAGGGCCACCCACATGATCAGGGGCAGCAGGGCAGACTCTATGAAGAGAGGCTATGGGACCTGAACCTGTTCAGCCTTCGCAAGAGAAGGCTAAGAGGGGACCTGGTGACCGTCTATAAACTTACTAGGGGGGACCAGCGGGGAATGGGAGAGACCTTGTTCCCCTGAGCACCTCCCGGAGTAACTAGGAATAATGGCCATAAGTTGTTAGAGAGTAGGTTCAGGCTAGACATCAGGAGGCGCTACTTCACTGTCAGGGCGGCTAGGATCTGGAACCAACTTCCAAGGGAAATAGTGCTGGCTCCTACTTTGGGGGTCTTTAAGAGGAAGCTTGACGATTACCTGGCTGGGGTCATTTGAGCCCAGTTTTCTTTTCTGCCCAGGGCAGGGGGTCAGACTAGAAGATCTGCAAGGTCCCTTCCGACCCCACATCTATGAATCTATGAATCTATGAATCAGATGTCCAGATGCATTGAGCAGTGGTCCCACGTTTCCACTGGTTTTCCTCCTGTTACCTACATGCCTATAGAAGGACTTCTTGTTCTTCTTGATTTTGGTTGCTAACCTGAATTCAGTCACCACCTTTGCTTTTCTAATCTGCCCCCTACATGTGTGGGCCAATCTTATGCAGTTCTCCTTGGGACCTATTCCTAGCTTCCATTGTGGGTAAACCTTGCTTTCCTTTTTCAGAAGATCTGCGACTTCCCTATTGAGCCAAGATGGCCTCCCGACCCCTGCGCCACCTTTGATGCATACAGGTATAGACAGCTTCTGTGCACCAAGGATTGTGCCCTTGAGGAGCGACCACTCTTCATCCACACTCTTTGCCTGTGGTCTTTGATCCTGTAGGGCACTCCTCACTGAAGTCCTTAGTTTATTGAAGTCAACTTTTTTTTAAAGTCAAGAATTTGTACCTTACTGACAGATGTCCCAGCCCTATGACAGACAGTGATCACTGTTGCATAGGTTACCCTCTATTGTCAGATCACACACCAGGTTGCCCCATTGGCCAAAACTAAATCTAGGAGCATATTTCCTGAGACAGGTAGAGTTCATTGATACAAGTCAGGAATCTGTAACCAGTCAGATTGGGCTGAGTGTTCTTCCCAAGAGCTGTCTAGGTAATTAAAGTCACTCATAACGACCATATCCCGTGCTCTCGTAGTCTCTTCCAGTTCTCTGGAGAATTCCAGATCTAGCTCCTCATCTTGATTTGGAGGTCTGTATTATATTCCTACAGTTAGGTCCCTTTCACCATGTCCCGCCCCCACCCCCGCACCGTATCTTGACCCAGAGGGTCTCAAGTTGCCCTTCCTTAGTACCAATTTCAGCTTCCAACGATGTGTACTGCTCCTTTACATATAGAGCTACGCCTCCACCCTTTTTCCCAATGTGATCTCTCCTATGCATGCTGTAGCCCTCTATAGCTACAGTTCAGTCATGGGTAGAATCCCCCCAGGTCTCTGTTATCCCTATCCCTTCTGGAAAGCAGGAGGGCCAGTTCCTCCTGTTTGTTCCCCATGCTCCTGGCATTTGTGTACAGGCATTTGAGCCCTCCGCTGGAGGTCCTTGGTTTTCTGTCACATTGAGGGAGCTCCACTCCCTCAGCTCATGCCGTAGTGTCCTTCCTGTCTTCTCCTGTTGTAATGGAAGTTTGTTTGCTGGCCCCTGGACTAGCTGTTCTTGTTTTCCCCCACCCCCAAGAGATCTTAGTTTAAAGCCCTGTCCACCATCCTGGTCAAGAAAAGAGCCTTCCCCTTTGGTGTGAGGTGCATACTGTCCCATCCCAGAAGATCTCTGAAGTTAATACTGTGGTCAAGGAAGCTGAAACCCTCTTGGTAGCACCATCACTGGAGCCTTTGGTTCTCCTCTTTAGTACATCCATCTGCCCTAGGCCCGTGGCCTGCAGCCAGGAGGATGGAGAAGAAAACTACCTGTGCCCCAAACCCATTAAGCCCAGCCCCCAAAGCCCTGTAATCACTCATGACCTGGCCAGGATTGCTCTGAGCCGTGTCATTCATGCCCACATGGATGAGAAGCATGGGGTAGTGGTCGGAGGGCTGGACAAGTTTAGGAATCCTCTGTGCCATGTCCTGGATATGGGCCCCTGGGAGGCAGCAGATCTCATGGACCAGAGGGTCAGGGTGGCAGATTGCTCCCTCTGTCCCTTTCAGGAGGGAATCACCCAACACAACCATCCTGCATCTCTTCTTAGGGGTGGCAGCTAGCTGCCTCCCCTCATCCAGAGCCAGTGTTTCTGCTGATGTCTCTGCTGGTGATGTCAGATGTGCATTAGGGTTGTGCGAAGCTTTAGGTGCTGATTCAATTCAGAGAAGATTCAGCCTGCTTTGGTGACTGAATCTCTGAATCTGAATCAAATCGGAAGACTAATAAAAAGGTTTGAATCAATTCGAAGCCTCGAATCAATTCAAAAAAGATTTGGAGAAAGATTCAGAGATCAGGTGATTTGGGCAGTCCCCGCTCGCCACCACTGGAACCTGGACCCAGGCTCCGTGCCAGTAAGTAGAGCGTGGAGTGGGGCTAGAGGAAGGGGACCATGGGGGGGGCCCCTGCCAGGCCCCAGCCCCTGCCAGCTCCCCCAGCCCCCCTGAGTGCCCTCCACCCCCCACTTACTCTCCCAGCCCTGTCAATGACTACCCTGTTCGGCCCCAGCATCCCAGCACTTAAAAAAAACCGAAAAAACCCCACCCCATACCCACCAGCTGCTGCAGCGGCCATCGGGGCTTCTGGGGGCTCATGGCAGAGCCCCCCATACAGGGCGAGACAGTGGGGTGCAGGAGGGATTGCCCCCTGCCTGGCAGGAACCAGTGAGTTCAGGGAATTTTTTTTTAAGTGCCAGGACAGTGGGGTCAGGTGGGGCAGCCATTGATGGGGCTGAGAGAGTGGGCAGGAGATGGGGCCTGTTTGATTCAAAGATTTGGCAGTGGCCGAATCTCCAAATCAGATTCATCCGAATTGATTCGGGACAATGATTCGAATTATCAAATCAAATCACTGGCCCTCAAATTGGCTGAGTCCAAATCCAAAGCTGATGCTAGCCACTTCACACAGGCATAATGTGCATACCTGTTGCTCAGTTCCAAGGGAGGAGTGACCCTGGTACTGTGTGCCTTGGGACCTGAGATAACCATCTTCCACGCGTCTCCCTGGTGATCTTCCTGTTGTCCATCTTCATGTATCTGGGCATCTGTGCTCTTCGCAATTCGTTCTTCAGGAGAAGAGCCTGATAGTAGTAGTTCTCAAAAAGCCAAATGCTCCAGGTGAGGTTTGAACTCACAACCTTAGCATTACTTCTTCAGTACTGCTGTATAAGTACCACATGCTAGCCCATTGCACCACTGGAGCTTGTCTGGCTTGAGTTTCATTTTACTGATTGCAAACCATTTCTCCAGTCTATCTATTCTGGATCCTAACTCTGCCTTCCGGAGCATCCTCCCAAGTATCCACAACTCAACCTAACTTGGTGTCATCTACAAATTTGTTAAGCATGCACTTGATCCCATCATTCAAATCATTAATCAAGATGTTGAACAATACCAGACCAAGGACAGGCTCCTGGGGAACCCCACCTGATACCTCCTCCCAACTAGACATTCAGCCATTGAGGACTACTCACTGAATACAATGATCCAACCAGTTATGTGTCCACCGTACAGTATTTCCATCTAGTCTATATCCTTAGCTTTTTAATGAGGCAGTTGTGGAAGAGTATCAAAAGCCTTGCTGTAGTCAAGGTATACTATACCCACTGCTCTGCCCCATCCACAGAACCTGTCACTTTATCATAGGAAGAAATCAGGTTGGTCAGGCATGACTTTCTCTGGCAAATCCATGCGGACACTTCCTGATCATCTTGGTTTCCCCTCGAGGCTTCATAATAGATTCCTTGAGGACCTGTTCCATGACCTTCCAGGCATCAAGGTCAAGCTGACTGGTCTCCAGCACCTTGGATCCTCCTTCTTCCCCTTCCAGTGGCGTACCGTGGGTTCCCCAGTCCCACCAGGGGTGATCCAAGCAGGGTGTGGGACCCCGCCTCCTGCCCCATGGCACTTCTGCAGGGGAATTAGCAGCGTGGCACACTAGCCACAGTGGCGGCTGGAATTTCTGGCTGGAACGGCCAAAGAACGCCACAACCTGCCGGGCAGGTGGGTGGACCACACACAAAACACAGGAGGCACCCCAGCCTCTCAGGCCAGCACCCTCCTCCCCAGACCAGCACACAAGGGCCATGGCCCCCCCTCCCCTGCCTCAGTATGCCACTATTCCCTTCTTAAAGATGAGCACTGCATTTGCCCTTTTCCAGCCATCTGGGACCTCACCCAACCTTCATGAGGTCTCAAAAAGGATAGCCAATGGTTCCAAAATTACCGCAACTAATTCCTTCAGTACCCTTCTGTGTGTCCCATCCAGCCCTGCCAATTTGAAAGCATCTAGCTTCTCTAAGTAATCGGCTCTTTGGGCATCTTTACATGTGCTCTGGAATGTGGTGGGTGGAGTTGGGTGCTTTAATTACAGTGGCTCTCAGGCGCCACTCTTATTAAAGCTCCCGCAGTGTCTCATGTATTCAGTCTATCGGTGGTGCTTTAACTAAAGCTCGTTCGATGAGCTGTAATTAAAACACCCACACTCTCATTTTGAAATGTGGGGATGCTGAATACACATAAGACCAAGGCTGCTGGAGCGCACTAATTAGCCTGCTCCAGCAGACTCAATTAATTGCATGCATCAGAGCAGGTTTATAGATTGCACACGCCAGAGCAGGCATTGGGCATGTGTATAGGTGTCCTTTGTCTCCTTCCTTGTCTCTGCTGCCAACTGCTCATCGTCTGGTAGTTGCCCCTCTTTGTGTAAAATGAAGTAAAAAAGGCATGAAATACTTCAGTCTTCTGTGCATCGTCTGTAACTAGATTGCCTTCTGCATTCCAGAAGGGACCTAACATCTTTGGTCTTCCTCTTACCTTCAACATAATGTGTATTAAGCAAATGTGCATTAAGTATAGGCGTATGTAAAAGCTCATGTAGACATACCTGCAGTGTCCTTATTTTGCTGCTCTTCTTTCTTCCTCCCCTTAAGATCTTGATAGTCATGTTGTGGTCACTGGGTGCATCTACACAAAACGCTAAATGTGCCAGTAGACTAATTTTACTCTGCATTAGTGCATCAGGGCAAAAGCCATGTGCAGTAAAATTAGTCTGCTGCACATTAGCATCACTAAAAAGGCATGCACCAGTGAGTTAGTGCCTGTTATTACAGGTACTGAACTTAATGTGCAGTAACTACGGTGCATTAATGCACGTGTAGACATGCCCACTGTTACTCAAGTTACTGTCCATTCTTCTGTCTCATCGGGATAGATGGAAAGTGGAAGTGCAACAGGAGACCAGCCTGACCAGTAATCTCTTCAAAGAGCTGAAACTTGAAAAGGAATCCTGTAAAAAGTGGAAACATGGTCATAGTGGTAGGAAAGGGCATGAGAGTATTGCATAGGCATGCATGGAGAACATTAGGAAGGCCAAGGTGGAAGGGAGAGGCTCCAGGAGCTTGAGCTTTGTGGACATGCAAAGAGAAGACTAAGGTGACTTGAGCACGGGTGCAAAACATTTTCCTACCAAGCTCCTCAAGTTAGCTGCCAAAGGTATAATAACATCTGATGTCTGAGAGTTGCAGCCAGACAAATCTAGGCCAGAAATAAGGCACAGTTGTGGAGACTAATTAGCAGCTGAAATAACTGAGCAAGGTGTGCGGTCAATTCTCCATCAGCTGCAGTTTTTGAATCATGATGTGATTCTTTGGGGAGAACAAATGAGGATTCATCCTAGGAAATCATGCAGCCAGCGTGGACAGATGAAAAGATCAGCTTCAAATCTTATGATCTATTCATTTAGTATGCATTTAAGGACAGACCTGCTAAGCCAGAACTGCTGATTTCCTAGGATGAATCTTCATTTGATCTCCCCAACTGAGTCCACTGGAGCATGCAAATTAGTTACCTGGTTCTTTCCCCTTATCCCATCTCAGACGGCTCAATCCTATTCTACATTGATGTGCCTGGGTGGCCAGGACCAGGCTCCCAAGAGAGATGGAGTGGCTCAGTGAGATGGAAGGTCCTTGGTCTTGCCACTTAGCCCTTATGTGCTTTCTGCACCTTGCATTTAATATTTGGAATGGTAATAATAATGATAATGATGATATCAGCTAAAATGGGGCAAACCGCAGTAGAACCATTTCTGTCCCACTGGAAGTTTGGGCCAGAGCCAGAAAGTAATGCAGCATCTGTCTCATTGAGCCACACTCCCTCATCCTGGCCCCGATGTATCCTTCCACCTTAACTAGCTTCTTCTTGGGTAATGCTGAGCCTGGGGCTTGGTGCTTAAGGAACTTTTCTGGGAAGCAGAAGATGCAGGCTCAAATCCCTTCTAGGTCAAGGGTACCTTAAATGCGGATTTCAAGTGCACTAAGCACTGAGTTATTGGGCTGAAAGGCACCCGTGTTGCTTCCAGCAAGTACACACACCTCTGATATTCCTGTTTTGTTGCCTATGGAGAGATAAGCCTAACCGTGTGTAAGTGCCGTAAACCACAATTACACTGCTATGTGAGTGCCACTTAGGCACCTCAAGGCAAAACAGGATTTGGACCTTGCTTTCTGACATCTGCTAATAGAAACATGAGGGCAAGAGACTTGGGGGACACACACACGGGGTCCTTTTTTATTTCCTGCAAACCTGGAGAGCACAGGGCAGTTTTTCAAATAGTGCTCTGCAGCCAGCAGGGCTGGAAAACGTCAAGTGAGATCCTAACCCCATTGGTTGGTTTAATGTCCTCTAGGGATAAGTAAGATGATGTGCCTTCCATAAATTGGCACAATGTTTTGTCACCGTCTCTTAACTATACTGTGGTTTCCACATATGGTGCCTTCTATTATCTGGTTTTCACCCAGTCCTCATCTGACCCGGTGTTTTTCATAGACTTCCAGGGACTACAGTGCTGCCTTTGCCTTGGCTTTGCAACGTGGTTTATACAGATTTTTTCACTGACCTCATTTCAGTTTTTGCATTGTCAACGTATGTTTTTGTCGATGTAAGTTTACTCTTTGCAAGATTTGCATAAAACAATCACCTTTTTCCCTAGAACGCGAAGGGAAAAGGAAGTGTGAACTTTGCAAATATTAGAATTGTTCTTTCGGCTTCAGGAAATCGGGTGATTTCACCTGAAAAAAAAAAATGGAATTGTGCTTTTTCTCCTCTCCTTTATAAACCACAAACATCTTCTTTGATTTTTTTTTCCTGAGGGTTTTGGTTTTTTGTTTGTTTGTTTGTTTGTTAAATAACTGCTGGTTTTAATTTCATTTGTTTCCTGTTCCCACTAGAATCAGTGGCAAAACTCCCCTCGCTCCACAGCTGGCTGAGAGCTATGGGGAATAGCTGGTGTTGGTGTTTCGCATCCATCTTTTTTCCTCCTCCATAGAAAGATGGGCAATGGATAGGGTTGGGTGGCAGTTGTGAGGAGCTCGGGCAGTGTCTTTGTAGATGAAAAACTTGATTCATCTTTGTTACAGTTATGTTGTCACTGGGTTATTCAGTTTGGTCTTGGGGTAGATGATGGTTCCATTTCTTTTTTATTTTTAAAAGAATGTTACCAGAGGATTGCATGGACACTGTTTTGTCAATAAAAAGAATCAGACAAAATGGGTATCAACTTTAATGGAGCAGGAGATGGCCCATGATGGACTCCAAGTTTTGTCTCCCCTGTTCTTGCAGGTGGAGATCCATAAAGCTGAGCTTGAGAGATGTCCCATAGCTCTCAGTGGAAAAGACGGGGTGGGAAACCTTACACGTTACAAATCTTCTGAGTCCTCATAGGTTAGCACAAAGCAGCTTGATGAATCTGCTGGGCATGTATCTGCTCTGGAGTGGACAGGAAACACATAGGGTTTCTTCTGGAAGGGCAGAGAGCCATGAGTTATCGCATGTATGGGAAGAACAAGGTGTTGAAGGAAGTGGGTTGTGAACCTTGGGAATCCTCCGTGCCCTAGAGTGTAGTAAGGCCTCTTGCCCATGTCTTGGTACATGGAGCACACTGCCAAGGATGGTTTCAAGACAAAGACTGGTGACCCTGGCAATAACCGGTGATGGTTATAGCTCTGTCACAGGCGAGTATTGATGTAAGTGGGTGATAATGAAAGCGGGCAAAAGCCCATTATGAACAGTTCGACTCTGGGCTTGCCATCCCTCAGAAATGGGCTGAATCCTGCGATGTGCTTGAAAGCCTTCAACTTGCACTGAAGTCACTCGGTGCAGAGGGCTTCCTGCATCGTACAGCAGATCCTTATTGCCCTACAGGGTATTAATGCCAAGTCCGCAGGGCCCAGATTGAAACCAGCCAAGACGTACCAGCCCACTTCTGACTCCTGCTGAGTTCAGTAGGAGCTGAGAGCACTCAGTCCCTCAAAAAACCCGTAACTCTCACCCACGTTTGGTCTCTCCAAGTAATCACAAAGTGAAGAAAAAACTAGTCCACCACAACTTCTTACTGCTGTTGACTCCAAACGAGCGGCTTCTCTTCTAGCATCACAGCATGTCCAAACACAAGAAAAGATCACGATCTTTGCATCCATTATATTTTAGATGAAAAATCTAGGCTACGTAGAAACAAGGTATAACTGTCCTGCCTTGTGGTAACAACATTATAACTCTAAGATGCTGTAGTATAGCAGATCCCTCCCAAAATGGTTAGCTTATCAGGTACAAAGCAAAAAAAAAATAAATAAAAAGACCCAGTTGCACAGAATAGAAATGGGTCCCTGTTGTAAAAGTTAGATCCAGATCTGGTTTCCAGCTGCATGAGAGTTTGGCCCGGGGTGGATTGGCTGGGGTCATGATCAGGACCGAGGGCGTATGTGAAATATAAGTAGAGGCTCCAATGCTAAGCCCTTGGTCCCTAACCCTTCGAAGTGTGGGGGTGTTTTGATTTGGGAGAATGGATCAAGCTCGTGATAACAAATACGCTGATGCAGAATTCCTTAGAAATAATGAGTGAAGGAAAACATATGGGTCAGTGATTTGTACTTCAGCATTTTTCTTCCCCTGTAGATTTTTGTGAGAGCTCTTCCTGTATTGTACCCGCCCCGTTACGATCGTGTAGAGAGCGAGCGAGGTCCTCGATCAATGCCTATTGTCTGACTTTGTGGATTTGTGTGTCTTCCGGCAGGTGTGTCCTCTGTGGCGTCCCTGATGTCCCTGGCTTGGGTGCTAGCCTCCTATCACAAGCTTCTTCGGGACTCTAGGGATGACAAGAAGAGTATGAGCTACAGAGGGGCCCTCATACATCTCTTCTGGCGCCTCTTCACCATCTCATCCAGAGTTATTTCTTTTGCTCTCTTTGCTTCCATCTTCCAGCTCTACTTTGGGATCTTTGTAGTGGTCCACTGGTGCGCCATGGCTTTCTGGATCATCCATGGTGGGACAGACTTCTGCATGTCTAAGTGGGAGGAGATCCTCTTCAACATGGTGGTAGGGATTGTGTACATTTTCTGCTGGTTTAATGTCAAGGAAGGGCGGACTCGATACCGAATGTTTGCATATTACACTGTAGTCTTGACAGAGAATGCTGCCTTGACACTCCTTTGGTATTTTTACAGAGATCCTAACACTACTGACTCATATGCCGTGCCAGCACTGTGTTGGGTCTTTCTTAGCTTTGTTGCTGGGATAGCTTTGATGCTGTTATATTATGGTGTGCTGCATCCCATGGGGCCAAGAGCTAAGATTTTTGCCAGCTCCTGTTGTGCCGAGCTGCTCTGGGGCATTCCTTTGCCCCCTGATGTTGAGCCCATGGCACCTCAAACCCCTGGGTACCGGGGGGCCCAGGCTACGCCTACCAGAGCGGTCACGGAGCAACAGGAGGAACTCACAGCTGACACTTGCTTGCCAGTTTTCCAGGTGAGAGCAATGGTGCCATCTACTCCATCTGGGCGGGCCTACTACCCAGAAGGTCCTCTCATTAAGATTGACATCCCAAGAAAAAGGTACCCCGCATGGGATGCTCATTTTGTAGACAGGAGGTTAAGAAGGACTATCAACATTCTCCAGTATGTCACCCCCACAGCCGTAGGTATTAGGTATAGAGACGGACCTCTCTTATATGAGTTGCTACAATATGAATCTTCACTTTAAAGCTCCTTTAAAAAAGAGGGAAAAAAAGGTAAAAGAGGGGACCTTATTTTTGTTTACGGTAAATACAGATCATGAAACAACCACAGCCCTTCCGATAAGCTTTCTTTCTGGTTGCTGTATGTATAAAAAAAAAGAAAAAAAAAAAAGATATTCTCTATGTTTTGTAAGTAAAAACAAAAAGAAAAACTTTTCTTTTGTTTTTTACACGCAAGAAACAGTATTTCAACTTCCACACCTAGGATCCAGAGGTGGAGAAGAGGCGTCTCCGTATCCGTTTTATACCTTATACCAAGTGTTAACATTATTTATGGGATTGGTGCTGATTGAAAAATAAAAACAAACAAACAAACAAACAAACCTACAACTGCCTTATGCCCTGAGGTGCTGAGTTTCATTAAGTACTGTCACCTTTCTCATGCAAAACTCTTCAGTGATTTTATGCCAGGAAAAAAAACGAACAACCGTAATGTACAAAACGTTAAAAAAAAAAAAATAATAAGCAAAGAAAAGCAAAGAGAAACAACAACAGCAAACCTACAACGATGACAAAAAAAAGAAACGTGCAAACAAAAAAATCGCTGCTCTTATTGGCTTTTGGTGAAAAAGCAAACCGATTAAAGATGAGAAAGCAAAGCAGAGACACCCCAAAAGACGTTTGAATCTTAAATGGTTGAAAGAGACGATCAGGGCCGTAACACAATTTGGCGACATGATTATAACATAGTTTGGTCCTGTCGTTGCGGACTGGATCAAACCCTGTTATGAAAGCAATCCCCCGACACAATGGTTTTCTTAATGTGAATGGACCACACGTGATGGCCAGCTATGCCCAGTTTGCACCAAATTCCCCCAGTGATACTGTACCTGATCTCACTTGCAACAGTTTTACACACCGTAACTCCATGGACTTCAGTCGGCTTACTCCTGATTCACGCTGATGCGAGTGAGTCTAGAAGGAGGCCTGTCATGTTGATTTCTGGAAACTAATCCGTGATCTTTAAATTACATACCAAAAATATAGTACAAAAGTAGATTTACGCATATCTAATAACTATTTCAGTAATAATAAAACTCAGCATAGTAGCAAAAAGAAAGTCAATTTAAAGGCACAATACTTGATCAGTGACTGGCAAAATAATTTGACCTGCTGTATCATTTTAAGGCTGTAAAAAGGCATACTTGTATTCTTTGTACTCTTGTGTACGGCCTGTCATGTTCCATTCAGTACAAGCCTTAAAGTGATTGTAAAGCACTCTTTCTTTAATTTTATTTGGGGGGGGGGGGGGGGGGGGGGGGTTTTTTTTTTTTTTTTTGGGGAGGGGGGGGATTTTGTTTTGTTTTTTTTTTAAAGGAAAACAAAACTGAAAAAATTTGGGATAAAATCTTCAAACCGTAATAACCTGCTATCGACTCCTTTCTAAAGATGATTTGGTGCTTTGTATTTTTGTTGATGCTATTGTTGTGACTTAGCTGAGAATTGACTCAGTACCTTCGGGGACCTGCTGATATAGCTTTTTGGTGTCACTCTCTACTGTAAGTACACGGCAAGAAACAACACCACAGGAAACTCAAGAGCGTAGTGCGAGCACCCCGGTTTTAGCTTAGCGTTTTCACCGCGAAAGAAATCCTTCCGCCTCCGTTGATAGCCAGGCTTAGAAGGAGATCTGCTAGGGGTTTGGTGGCCGACCAGACGTGCTCCCGTAATCGTCTCGGTGTCTGAAGATTTTGCATCTCTTTAATTCTGTTGCTGTGTTGTGATCTCCTTGTTTCAAGTGAAATCACAGGTCGTGTGTATGTTAAGACCATTTTCCTTTACGCGAGTATTGCTCCTTTAAAAGAAAATCCCCGTTTCAGGGCATCGTTCAATCCCGCCATCCCTCAGCTTGGTGGGGAAAAGCAACAACAACAACAAAAGCTATTTTCAGTGAATACTGGAGTATTTTCTGTGTGTAATTGTAAATTTTTTTATTCCAGAAATACTGTAACTATCTAGGGTGCAAACCTCCCATGTTGACCTATTCAGAAAACAGGATCATCATTGGGAGTGGGGGGGGGGGGGAAAATTTTTTTTTTTATTTTTGTTTGGGGTTTTTTTTTTTTAACAAACCCTTTCCTTTTTTAAAAAAAAAAAATTATAATAGGTGTTTAAAGAAACTAGTGCAAATTTTATATAACAGTTTAAAGAAGCTGAATGCTTTCTTCGCCTGAATATACCTGAATAGAAACATTTTTTCAATCCATAATGCTTTGCAGTGTTCTGAGCGGATCGAGTTGTTTTTGTTGGATTTTTTTTTAAAGAGGAAAACTAACAATACTTAAATATGTATCAGTCCCTTTATACGGAGGACAGGGCTCATTCATGCCAAACTGCAGATATACGGCAAAGTTTATACCAAGCCAAATTGCCGCTGGTACTGTAAATCCCAGTCACTTAACCTCGATTTCAATCCAGCACTTCTGGGCTTTGATTACAGCCTCTCCAATGGTCACATTTTCACACCGAGGACAGGGTTTTGCATTCATTGCGCCCCATTCTAATTCATCATCTGTATTGGCTCTCGCGCACCCATGTATTTGGCCTGAAGAAGGGGGTTTTTTGCCTTCTTCATTATTGGGAAGCCCTTTGCTTTGCTTCATTTTCATCGCACTTCCCGGCTCATCAGCATGACCCCTCCTGTAAAACAAGAAGTCATTTGTAAAGTGATCTGGACGTTCGTAGCTCCAAGCAATTCATGAAGGGTGTCCGGTCCACCACCGCATGGGTCAGCAACCTGCGGCCCGAGTGCCATCTTATCCAGCCCGTGGACGTGGGGCTTCGGTAGCTGTTAGAAGTGGGGGGCTTCAGTGGCAGTTGCTTTCCCTATACCGCCGCGGGGAGAAGCACCAGCTGCAGGAGCTGCCCCCACGCTCAGCGCCGGTGGTAGCTGGGTCCCAGCAGCCACCCAGCTTCTAGCCCACCTCTGACCTGAGCTGGGCCGATCCCTGAAAGGGCTGCTGACAGCTGTACTTCAATGAAATGTTCCACTCTTCTCCTAACAACTGATTATTTTAGAGATCCAGATACACCGTCCATCACTAGTGCCAATCGGGCAATGCACCAAGCATTTTCCACTGGTTAGTTGTCTGTGCACTTCTTCGTACAATATAACAACTAGGGCTTTCTTTCTCAAATTATCGATTACTCCAATCTTTCCCCTATCCACTGAAAAGATATTTCAAAAGATCTACCTGCCCTCAACAACATTCAAACCTTTCTCGTAAGCAGAGCGTTTAGCAAAGGGAGAACGTCATCGCTCTCAGCTGGGCCGGGTGCGCATGGGAACCCGTGCCGAATCATGGTGCTCTGTCCTGATCTGGTTTCAGTGCCTCCGATAAGGGGGCTTCCAGCAGTGCACCTTGCCCATCTGGAGTGATACAGCGGGATCTGGCGCACAGCCCAAGGGCATCTCTCCTTTCCCAAAACCTCCTCTGCCCACTGATCAGTTTTCCAGGAAATACCATCCTCGCGTCTCAAATGTTTGAAAAAAATAAAAAGAAAAGAAAAAAAACAAGGTTGTAGGTTCGACAACGAATGCATGGCTTCGGGAACCGCTTCCCTTCATGCTCCCATAAAGAGGGCCGGTTTCTGCCATTCTTGCTCAGGAGAGCCAGACCCATTGCAGTCAGCGTGACTGTCCAACCTGGTAAGGAGCCCACCATGGGCTATCTCACCCACGCTTGAGGATTTGCAGGGGCTGAGCCTCATTTGTGGCCCTGCCTGATCCGCTCCGCACATTAAATGACCGCGAGTTTTAGGACCCTGCTCCTTAATGGCTCCTCTGCAGACTCGCCCCTTGTCTGCACCACCCACCTTTGAGGGTGACAGAAGCAAAAGGGGGCGAAACAGGCTAAACGCAGCCTTGCCCCTTCAAGACAGTGCTAATTCCATCTCGTGTGTTAATCCGATGTTTTGGTTTGCAGGTTAATTAACTTCATTCTCCACCTCCCAAGATCTTTCTTCTAGGTGATTCATAGCACGTTACAATTATTAAAGGCTTCATCAGCATCAGTTATTCTCCCAACAAATCATTACTTTATTTTGCCCAACTCTGCACAACGTATTTCTGTGCCTTTCCTATTTGACCCTGCTTTGAGGCCCGGATCAGCAAGAGCCTCATTTTTATCTGGGGGCTGTTTGATTTTCAAGGGTTACTTATCTGAAAGTTAGCTCTGTGATCACAAACCTTACTGAATTAGGGTCCTTAGTGCTGGGGACTAGCTAGTGTTGTGGCCAACATTTTTCTTCCGGGTCTTTTGGAAGTTTCATCACCATTTCCATGCCCTTTTCCAAGCCGCTGGCAGAGGAGATACAAGAAGGCAAAGTTCCTGGTGAACACTGATCCTTGCGTCAACCCAAAACACCCTTTGCTTTTGGTGTCCACTTTGTGTTTTCTTAAGTCATTGGCCCCTGGTACTTATCTTGTAGGCTAGAATAAGCATTGTATCCTATCCAAAAAAGGTTAAAATGATGGCATCTTTTTCCTAGACCTCTGTAAAGTGGAATAAATAACAGATCAGTGTGTTAAAACATGTAGGGCTTTGTTGAGTTCAATCAACAGTGAATTAGGCTACAAAAAGATGTGGCATTTGTCCCAGGACAAGTTGCACCACTGTTTGTCTTGGAACAAAAAATCCCGGGATTGCTGTGTACACACATGACACTTCCAGTCCGGGTTTAGCGAGCGCTGCCACTTTTCTGCCATTGACTCAATGATGCAAACCTGGGACAACCCTTCAGACACACGTGGTGATGTCCCGGGGCATGCTGTTAGGACTTCTTACCCTGTGAACCTTTTCAGGGTTTGTCCTGGGACAAGGCACATCAACCTGTGAATGATCACAGTTTGTCCTGTGATAAAATGGTTTCTTTCCTGACAAATTCGACCTGTGTCTGTACCCTTAGTTGGCACTTTGGGGCTGATTTGTGTTGAGTTACCCTGGTCTATTCTCTTGTGAACAAGACCTGGGACTACAACTGGATAAAATGCATCAGCACTAATGAAGATAGGTTTCCTCCACCGTTCAGCTGACAGAGCATCTCTTACCACGCCGTGTTATTCAGTGCTTAAGGTCATCAGGTCTAAGGATATTTCTGACATAATACTAATAACCGTGGGGTCTTCTTTCCTTCCTTCCTTCCTAATATACCCAGAACTCTAGTATTATACATGTGTATTCAGCTAACTTGGAGATGTGAATGAGTCAGTGCAGACCAAAATCAGCAATGAAAATGTAGGAGTTACAAGGCATCTGCTTATGTTCCTGTCATGCTTTGCTACCCACGCTCCATTTTATTCATTTGAAATACAGGCAAACCAAATTACAGAAGTGGATCTGACTTTACCTAATTGCCAGTGGAAAATGTTAAGGAAACACTGATTTAAATGTAAATCAGTTGGGGGGGTTTGGGATTTTTTTTTACAATTTACTGGATTGGTGCCACTTGTCCGTGTCCACTCTTCTGCCCTTTCCTGAAGCTATTAGGACTTAGCAAACATTTTTATTTTGAAAAATGAGGTGAAATAGCACAAAAATATTCACTTTGGAGCTGTGCAGGGTGTGTTCATAAAGGCATGCTTTCCACAATGAGAAGGAGCGTCTGCCCATTGACTTCAACAGCAGCATGCCCATGCTCTTTGGTTAGGGTATTTTGAAAGCATGAGATTCACTTCACAGCCGCATCCATGTTTCCTGACATACAAGAAAGAGCTGTCCCCTCCATTTGTGCAGCATGATCCACCCCGTCTGGAAAATGTGGTCTGAGGTTTTCCTGGTGCATTGTAATTGAAGCTCAGACGTGCTTTGAAAAGGGAAACGTGCTACTGTTACATCTGCAAAACCTTCTCGTGCCTGCTTGCTGTGCGGCTCTTGCAGGAGACAATTTGGAAGCTGCCAGGGTCAGTGGAAAACTGTGGAGCCAGGCTTTTCACTGATACCTGTTCTTGTATCGGGTGAGCTTTGCACTAGGCTCTGCTGTAGTCAAATTGGATCCCCAAAATCATAGATAAGCCAGGACAGCAGGCTTTAGATATTTTCGGTCATGGTAGAAAGGATACAAATTCACCTGCAAACCTTTCTGTTCCTGCAGGTTGCAAGCATTTATTTCACCAATTATCCACAGCCCTGGAGTTTCCTGGGGATGGTAATAGCCCAGGGTTGTGATTGTGCTGGTGTTTTATTAATTTTTTTTTTCCCCCTGTGGTGCTCAGGTGTATTCTGGTGCAGAGACTCTCAGCCAGTTTGAATGAGGGGACCAGAGGCTATCCCAAATAGACGTGGGCAAAGTTTTCACTGTGTACAGAATGCATTTCCAGACCATCAGGTACCACTAGCGATTGTTGTAATTTCTTCATGAGCGCCTCCAGAATTGTCTCATTGTTCGGCTGTGTTTGCACTTGGAAATACCGACACGGGAACTCTTTTCTGTTGGGCGGGAAAGGGAGAGGTACTATACCGAGCCCAATGCTGTCTGTGTTCAGTCCGCGTTCGTGGCTTCACGGGCAGTTTGGGCTCACGTGAAGCAAAACAGCTCTAGGCAAATGAAATAGCTGCATCTGTTCCCATCGGATCTTTGTATACGATGAGTTTGGCAATACAGGGGGTGAAAAAAGACCGCCGGGCGGGTGATCTGGACCTGAACATGCACCGCCCGGTTGGAAGCTGCAGTAAAACCTGAACGATCGAGCTGGTGAAAGCCATGTGGTTGGTTTTGTTAAACAAGGGCGTGTGCCCTGGGGTACATTAAGCAAGGGCAAGCAGTCCGAAATGATCTGAGAGTATAACCAGCCGTTCCCAAATGAGGGGTTGTGACCCTTTCTGGGGTCAGAGCCGTGATAAGCAAGATTGTAAACCTCAAAGGGGCCCTTAAGCATTAACCCCAGGTGCCCTTAATGAATAGAGGGTAGAGCTTCACTGCACCTCCTCTGCTCTGTGCTAAGTGTCTGCTCCAAACCAGGGCAACTCAACACAGCCGTTCAATGAGAAGCTGCCCTCGTTTAGTGCTCATCCCGGGGTAAGAGTGGAAGAGGTCTCAGACCAGCCGAGATGCAGTGAGTCCCCCCTCCCCGATCATTTCAGGCACGCAACTCTATGTGTACAGGCTCACCTGAAATGATGGGACTGAGAAGGGGGTCACAGCCAGAGACAATTTGGGAACCACCGGTAAAAGCTCGCCTTTCTCATCCCTTTGGGACACATGCAGCAAGGTAACAAGTCTGGACAAGTGGGGGACTTAGCAATATGCCCAGTTCTTTGGATGTAAGGAGCGCTGGGTCTGTTAGACGGTCTGGTAAGACTCGAGATGAGCAAGATCACGGTCTCAAGGTTGTAGCAGATTGCTGGGTGACGGGACACCTGGGTTTCACGCCCAGCTCTGCCACAAGTCGCCGCAGAACCCTAGGCAAGTGATTTAACCTTTCTGTGCCTACAGTCTACCCATCTGTAAATGGGTATAATAATACTTACCTACCTCACAGGGGTGTTGTGAGGCTTAAGTTAATGTGTGTCAAGCCCTTAGACGAAGGGTGCTATGAGTGCAAAGTATTATTATTATTATTATTGCTGGGTTTGTTTGCTTACCGGGAATGGAAAGTGAAAGAGGTATTTTACCGCTCGCTAAAGGAAAGCAGAATTAGGCATGTCTTTGTAGAAAGCTGCCTTAAATCTGCTCTTTCCTTAAAAGCAACGCATAAAGACAATGGCTCTGTGAAATGTGGAAGCTTTGCTTTCTTGGTCAGGTGTATTAATGCTTTTCCTCACACTGTTTGCAATATTCAGGGTTTGGAGTTTTCTTGCCACAACACACGACCCTTCCCCCCCTTCCTTTATATCTACAGAAACTTGAAACTAAAGGTCAAAGAAATCCTTTCTAAGCCAAGCAGATTGCTAATGAATACTTGAATTTTTGAAAGTTGTACTCATCCGCCATGGTGAACATGCACGAATCTTTAAGTCATCAGCTTTTGTCTGAATACAGTGAAACATTTGCTCACGCTGGTTTGGAATAGCCTTGACTTGATTGGGGAGGCTGGCACACTGTTGTTTGCTGAGGACTCTGGGATGTTGGAAAACAAGAGTCTTTGCTGGAAAATATGTCGGGGGCGGGGGGGGGGTTGCCTTTCAGTTCCTTGACTGCCTAGCACAGCACAATAATTGCAATTTCCTTTGCTGTATGATCGTGTTTTTATAATGGTACTTCCTTACATAAAGAGCAAGAAAGTTTGTGAAAGAGTCGCATCCTAGGCTCAACAGACATACTGTATGCCCCAAACGGTTTACACGTGTAACTCTTCTCAAGGTACTTGCGTCCACAGAGAAAAACACCTGATGCCCTCTGAGACTACAGCAGGCCTTCCCCGGCTGTCCTGCCTCAGGCCAAACTCCCATTGATGCTAATAGGAGTTTTGGCTCCGGGCTGCAAGATTTGTCTGTCAAGTTGAATGCATTCCTGGTTTAACTCGACTGCGGTCAGTGGGGCTATGCCAAGGATGGATTTCCTTATAACACTGGAAGGAGCCTAGTTAATTGTCCTCCATATCATTATTTATAGTGGTCAGATAAAGACTATTTTGACCACAAAAAAATATGTGGTTCTGCTTTTCATCCCAATTCCTTTATTGCCTACATTTTTTGGACTGGCTCTTATCATTGCATGATGCGACCTTTGCATCTGAAAGGAGGGAGGAATGGAGAGGAGAGTTCTCTCTCTCTTTTTTTTTGTACAAAGATTTGATCGCTGTTTTGCTCAGGGCAAACTGTCATCTTCTTTGCCCTGAGTAAGGACAGCAAACTCTGGCCCCATTGTGGAAAGCTACGCAGTTTTCCCAAAGGCTGCCGTCTTTGCTGACCCAAGAGCTTGAGTTGGATCAAGAAAGAGCGCAGCCAAGAACACCCCTTTGAGCCTGCCGAGTAAAGTGAGTGCCAGTCTCCAGTTTCAGTCTCCTACTACAATAATTCAAAGCCTCCTGGTTACATGAGCATCCAGACTCTTGCCTTTCAGCCTGCCTTCTTCCCTCCAGGAGCTGCCAACCATTTAAAGACTCCGAAGCCCTGGGATTGCAGCCAGGCTTCTTGTCCTGGGAAGCAGCTTTGGGTTTCTTCCTTCAGCATTTATCCCCTAGCCATTTATTTTCCCTATTGCAAGCACTTAATCGAGTGCTGCCGGTTTCTTTTCAAAGCTTATGTCTGAATAACACCAAGGCTGGAGAAGGCTGCAATGTCACCCTGCTCAGGCCGGTGCCAGACGCTCCATCCACCCACCTGCATGGCGGCAGCAGTTCTGGGCATCGCCTCCCTGTCCCGAAACACAGCCTTTACCCTGCTGCTCCCTTTATTTAAACTATTCTGTCTTTAAAAGACACAGCCTTGTTTGAGCAAGGTGGGGCATGCAAGGTGCAGAAGGTGGGTAAAGAGCTGCATATCTCTGATCAAAAAAATGAAATGCCAACTGCTTTTAAATTAACTGCAACCCCCCACCCCTTCCCTAGGAGAAGCAAGGGATACATAGCAGGCAAAGAAACAAGGGCATCGTGTAGACAAAAATAAAATAAAAAATCCCCAAAATTTATATTATAAGTAAATACTTCCTTCATTTTCCCTGAAAATGTATCATTCAGCAATGTGGCCCTGTTCGTTATCAGTGTGTTTTGCATTTCGTTTAGTTTAAGCAGTTTAGTCTAGTTGAAGTAACAATGATTATGTTTAGTGCAGAGAACAAAAGACCAGGAGGGTGAGCTTCCTCTACACTACACGCTTCCATTTCTGATCCGAGGTTGACAGGAAGTCGTTCTTCAGACGTAAGGCCTCTAGTTGGTTTGTCTGGCGGGGTGTGTGTATGTGTGTGTATATCTATCTATCTATCTATCTATCTATGGATAGATAGACATAGAGCAATTAAAGATAGATAGATAGATAGATAGATAGATAGATAGATATGCATCTGCATATGTATATAGATGCATATGTATAGATAAATATGTATATAGATGCATATGTATATGTGCATTCATATAGGATTAGCTACATGCACACGTGATGTTGGTGCAAACATATATATGTTTTAATATATATGACTACATTTAGAATTGTAACCAGCTTTTTGAGATGATGAAAAGAGAGGTTTGGGGTCTGAGGTGCTAGCAACTGGAAACGCTCACCAGGGCTTGAAATGAATATTTCTTGGATGGCTTTTTAACTCCTCGGGAAATGGAGTTAAAAGAAGAACAAGCATCCAAATTCCTCTATGGAAATATAGTCTCGTTGTACTCTTCTCTTGAAAGGAGCATGGGTGCCCAAAGAAAGGGCCAAATGTAGGGTTGGTGCAAACGACTGCAATTCTTTGGCCTGGCGGCATCCATTTACACCCTTCTTCCACCTTGGCTTCATGTTGGACTGTGCAAAATTTGTCTGACCAAACCATGGACTTCAAACCATGGGAAGCTTAGTTGAGCTTTGGGTTTCATGACCATTGTCAAGCTCTGCCTTGGCTCTTCAGAGGGTTTGTGGACATCTCGAGCTAACCCGGGCCTGTTTCGTGGCCTTCAAAGTGTCAAGACCAAAAGACAGAATTCTCTTCTCACTTAAGAAAATCCCAAGGAAGAACTGCACCCTGAGCGTTAAAAGGAGATTAAGCCTGTGGTGTGGCAATGCTTTGTTGAATAAGAAAAAAAAAAAGACAACTATGTCTGGGCATGATTTTTATCTGAAGACCTTTCTGTAACATCCTAGATTGGCAGCTAAGCTTTTTTAAATGGGCAGAGCCCATACTCTTCACTGGAGCTTCATCGTGAGCTCTCATCGTTTGCTGAGACCCAGCCCTCAAAGCAAAGCTTGGGGTCTATGAAACCAGATATGTTTTTATGAGCAGGAAGAGCTGAATTTTGCACAGTCTTTACCTGAACCATGTCACTGCAATCCTTGGGCCTTATTCTGAATACTCATGGTTACTGCTACCAAGAGTGAGAGTCGCTGGCTGCCTGGCTCATCGTTTTTCTACGTTAACCTTGATGCAGTTGTAAAGGAAAATGGTTTCTCATCAGGAACCCCAAAGCAACGATGCTACTGGCCTCAGGCAGCGCTGACCATTGGCTGCGAGAGAATTAGCCCTATTTGTCCAAGTAGCTAATTTGGCCCATTGCTGCTGTTGAGATGAAAGCCCCAAATCTAATTTCAGATCCTCCTCCCCCACGTTATTACATGGCAGTTAAACCTCTCCCGTATACTCAAAACAGCTGCTGCGTTTTCCCGCTGATGCCATGTCCCAGACCTGCTGTCGGGACCCAGACACCAATGCCGTATTTTATCACAAAACCACTTTCGCCGCCAGAGCTGTTCTTTCCAAATGCAACACAAGACCTCTTCAAAACCCCTTCCCTCCCTTTCCCCTTCCATGTTTGAGGCCAACACAATTATTTCCAAACTAATATGGACCCAGAACAAAGTAGCACGATGGACTTTTTTTTGCCGCCCACCCCTGCCCAGGAATTATCGTCTTCCTCCAGCCAGACTCTGCTCACCACCACACCGGTCTGAATCTGGGATAGGTCCGTTAGACTGCCGCTGGGAGAGGCAAGCGTATTTGTTGTCTAGGGATGGTGGGCCTTGCCTTGGCACCCTGGGAAACTACAAATCTCCCTCCGTGGTTAAAGGGAAGACACTAATTGTATAACAGTTACATTCTTGGGACGAATGATGAAAAAAACCAGGAAGGTAGGGTGCAGGTCATAGGATAATAAGGAGGATTTCAAGGGGGGAACGCCAAGCAGATAACACCAGCTCATGCCCATTGCCCTGCAAGTGTTTCTAAGGAACATGTGGACACCACCCAGTGAAACTCTGCCCAGAGACATAGACAGGTTGTGAAAGAAAGAGAGTCCCGTCCCTCCCACCCCCCAGATCCCTGTGTTGCCCCCAGCCATTGCCTTCTTCCTGGACTGGGCTAGACAGAAGACGAGATTGGGAGGGACGGCCCTATTTGATGTGCAGGAGAGGGGCAGGAGATTGGGCTACATGGATCTCTGGTCGAAGGTTGCCAACCCTCCAGGATTGCCCTGCAGTCTCCAGGAATTAGATATAAATCTCCAGGAGACTGCTGAGAGTCACCCGGGGGATAAATCATAGGGCATTCATTTTAAGAAATATTCAATATTGAACCCGATTTATACAGTAGTCCGGTGGACTTTTAAAATGCAATAGTAAAATGCTTTCCTGACATATGTCTGCACACCATCATTCATAATGGATATATATGCAAGCATGCAGGCACATTCCCGTCATGTGTCACGGGCACATTGGCGCTCTGGAAACCTCCTGGACTAGATTCAGAGTTGGCAGCCCTACTCCGGTCTGACCCCGTATGCCATCCTTTATGTTCTTGTAGTCATACTTCAGCAGACCTGCTGTGCATTTACGCTGCTGTAAGAAAGATCATGCACCAAATATTCCCAAAGTTTGGCTCAAACCCCTCCACAATTACGACTGTATTTTTTTTTTTCACCCAACATTCTTTAATTTGGCTTTAACCAACCTGAGCAATTAAATATTTGTTCAGTTATTCTTGATAAATAATGATTCTCATTTACTCTAAGGTCCCCTGACAACCCCTTTGATAGTAAAAATGAGTTTTAAAGGAGACAGGATTGCATTTAAAGCCATTGTAAAGCTGCTTTAAATTGCAAGAGTGGCATAAAGAGGACATAGTCTAAATGAGAAATTGCGTGTAGGAGTTGGCACTTTCATGCCTGATAATATCTTAGGCGATGCTGTGAGACATTTTATCCAGAATTGCAAATTTTGAGTCAGCCATAAGCAAAACCAGTGGGAGAACAAAGTGGTTGAAAGTTACTGTGAACGGATCTGGACTCGAAAGCCATATGGTAGATGTAAAGGGGTCTTGATGTAGATGAAGAGTCGGAAATTTACACTAAACCCCCAAATTCTGACTTCCACTACAAACATTTTAGGAAGAGGTAGCTTTGTCTTGCAGAACAGGAGGGATACGATGGCCTCTCCTGGTTCCTTCCATCCCTGGTTTCTGGGAGTGAACTTAATTCCCGCCATGGATCATTTGTTTTCAACGCAACATTTTGTTATTTCCAGCTAGGAGGACGCAAGTGAAAATATTCTTTCTCCATCAGCATTTCAGTGGGAAACAATACTTTTCATTTTCGAATGTCATTGCAGAGCGCTTTGTTCTGCAACGTAGGGTCACGTAGTGG
Organism: Alligator sinensis; assembly: GCF_000455745.1. Classification (NCBI taxonomy): domain Eukaryota; kingdom Metazoa; phylum Chordata; order Crocodylia; family Alligatoridae; genus Alligator; species Alligator sinensis. The sequence goes on along the minus strand of NW_005842292.1, from coordinate 856,729 downwards.
CTAGTCACAACACTAGATCCTGAGTATTTACACAACACGATGATGGGTGTCACATCATTTTCTAGCACACACTTCATGGATGCTGCCCCTGCCCCGACATCCAGTATTTTATAGGCATCAATGATCCAAGTTAAGCAGAGAGGGATGGGTAGGTTATTTTGCTAGAGTTTTTTTCCCCTCCTTTTATTCAATATCAAATTTAAATATTATCCCTATTATTGTGCAGAGGAGGAAACATGGCACCTGGAAACCAAGAGCTATATCTTGGCCACTGATTTGCTATGCGATTTGAGAGTCTCTGCCAGTGTTTTCCCCAGATATATGATGGGTTTAATGATCCTTGCCTACCTCACCATGGGGTTGTGGTGTTGGATGTAGAGCTATATAGAGCCATTTAAGACCCTCGGGTCTTAGGCTGGTATGAGTTCATGGTATCTTGTACCATTAATACAAATTCCAAGCACATTTCTGGTGATAGCCAAATCCTTTTTATCCCTAGAAAACTGGCACACTTGTAGCGAATAGCACAGTTTCATATCTGTATTTTAAGTGTCTCTTTTCTATACATATTGAAATTTTAGCTAAGTATCACTAGAACTTTTTGTTAACAGTCAAAACTAGGAAAATATTCCTGTGCTTTATTCACCAGATAAATCCAGGTCAAGGAGCACAAATACAGGATACTCTGTGCTATTCCAGGGTAGGCAAACCATGTTAGAGAAGTTGACTGAAGGCCAGGACACTTGGGTCCTTTTTCTGCTTCTGGCACAGAAATATTGTAATCATTACCTATTATTTACTTGTCTTGCAGTAACAGATGAGACGCTTAGTCATATCAAGGACCCTTTTGTGCTAGGCACTGTACAGACACATTCAGGAAAAGCTGGTCCTTGCCCTCAAATAGCCAACAATTTAGTCTTAAAAAATGAGCATGTCATATAACCATAGAAAAACGGGGCTGGAAGGGACCTCCGGAGGTCATCTAATCCATCCCCCTGCTCAAGGCAGGATCATCCCTGTCTAAACCGTATCATCCAAGGATTTGTCTAATAATCACACTTTAAAACGTCTAAGAATGAAGATTTCACAACTGCTCTACAGAGCAGGTTACAATGCTGCACCACCGTGGGAATGAGAAAGCGTGTCCTAATCTAAACCATTACAACCTAATCCAAAATCACTCCAATGTAAATTGCCCCTTATTTCAGTTTAAGATGATGACAGCTCTTTCTGCCTTGGTTACCCCATCTATAATCTGAAAAGAAATAATGCCAACCTCACGTGAGCATTACTTAACCGGTGGTAGCAAAGTGCTTTTCAAGCCTTAAGACTACAGCTGTGCTAGATTTGTACAGTATTATTCGAGTGCAGAGAGCTAGCAAGTTAGTGAGATGCTTCATCTTATTGTCCCTTGCCTTGGCAGAGTCAGACAGGATGGGGCCAGTCAAAATCCAGGAACCTGTCAGAGTAAGGATGTGGTTGCCCACACCAGATATCCCCCCAGACTTGAACATGGTGCATTGTCCCTCTGCTTGAAGTGCTCTGACCTCTGATGGTAAGGCAGAAAGCTAAAGTAAAAGGAGGGTGAAGTGGGCAGAGAAATCCACAGGGAGATGGACAGGATTTAGAAATGCATAACAAATTATTGAATTATTATAGAAATGAATAACAAATTATTGTTAATCATTATTAACAATAATGAATACAATAATGAATAACAAATGATTAGGGGCAGCAAATACATGGCCAGGGTTAGCGCAGGATTGTTCCCTCTGCTTTGTTCTCCAATGTGGAGTCTAGGCTGGCTTTAAACGATCCAGGGAGCAAGCTTGCATCACTAGCAGCCCCGGCCAGAAGGAAGTTTGCTCTGATAGTCAGTCTAACTTCTCCTTGTAGTTCTTTATACTTTTGCTATACAGTTGTTTTCAATCTTGCCTCAGCGACCTAGTACATTCTGCTTCCACTTCATGCAGAAAACCATTTGTTGCACTAATATTGGACCTCCAATGCTATTCTTGCCCATAGGCAGACAAAGTTCTTTGGGTAAATCCGATATCTTTTATTAGCCCAGCTCAGATAGTTGGAACAGTTCTTCTTTGCAAGCTTTCAGGTATAAATACCCTTCGTCAGGCTGAGGAAGCATCTGCGGTTGGTCTGCGCTCTTCCTGGATGGAATGAATAGTCAAAAACTATTTGAGTTGGTCTACTAAAAGATATCAGATTTCCCCAAAGGACCTTGTCTGCCGATGTCCTTAGACCAACACGGCTACAACCAACACCCCCATTCCTGCCCATTACACTTTACCAGTGAAGGTGCCCACATACCCATATATCCGTTAAGAGGCAACCCTTGGAAACGTGCTTACTGGTGCAGAAACTGGCTCCCCATGCTCTGACCAACATCAAATGAACACGGCTGGAGACCCTGGGAGGAAACAAGAAGAGATATTTCAAGCCCTGGTTTTGCCCATTCCTTGCTAGCATTTCAGCCCCCTCTCCCAGCTTTCCACCCAAGTAGCACATGTAGCTCTTGGTGCTTGAGACATCACGCCAACAGCTCCCGGATGGGTTAAGCTGACAGAGACAACCTGTTGGATGGGGTGAATGCTCCTCTCGTTTATTATAGTGTCAATCCCTGATCTGGTGTCATTGAGCTAAGAGCAGTCAGGCCTCGAGTCTTCACTTTTGAACCAGCCTTCTTCAGTTCTAGTCGTTCAGATGAGATGGGCGTACCTGTATCAACCCCCATGCAAAACTGGTGCTATTACCTGGCAAACAGTGCCTGCAAGTTTTGTGGGTTTTTTCTTTTTTTTCTCTTTTTTTTTTTTCTTTCTCTTTTCTTTTGAAATCACCAAGCAATGACTTCACTCACTGGAGGTCAAATTTTTATATCAGTCACATTTCTAGTGAGCTTATTCAACTTTTTCTTTCACAGGAGGGCTCTGAGTATGTTCTTTGTTTATGCCGCTAGCTCTTCCTCTTATCGAATCGCGGTTTGGGTCTGGGTGTGCGTGTGTACGTGTGTATGAGAGAGACGGTATTAGCAAAAGGAATAGAGAAAGGGCCAAGCGGAGAGTTTACTGCCATGGAAGTTTTGACTGAGCAAGGAGTGTACAAGAACCACAGGATTCGGGGCAGATTGAGGGGCAGATTCTGATCTCAGAGGAAATCCTAAGTGACTGCACCCAAAATCAGAGCCTGCGCAGGAAACGGTCTCTTCGCACGCCTTGCGTGAAGCGGTCGAGCGCTTTCAACTTCCGTTTTCTGCAGTGGGACTAGAAGGTGTCGAGCCCCTGTTTGGAGGTGATCAGGAAGAGGGTGGGAGCCAAATTAAGCTTTCCTTGACATCTGACCCTGGTGAAATCTTATGTCCAAAGTGCTAGATCAAGGGTGGGCAAAATGCGGCTCGCGGGCCGGATGCAGCCCGCCAGGCCATTCTATCTGGCCCACGGGGCCCCTAAAAATTTTAGAAAATTAATATATATCTGCCCCTGGCTGCCTGTCATGCGGCCCTCGATGGCTTGCCAAAACTCAGCAAGAGGCCCTCCACCCTAAATAATTGCCCGCCCCTGTGCTAGATAGAAGAGCTCTTGAAAAAATCAGCACGCTCCTGAAAGGCCAAATTCTGTTCTCACGGTCATCCAGGGTCCCGTGCGTCTAAATGGATGCCACTGATGTCAAGAGAGTCACTCTGGATTTCTGCCCACCTTCACTGAGACCAGGATTTGGCCCAGCCCTGTGCGTCTTCGCGGACTCCGGAAGCCCTTTGTGTTTGCTCGCTCTGGCTACGTTAGGGCAGTGTTGACAGACAAGTCTCTTCTCAAAACCTCGTGGTGCCTTTTCTTGTGGTGCTTACCGTTACCGTTCACATAACTCCAGTCAAGGCAACCACTTGCAGTGAACAACAATGCCAGTACTTTTCCTCTGTATTATGTGCCAGTGCAGTAACAGACTTTAATGTATACATATATAAATATATATATAGATAGATATATTGCTATAGTTATAATTATATATATATAATTGAGGTTCTGATGCAGCTGTATGGGGAATCGGCCATTCCTCTGCAGAAATAAACACTACTCAAGTGAAACCAAGAGCAGTCTGACAGGGCTTAACATCTGGTGCGGGGTTAATATCCGAGAAGAGGGTTCGATTGCCTTGTGTGAGATGCTTGCTTGTGTCCCGGCTCCCCTCCCCTTTCCCCCAAAAGCAGTCTGTGAAAGTTGCTGTTTCAGGCCAATGCAATTTCTTCTACTGGCAGCCTTTCAAGAGCGACCTGTCCTCATGCCCATCCATGAAAGAGGAGCTGAAAAGGCCCAGTCCTGCTCGTGCTGCTGTCAAGAGTAGAGTATCTCTTGACTTCAACAGGAGCACGGTTGGGCCCAGTGGTGGAAGAGCCTCTGCGGTGTCCCTTGAAACGGGTCCTCTCCTTGCCCACCTCGTTGGTGGATGCCGTATGACACGTTTAAGGACCCGAGGCTTTTCACGATGCTAGGTTGCAGGCAATTTCAGCTCACGATTGGTGGAAACACCATGCTGAGACAGCAACTTGATGTGCTTTTCTGTTGCCCTGTCCTCTTTCCCGTGCTGTCTGTGTGTCCAGTCCTGCAGCCGTCGCACCGGGGCAAACGCAGCTCATTTGACTCGTGGAGTAGCTCTGCTTGATGTCAGCAAGGCTTTGGTGAGAGTAAGGACTGCAGGGTAGAGGGCCGCCTTGTTGATCCCTTAAAGTATCGCCGAAACCGCGGTACCGTTTCGGGCGAAAGGATGTTGAGCAACGCTATTTTCTACTAAAGGGAACAACACCAATAATACTATACAAGGTGCTAGAATCAAACCTCATTTTATATACTTCGGTTCTTAGAGAAAAAAAAACTACACAGAATTCTTCCTGTGCCGCCTTACTGTAGATTGTTATAACCAACTGTTTATCCAAAAAACGAAAACAAAAAAAGTGTAAAGGAAAAAAAAAAGGACAAAAATGCAGAGAGCCTGTATAAAGTGTAACAAATACGACTTTCCTATATAAATGTATATGATCAGACATATATATTAAAATGCATTCGAGGCAGACATCAGGCAAGAGAAGCTTTTGAGGCGTCTTTGTTTTAAGACACGACGGCTGTCTTTGCATCATGTGCTTGGGTAAAAAAATCAAGCCCTTTGTGCGTGTTGATGTGGGGGGAAGGAAGGGAACAAGGGAGGTTAAAATGATGCCATCCAGGAAATGTCGAAATGGTGACGACGGTAATTGCTTTTATTCTTTTCATCTCTCAAATGCTTTTCCGAGCCTCGTTGTCTGCCTTGCGTGACTTACGTATAACTCTTACCTCAAGAATGCTTAAACAATGTCAGTTGTTTTTTCCCATCTCTGGACAATTCAAAAATAAAAACACAAACGACAAATTAAAACGAAATTTCAAAAATAACCAGCAGTGAATGAAAGAACGAGAAAAAAAAACAAACAAAAAACACAAAAAAGACGCTCAAGTAGAGGTTTGGTTGTCAAATCAAACCATTTCTGGTGCTTTCCCCCTTTTTATGTTGCTAAAGATCAAAATTACATGAGATGGGTTTAGACAAGTTTATGGTCTTAGGATGTAGCAAAAAATGTATTTAAAAAGAATACAAATTTGCATGGAAACAAACTATGATGGAACATTTAAAGAATGGCTGTTTTAATGTCAGACGTTTAATGTTAGCATGTGTGTGTGTGCTGTAAATACCTTTTCATGTGTGACATGTACAGTTGACGGAGGAAAAAAAAATACATATGGAACCGAACAAAAAAAAAAAATCAGATGCTATTTTATCAGATGATGCACTTTTTCACCTTGATGAGAAGCCACTTTTCACAACTATGCAATCTTCCAGTTTCTCTCTCTGTCTTCTCTCTTCAACCTCAAACTTCCAAACTCTTTTCCATATCCTAAACGGTTTTTTCTTTTGTACAAAGAAACACAAAAAGTTCAAAACTCTGGTTCAAGGTGAGAGTGCTACAGTGACTTTTCTCAAATTATAAGAGCTAACAAACAAACCAACAAACAAAAGGGGTTTTTTTGTTTTATTTTTACAAAAAAGAGAATCAAACGTGAGCCTCTTTACGTTCTTTACCTAAACTGTTGTGTCCGACGTGTGCCAGGCTTTGGTTGCCTTTTTTTTTTTTTTTTATTTCATTTTTTCTCCCTTTTGGTTTCAGAAACTTTTTTTTTTTTTTTTAATTCTAGTTTTGTATTGTAGGTATTGGGGATGGGAAGACAAAGGTGAAATTTGGCTTAATTTCAGATGGTGTAACCGGCGTGTGTGTGATATGTATATAGTTTTCTACATAGTAAAAATGACACGCTTTCTAACGCACTTTACGACTTGTATGTATAAATTTGTCTACATAGAAAATATAATGGAGATTATCTGATTTCAGAGAAGAGAGTTTTGAATAAGAGGATTTCACATAGTTGAGGATTTTGGTTGTGTGTGAATGTATATATTATGCCATAGATAATATATATATAATACATATGTGTCTGTGTACGTGGGTGTTTATACATCTGTATACACACACACACGTATATAATCACACGTATGCGCATATAAAGTTGAATGCTCTGGTTCTTTATTGAGCATTAAATAGCCTGGTTCTATAGGGCAAACGTATGACTCCTCTGTACCCATAAAGTCAGCTTTTGTCTTTGCACACTCCTTGCACTGTCTTCCTTTGGTGGAAGCAGAGAGGCCACGTTTCCCAGGGGACTTTGGCCCTTAAACCTTTTTTCTTTCTTTCAGTTTATTAGCAAGTAGCAAGGGGAGTAGGGGAAGGGGTTTTGAGGAAGTGGGGTTATAGTGGAAATCCATGCCATTCCTCTGGCTTAGACTCAGTGCATGTCCTTAACTAAGTCATTTCACCGCTTCCCACTTGTAGGATGGCGATGATTTGTTGCTACCCAGCCTTTGCGTTCGCAGAAGGCCGGGAAAGTTCCTAGTGATTTCGGTAGGAGGCAGTTCTGGCCTTCTAAGGGCACGAGGGTAAGATCTTATTATGTCATTCAGCATCAAGTGGTTGGCATCTGCCTTTGAGCCAGTGTCTATGAGGCTGGCCTCTATTGCCCTCCATTTCAAACAAACCCCTTCCTGCTTTCTCCCAGGATGGCTCTCATGCCTTGGGAGGAAGCCGCTGTGTTGTTCTCCATCCAATGCCTTCTGAAAACTCCTTTGCTGTGCGACCTTACCCACAGCTAGTCTGCTGATTGGCTGAGATAACCCATGCGTGACGCTGACCCGTTGTGCTGCATTGTGTCTTTCTATGCCTCCCTCTCTGTGTGTTCATTTGTGGTTTTGTGGGCTACATTATCAGGCTGTTGAGGCTGGGACCGTCTTCTTGGTCTGTGTTTGTACAGCACCAAATGCAATGGCAGACCTGGACAGCAAAACTTCCCTTGACTTCACAGGAGCTAGGATTTCCCCCTGGAAGTGCAGTTGATCATCCATTTTCGACTTCTTTATGCTTTATCAGATGCCAGATATTAATGAAGTGTTTCTGGATGACTGATAGAGAACTGAACTGAATCTTATGGTGGCAGACAAAGGGAATCCTAGAACTGGCCCTGGCTTTTTTACCCTCTTTTTGGTTTGGCGGTTGGGAGGAAGGAGGAGGAAGGGGAACTGGAGAAGGAAGGAATTTTGCTGTGGTGTCTTTGCCATAAGTAGGGGACAACGCAGGTCTTATCCTCGTCTGTGGAGGCATTGCTGTCCTGTTTAGACAAGCCTGCTGTAATACAGTCCGACCATTAACGGAAAGTGCATGTGGCCAGTGCCTCTGCAAACAGAGCCATTTGTATTTAAGCAACTAAGGTTGGCCGTTTGAGTCCACATCTTCAAACTGTGTGTCTTTCCAAGTTTCAGATGGTTCTTAGTTGGCAGGTTGAGCTCAGATTTGGAGTGTTTTAGAAAATGTTTGCTCTGGTTTTGTGGAGGAAAGTATAACTCAGCTCCCCATATTGTATTGTACGCTGCACAGTTATAGAGATGCTTAAATACATATGATTGAGGCAGATAACCTGGTTTTATGCCCTTTACATGCCAATCCTGATTTCTACACTTCATTATCTCTAAGCCATAACCCTCAGATCAAGCACTTAAAAAACACTAGTCCTTCTTTCACCTACACAAGTATATTTGGGAGTCACATTGTGCCTGACTCTTCCAAGAAGCTGTAGCAGTCATGCCTATTTGGATTTGCTCATTGAATTTTGGGTCGTCATACACACGAATCTTATAGGTTGTTAGTTTTTCCCGACATTCATTTTAACACCCATAGGCTCAACACCTGATTTCAGTGCACTACTCTGGGGTACCCATGTAGAAAAGAGGACAAAAGGGCACATCCTGGGCTCTAGTTAGCAATTTTCACTTAAGCCTCAAAGGAAAGTTGAGGACAGTTTTTAAATGGCACGGCTCAGTGAATGAAGGAAGCTAGACGGTGTGTTTGCCCTGAGCCCTTAGCCCTGTCATTAAGCTCTTTCAACTTAATTCGCCTTGGTCTCTTAAACAGCGCCAGGGACAGAGCTCTTTCCTCTCCCCAACTTGCTGAGAAATTCTGCTTCAGAGAAATAAATACACAGGACCATTGTAATCTTTTCACACCATGCAATTAGATATTCAGGCTCTCAAAACATGTGCGAGGCAATACAAGTGTGTCGTACAAATAACGTACGTGTCGCACGACACATATATAGCACACCAGTATTTTTCCAACAGCATCTGCATCTTATGTGGAAGTGGGTTTTTCACTGCAGTTAAAACATGATGCGGTTATTATGTGTACTTGGAAAACAGTGGCAGAGGCTAAACCTCCGGGCAAGCATATCCGTTGCTCGCAGCATCGATGCTGCGAGGGTGATTTATGGCATGCATGGGAGTTAATGTTCCTCACTTCCCTGCTCGCACAAAACACAAGGGCCCTGTTGCCTTTCAAAACAGCTCCCCTTATTCTCTAAAGTGAGACCTCCTTTCCCCACTTTCCATCTCTCCCTAATAATCCCCCTTGCCCAAGGCCAGTTTGGAGCGGTCCCTTCCACCACGCTTCTTGTCCCTTCAGTCTGCTGCCCAAGTGAGACATCCTCTTCCTCCTCCAATTTCTTTGCTTCTAGACCTGAAGGGGCCAGGCTGTGCAGAGAGGGGATTTAGGCACAGGGAAATGGAGACCACTTGGATTTCCCATACAGAAGATTTGCCAGTCCAGTAGCCATAGATTCTCTGTCCTCCTTTCCCTGTGGTGTAACCCTGCACATTAATCATTACCAACTATTAATTAATATCCCTCTGGAAACTGGCCATTTCCTTGAGGGTGTTTGGCTTGGTTAGTTGCTGGCTTGAAGAAAGGAGCCCAAACGAGATGATATTGAGGGTTGTGTGTAGGAGATGTAGTGTGTATGACTCTGCTGTGTTAGTGGGAGATGCTGCTTTGACGACCGAAAAGTCCAGGTTCAACCCCAGACTACAATGGTGATAGCCAATGGTTTGCTGTTTAGGTGGTTGACAATGCAGGTAGGCAGCCTGTGGGGTCTTCAGAGCAACTTGGTCTCTATGGGCGCTTGTACACGATGTTGGCTTTTTCTAGCTAAAGATAATCTCTAGGTTTATGTCACTCCAACCATGTACCACGATGATTCCCGTTACTATTTTGCATGCAATGTATTTAACACTCATAATTGGTCAACGTGCTATTACTAGTAAAAAGAAACGCTAAAGGGCACCCGATGGACAAATCGTGTTGGAACAGGGAAAACGGTGATTTTAGCTGCGCACGAGAGTACACGTAACAAAAGTTTCACAATAAAACTAAACCTGGTAGAACAATCGGCCGTGGTTAAAAATAAAACATGTTGGAGGTGGTTTAACTTGCCATGATCAATCGAAGCCTACCGTGATACAAAAAAGTCAATGTGTATCTTCAGATGCGACCAACCTAGCAAAACGGTGATTTTTGGTGCTATATTGTGACGTGTATCTAAAAAATGCACATCGTGTACAAGGGCCCTATAGGAACAAGGAGATCTGAAGATCTCACCGGGTGCCTATCTGCATTTTCAATGGGAGCTAGTTGCTTTGGCACTCATCGGGTGTCTACATGTATCTTTGGGCCTCTTGACACCTTTTGTGGCCCTCCAAGCTTCAGGATATTTGGAGCAATCTCTTACCTCATCTCTCTCTGCCATCCTCCCTTCATGGTGCTTAATGCTTTTGCTCCAAATAGATTCGGAAGTGATCGGTAAGTGGCAGGTTGTGCAAATCATCCAGTAGTCAACAAGCCTCTTGCTTTAGGCCCAGATGAGGTTCCTTGCTTAACAGCTTTTGCTTCTCCTGCCTGGTGCAGGGCATGGGAGAGAGGCAGGTCTTGTGTATATCAGCAGTAGAATAGATGCTGTTCTGGCTCACGGTCCTTATGCAATGTGCTCTGGCTTTCTTAGATGCCCTTTCTTTGCTATATCCCCCTAAGTAGCGTGTGAAATGATGTCCAGGTTGAACGTCAGGAGTTGTGAATAAAGGTCCCAGCCTTATGTGTTAGTGGGGATCACACTACTTTGAGTATAACCTCTCAGGATCCTTTGTGTCTTTTGTTTCTCTGCCAAGCAACCATGCATGCCTGGGGCACGTATCCTGCTGCAGCTTGGGTAGCCTCTGTTTCAGCTGTCAGGAGAAGTCTGACGAAGGCATCCCAAATAGTCCTGGTGCCTTAGTGCCTCTTCTGGTGGGAGTCCAGCCTCGATCCCTCCCCAGCAGTCAGAGAGAAACTATAGCCCTACATCTGCAAGCGACCATAATAATTATGCCTCGCATTCACTTCCATGGTATCTTCCTTCTGGCAACAAAGGGGTAAAGGTTGCTTGAAAGGAGCTACCCTGGAATCTGATTCAATATGTGCCCTGAATTCCCACTGAAGTCTACTTCCCTAGGCCAGTTTCAATGGCTCCAGTTTCCCTAGAGTTACAACGAAGGAGGGAGAACCTCTTGGTTTATCTTGTTTTCTTATGTTGAACGTCAACCGAACAGTCTTGCTTTGTTCAATCCTCTCGGTCTTTGTCATTTCAGTACTGATCCCCCTAGAACACAGGCTATTTCTTTAATTAATTGTATCCGTCGTGGGAAAAAATCATGGGCAATTGAAAGAAAAAAATGTTCCTCTGCATATGGCTTGTTGGTCGGCAATGCCTTTGAAATCTGTTTTTTTTTTTTCTTTTTTCCTTCCCAAAGGATGGTATGTCTAAATGGACTCCAGTCCTGGAACGGATTTTTTTTTTTCTGTAGGACTCATTGAGTATTTTGTGAATCCAAGCTCACTGCTGTATTAGAGACGCATATTGACAATTGAAACGTGTTATCGACAATTGTGTTAAGCCAAATTTAGAAACTGGTGTCTTCTACATCCCTATGTTTTGTATCTACCTCACTATGAGTTCTTTGATTTCCTGTGATTTAGTGTGGTGTACAATGTCAGAGGTGATATGTAGATAAAAATATATATATATAAAAATATATATTTTTTGCTTTGCAATAAAGCTCAAAGCTATAACATTGAATAGTCATAAAATGTCATAATCTTTATTGTGCTCTCCCCTTTTTGGTTATAAAATCCTGTCTGGATCCTATTTTCCTATACACTAGAGTCAATATTGTTGCGTTTATCATTCATTGGGTTACTACTTTTGTATTCGGGTATTATTTTGTGTATGTCGAATGGACACCAGAATTCTCAGAACTTTTGTGGCTTTTTTCTTTGCAAAAAGGATTTTTTTTTGTATCTGGAACCAAATAGTGAAATTGAAAGAAAATGATTTGCAGTCCTGATTTTCCAGTGAACACGGTCAGATCTTTAATACCAGTGTATTGAATTTGGAGGGGGGGGGACCTGTTCCTATGTTTTTACCTTCTACTGGTTGTTGTTGTTTTTGTTTGCCCTTTCAGCTAGTTAACTCAAAAGAAATATGATGTGTATGAACTTAGAGACCACGCTCAGCGGTCAACTATAATGCAGGATTTCACACGCCAACATCATTTCACATCCGTGAGTCTAGCAAGTTAACGCAGTTTTTATTTTTCTCTGTATTTATTGCACTGTCTTGTGCAGTAAGTTGGGCCCTTCAAAGTTGTCTAAAGTGGGGGAAAGGTTCTCTTCTCCTTGAAAATTGTACGTGGCTTCCATTTGCAGTGTTTGCATTGCAAGGCGAAACACTCTTGTCAGTAAAGGTAGAAAGCCAGAAGGAGTCGGGTCTTATACAGACTGCTGAGTCCTGCGCCCACTGACATGATATTCTGTACGAATTGCCAGACGGTGAGAACTCCTAAAATTGGGGTTGGCAAGCCAGTCACTTGACTGGTCAAATATTGTCAATTGACTGGCCAATTTACTGCATATTTTTGGACCGGTCAAAGATTATAGCATTTTCCCAATAAAAACTACATTTGTTGTAGTCTTCTTGGCAGAACTAGGGTTTTTTATTGTTTTTGACACATTTCTTAATGGAAAATGTGTGCTTTTTTCTGTGTATTATTTGGACCTATTGGCAATTTTGTACAATTTTTGACTGATATTTGATTAATCAATTGACCAAACCTTATTTGACTGGTCAAATACCCGGCCCGACCTAAAACAGTTTTATGAAGAAGCGTAAGACTTGATCCCGCTACCAGTGAAGTCGATGGCAAATATGGGATCCAACCAGCACAACCTTTACTCAACCATAGATTCGATTTATGGAGATGACACCAATAAAATCAGTGCTACAGAATAAAACACTATGTCGCTCCAGTCATTGGATGAGAGGATGCTCACATAGGAGGGGGTTGTATGGTCAAACCCTTTGGCTTCCTTGGGAACAGGATCAGGCTAATACAGATACATTTGCTTTAGAACAGCCCATTAAACAGGAATTATTTCTCCCAAAATTTAACAGAAATATAATGAATAAGCAAGCCAGTAGGCAGATGTATCATCTGTAGGGAAGGAACAGATATTTTCTTAAGCTTAAGCTCTAATACTGATATAGGAAAAAATCTGAGAGATATTATGTGAATCTCAAATGTGAGTCAATTTGAAGAGTGACAATGTTGTTACAGATCTTGCCTAAAACACATGGCAGGACTGCAAAACGCATCATTTGAACTCAATTTCACGGGACCTGGTCTGCATCTTCTTCTTCTCTCTCATTCTTTGCCACCTGTACAGTTGTTCAGTATAAACAGATATTTTTTTCCTCTCTCTGATCTGGTGTCTGTACAATTCTGGCTTGGTTCTTCTGTGCCTGTCCCCAGCTATTTCTATTTTTTTATGGTGTAGTATTTTGTCTAGATGGAATGAAATGCAGATGTGTTCATGAAACTGTATAGCGGCTGGAATTGCAGGTTGGAATTGATATGGGGAAAAAAAAATCCAACAATGAAAAGAATAATAATCTATAACAAAAGTATGCTTCCAGATTTTGCGTTTGATTTTGAGCACTTTGCCACTCTACTGAGCTTTAGGAGAGATTTACTCTGAAATAATAAAAGTTTAAAGAGGTTTGAAATACCAAAAAGCACAATTACTGTTAAATTCCAAATATTATACTGATATTGCATTCTCTTGTTTCATTTTTGTCTTATCTGTCCATTGTGTTCGCATTTTTTTTACCTGTGATATATTGACCCTTTGCGGTTTTTTACATTCGTAGCATCGCAATAGGCAAAAGGATGGGGCATAGATGTTTCTCCCTTATAATCTTCATCTCATGGCCAGCTTTGTTCTTTGTCATAATCATAGATCACAAAGGGTCACCTTTCTGCATTTCATAGATATTTTCATGCAATTCCGTTGAGAAGTAGACAAGGGTTCCAGGAAGAATCGACTTTTACCTGGAGAGTAGTAGCCCATCCTCCGAAAGGGAAGAGTTGGGTCTTCAGGGATTCCCATCGTACGCGGAGAACTTGCTCTTCCCAATGCTGGCAAGACTGATTTGGTCCTGCTGAGAAATATGAGGTGGGGCCAAATTCATCTCTGGTGTAATTCCAGCAATTTCATAACTGGACGGATGGGAGGTGGACAGAAAGGTTGAAGCAATGTTGAAATCCTCAAAAGATGGTCAAAAGGATTTGCGGGTGGCATGATCTCATGCGTTTCTGATCTTTGTCATATCATTGCTGTCCACCTTTTCTCCTCTG
>NW_005842292.1:830868-842502 GCF_000455745.1 Alligator sinensis | reverse complement strand
CCTGCTGAAGTTAATGGGACTCCTTGTGCACCGAAGGAGAGGAGAACTTGGTCTCTTCTGTCCTCCGCAGCACAAAAGCATTTTCTTCCCTCATTTCCTCCCAGCTTAGATGTTGTGATCAAAATGGACAATGGGGTGCTAATGCTGGTTTTTATCTTCAGAAGAATAATAGGTTTGCTCTTTTACTGTCACATCGCCATTTCTCTAGCCTAGAGTACTAGGTGAGCCTTCAGGTCTGTGATTTAGTCAGGCTAACTGGGGATCTGTCCAGGTATTTATTCCAGACTCATTATTGACGTACCTGCTTTTTTTCTAGGTTGTCAAGTTGGTCATTGTTTGAAAAGCCTTCAGGGCCCATTTATTCCAGTAGCAGGATTCTCCTCTCATTCACAGAGGTGTAAATGTGAAAATACTCCACCGACTTCAATGGAGTTCACCCTGTATTTGCAGTCTTGTAACTGAGACCAGAATCAGACTCCTGGCTCAGTGAACTTCCCCAGAGGGAGATGCAGTATTACAGGCTGTCAGGGTTTGCCTCTAACGTAATTTCATCGATGCAGGTTGTTCATTGCCCTACCCTACCTGGATATAGTGGAGACGGGAGTGGCTTTCACTGACCCGATTAGAGGAAGAAAGCTGAAGGTGTGGCTGAGTAAGGAAAGGAAGCCTGGGAGAGCAGTCAGGCCTCAGGAGAAGACTCATGCGGGGTTTTTTCTTGTTGCATTTTGCCTCCCTTTTAGGACTAAAACAAATGCCCAGAAAGAGGGTAGGGTTTGACTTGCTGCAACTTAGCTGTGTTTGGAATTAAAGGGTGCCAGGACCCGTGAGAATTTATTTTTGAACCCATTGGCAAGAAAGGTACAGAAGATGGAATAGAGAAAGGGGTCCTAAAGTGGACAGAGAGACAACAGAAACCTTATCAGTAGGCCATCGCCCAGTGACTTGAAGGTCTATGGGTTTATGTGAACGGGTCGCCACTTCTGCTCAGTAGAAAGACTTCTAGACTGTTCATTTGGTACCCTTTTTAACAGAAGAGGCCTCACGCTGCACCTTGAATTGGAGCGAGGAGGCTACCAGTGACTACAAGGCCATCACGGCTGCTTTCCTGGACCCCCCGGGCAGTCTCAGAGAAGCACCAGCCGCTTTTCTGCAAGGACAGTTTTCCACTAGGGCTGAACAGCCTTGGTCAGATTGATGCAATGGATGACTTGGGGGTCCAGCTGGGAGGCTGGTCGAAGGAAGATCCGATGGACTTCATTACACAGCTTTTAAAGAGTCTTTTCAAGAGAGTGGGTGCACCCACACCAGCTGTCTCCACTGGAAGAGGCTGTCCAATGCAGAGAAAACCTCCCGGCTGTGATGAGAAACCAGCATGACCGCCTACAAATGAGGGGCTCTCCAGCAACTGAGGAGTCGCTAGGGAGAAAGCTGAAGAGACCTCCCAGAGGATTCGGCTTGCTTTCCAGGTGGGGAGGCGCTGGGTGGGGGAGGAGGGCTTTTCGTGGGAAGGCAGGAAAAAGGGGTTTGCACCTTGGAAAAGGGTGGCAATGTGGTCTTGTGAGGTTGTGAGTCCCAGCTGGTGGGTGGTGCTGAGCCAAGAAAGGAACAGGCCTAACAGAGCCGCTCAATGCCGTGGCAGGACTTGATGTACCCCCAGCTCTCTCTGGTGGCAGACTCTGTGCCAGTTACCTGCACCCCCAGGGACTTATTTTCCATCTGTGATTTCCCACGATTGGGGGAAAGGGGGCTGACCCCAAATGGAGATAGCCTATTTCCTGCCGGACTTAAGAGTGCCTGACTTTCTGCAGGGGTGCTTGGGCTGTCAAGAGACTGGCTCATGTTCATGAAATTGGGACGATGCAGATGGCAATTTCCCTGCAACTCCATGGTTAGAGATTATACGGTGGGACAAGAGCTAATGAGGTTGCTTGGGCCTGACACAAGTATGGGAAAACCAACAAGAGTAGCAAACTTGTACCAGCTACACAAAACCTTGGCTGGGATGATCTAGTTGGGGATGATCCTGCTTTGAGCAGATGGTTGGACTAGATGTGACCTCCTGAGGTCCCTTCCAGCCCTCATTTTCTATATTTCTGTGATGTTTCAGGGGCTGCAGGACCTAATAGAAAGAGGATCTGCATCATGACTTTAGTTCACCTTCCTTAACACTGCCTGTGTGCATAGAAAATGGCAGTCGGCCCCTATCCCCAGTAGCTTGCAGTCTATACAGTGAGGCACAGCAGGGGGGATAAGACAAGTGAATTGGGCTGAAATCAAGATAGATGAAAGGAGCAACTATAACAAAACAGGTGCAATTCTTCACCCATTGGGAGCAATGATGGCAAATCATCACCCACCTGGCCATTATCAGGCAGAGATTTTTGGCATATGGGTGAGTTCAGAGGTGGCACTTTAAGTGGTATCAGGTGGTGGCTCTACAGCCCTTATTT
This sequence comes from Alligator sinensis, assembly GCF_000455745.1. NCBI lineage: Eukaryota > Metazoa > Chordata > Crocodylia > Alligatoridae > Alligator > Alligator sinensis. Next base: position 840,052 of record NW_005842292.1, on the reverse strand, counting down.
TGTAAGGGAAGGCTTGGGGAAATCCTTGTTGGAGGAGTAAATAGAGCAAAAGTGAGAGTTAAAGTATTAGAGACCCAGAGTCAGCATAGGGACACACAGGACCGGCCAGGCTGGATGAGTTTTGGAATCAGTATCTGGTCTCTGACAGTAACCAGGGCCCTATGTATCAGAGGAACATATAGGAACTTCCCCGGAGTGAGTGGTGGGATAATCTGGTCTTCATCCTGGTCTTTAACAGACAAAGATTGACTTACCCCTGCACAGGAAGTGTAATATCCTATTAGCTATATTAAGGGCATGGACAGGCAAAGCATTTATACTGGCTGAAAGGATAGGGGAGAGGGGACTTACCACCATTCAGCTGTCATAGGTTAGTCTTCTCCACTCCACCCCACAATAAATAGGAGATAAGCCACAATAATTAACCACCTGTTTCATTCCGGGGTAAAACCCTTCAATGTAGCTTCACTTGTTGGGGTGGATGGGAGCAGAAGAGGAAACAGCTGACACATTGATAAGCATCAAAATGCTTTCCCCCTGCTTTAAAGCAGTAGAGTGGCTCATCTGTCCAGTCCTTTAATGACTCTCAATATCTATATAAATACACGGTCTCTTTTTCAATCTTAAAAAAGGGCCTCAGTGATTTCCCACAGCAGAGGGTTACACTCACATCCATCGATCTTAATCTGCTGTGTGACTCCCAGGAGGTCAAGCTGGCCACAAATTAGTGTCCAATGGCATTGTCCAGGCTGGGCAAGCAAGCCACCGACATGGTGGGAAGTACATAAGACGTTAACGGTCTGCTTCAGTGGCTTGGCGTGGTCTTTACCAGACCAGACTCAACCAGGAGCCACAGTCCTGCATCGTAACACCTCAAGACGTTGTTTTTCAGATGCGGATAGTGTGATAAGTGTCCCTAGCCATTTTGAGTCTTAAATCTCCAGTTTGCAGGCATTCTGCTTCTTTAGGTTTTTAGGGTCTGGTCCCATAGAAGTGGACAGGTGGTTTGCCTGCAGTCAGGAGTTTAAGGATGTGCCATTAAGGGAAACAGGCAAAGGATTTCCTTGCAATATGAGAACCCAACATTTTTTTTCCCATGCATCAAACAGATGCATTCAAATTTTGGTCCAGTAGCCCCTTCTCATGCAGGACACCTGTGAAAGCCAGGGGACCCAATCCTAGCAGGTGCTAAACCTTTCTAATGAAGTCCAGAGTATCCTCAGATGCCAGGGACTTCTTCAGGCGCTGGGAGTGCTCAGCTTCTTCCTAAGTGAGGCCCAGGCTTGGGGATGGCTCCGAAACAGTGGCTCATGTAAAGGATTCAAAACTCATGGAAGAGGTGATACCTTTTGTTAGACCAACTAGATATTTGCAAACAAATTTTAGTTATTTGCAAGCTTTCGGGCACATTTGCCCTTCATCGGGCGTTGGCGAGAGCAGAGATTGTAAAAGGTCTCCTAGGTAGAAATGAAAATTCATGTTTCATAGGGGAGCTGAAGGGGTGTGCTCCTGTGAACTTCAAATGCTTCGAGTGAACGTCCACCTTTCCTTGCTTAAACTTGAGAATATGAAAGAATGGCAAGGTTTGAGTGATGAAGTCAACTCCTTATCAGTTTATTAAAGAAAAATAAAGAGGCTCCAGGGTGGTGGATGGATTTTAGCTGTTTAAAATATGCAGTGGTTTGAAAATCTCCCTCTTCCTGTGAACAGGGCAGTGCAGAACTTGGCAGCTTCATCTGACAGGGGTTTCTTGGGACAGTCCTTTATGTTTCAACGACTTCCCCTTTCCACCTGTCTGAGATGCACATCGAGTGTCAGGGTCCAATGATGCCCAGAGTTTTAAGTGTAAGGGGCAAAAGAAACGCTGAGTCCTGCCATCCATGCAAAAATGCAGAGTCCTTCCTAAAACACTTCTGCAGCAACATAGCTAGTGACTCTCAGAAACTCAGCTAGTGAAGGTCCCTAGAAACTCCCCCTTAAGCATCCTCAAAACTCAAGTCTCAGTTGACCCTGAAAGGCTTGGATGTCCTGGCCATACTCATTCAAGCCTTGAGCTTCGAACCTAATCCCATAGGAACCCTGCTAGATGGCAAATTTGGTTTAAGGCATTTGTGTTTCATGGCTGCCCTGAAGTCTATCTTGGCTCTCAAAACATTGTGTACCAATTAGCTGTTGCAGTGATCGCACAAATCAAGCCTACTAACATCATCACGTTTTAGCACTGAATGTAATGGTGCGAGTCTCAAAGAGATATGTGGAGTGATAGCTATGCTTTTACTCCAGACGCTAATGGAAATTTCATGGCTAAAACCTACCCTGCATGTTGGAAATGTATCCTTGAGACACAGTGGAAATGCTCAGATGCAACAAAGCAAGTGCATTGCAGCATCGAGAGAAATGCCAAGCCAAAGTCGCATATCCGGCCATTCACAAACTCTGAAGGAAATTCAGGATCCAACTTCCAAAGGCAAGGAGGAGGGGGAGTAATTTCAGGCAAGCACGGGAGAAGGGAAATATGGGGAGTGGCTTCCATACTGCATTAAGAAAAGTTAGTTCTTTCAAACTCATTCGTTGCCCCCAAACCCCCAGCCTTTTATCATCTTTGTTGATCTGCTCACTTCGGGGGCAGGGATTTTGTCTTCAGAGCTTCAGTACCGGGGAGCTGGGTTGTAATGCTGCGATTCCCATCAGTGCTAGACAAAAGGTTAACACTCAGTGCAGGTCTATAGACCCTGTGTGACTGCAAAGGAAAGCTCACGTTGCCAGTCCATCAGGTAAGGCACATTGCTCAGCCTCTTTGCTGTTTGCCTCCAGCTCCAGGGATTTCTATTAGTTTTGTTTCCAACCCATAGCACTGTAGATAAACGGCCACCCCCTATTTGAAAAATGAGCTAATTGTACCCGAAAGCTTGCAAAGAAGAATTTTTCCAACTCTTTGAGTTGGCCTAATAAAAGATACTGGATTTACCCAAAAAACCTTGCCTGCTGATGTCCGTAGACCAACGTGGCTACAACCTGTATGTTATTAACTGTGAAGAATCCAGGAGGGAAGCCCAGTGCCTCCATGCAGAGCACATTGCAACCTGGGGCTCCACAACAGTAAGACATCGGGGGAGACGCGGGTGTCCGCACTTCCTGGCACAGTTCAGCCATCAAAGCAGGGAGCAGAAGGAGGGCATTTCAGCTGAAAAGCACATGTGTTGCTCAGGAGCTGATGGATCACAACATCACCTTAGGGCAAATCCTGCTCTAAAGCCACGGACTGTGCTGTGTGGGGTGTAGTGTCATGAGATGGTCCTTCAGCTGGGGAGAGAGCTGTACACGGCGTCCCACACATTATGGCCCGTTAGTCTCTATCAGACCTAAAGGAGTGCATGTTTCTCAATACAAGGGGAATCTGTTTTGACATTGCAGGCTCCTATAGACATAGGACCTTGGTTACACGTGTTTTGTCCCTCAACCATTGGCTCACGTTGAAGCTAAGAACCTGATCCTCGTAGGAGATAATGGGATTGTTTCCTTCACTCTGGTACTGCAAATCTACAACTCCAACCCTCCATCATGACTTGTGGTAGGGATTGCTCCAGACCAGTGGTTCCTTAAGGGTTCAGGCTCATCATGAGAACTTCAGATGCTCAAGATGGTCTTCCTCATGGGAGGGGTATGCAACATGTTTGTTGAGAGGGACGTATCTCCTCGTGACTGGTTCACCAGACCACAAACTTACCACGCTGGGTAGCAGCACCCTGAAATATGCTGTGCAGATTTGCAGTCCTTCCTTGCCCAGCCAGAAGCCAGGTATTGGCTTCTGCGCAGAGCTCCCAGCATCAGGCCAATTGCCACGGGCACTCAGCAATGCAAACTTGCTGAGGTTGCGATGCAAAATTGCTCTCGAGTGGCTATACTGCTTTGACTCAAGAGCAGCACAGCTCTGTGAGAGTGCTTTTGCCAAGAATTGTAGGTTTGCAGGCTAGATACGGCCTATTGCTACTGCCAGGTAGCACAGTGGCTTCTTCAGCTCAGTGGCAGAGGTGTGTATGTTTGGTGCTGAAGGTCTCAAGTTCCACCACTGGATGATGGAGATTGCTACATAGATGACAGTGCCATTAGTCCATATTATCCTTCCCCAGATTACTGTACGTTGCGTATGAACGAAGTCAACTTTCTTCATTTTTGGATCACTCACAACTGGCTTTTCCATATCATTCAGCATGGGACATGCTTGGTCTCTCAACATCTAGTTAATCAAAGTAGTCAGCACTATACAGTCATCTTCTGCAAAGGGAAATCCCAGATCCTCAAGCCCTACCTCTTCTAGAAGTAGGGAGTTTTCCTTTTGAACAGGTTATTTAGCAGCATCCTCCCTGCAAAGCAGGAAATACATGGCAGACAGAAGAAATGTGAGAGTCCAGGGGTGTGGGGGTTTGTTGGTAAAACTGGTAGGTCCATATAATGCTTGTCAAAGATCCTGAGCTGGCAATGCTTAAAATGGATGCTTTGCCTGGACCAGCATATCAAGTGTGGCAGTGAAAAATATCTTCGGTTCCCATATCTAGCAAAGCAGCATATGGGGATGAACAACCCCTCCCCCCTCCCCCCCCCCAAAAAAACAGGATCAGTTTTGATTCAGTTCTTTGCTTGATTTGCTGAGGCTGTCGAGAAAAATAGGTGGTTATTTATGAGTTGGGAGGGCTAACCTCCTGGAGTAAGACCTTATATTATTTCACAAAGGCAACGCAACTTTTAACACAGTGCTGCTGAGCTGATTTCTGAAACGTGTGTCACAAAATGGAAGTCCACAGCAGAATAGTTTCTGATCCGAAATCCAGCCAAGCCCTCCAAAATCAGCAGAGGTAACATTAGAGCTGTACAGCCCAGCGGTGATTGCCTCGATGCCCCTTGTCACTAAAGCAGAACGGACTTCTGGATAACAAACTCTGACTTGGTTACAACTTGGTAATTTGGCATATGTGTTCACGGATCTGAGAAAAGAAATGTTTGATCCTCTGTCAGTATTGCACAGACTCGTGTGCCTGCCAGAGATTTCCAATATAGATCGAGCCAAAGAACGTTATCATCTCACCAATGAGCTTTTACAAGTTGCTGTACATGTATTCGCTTTTTTTCGACTGGAACAAAACCGAGTCATGCATCTTTTGCTGTGGCAGACAACCAGCCGTAGCTCCCATTAGCCGTATCAACTCTCAGTCGGTGGTTAATAACCAATGCAACAAAAGGCCACTGCTAACATGATGACCCAAAAGCATGCTACCCGTCTGTAGCAAAAGAGCTACTTTTCTGAATAGCATACAGAAGGCAAGTGCAAACGAAGCCACGTAATGGCTCAAGATTCATCAAAGCAGTATCAAAGCTGCACCGTCGTATACAGGGAACATCCAAGTAAATGCAGTGAAGAATTGTTTTAGGGTTGTTGGTTGTAGCCGTGTTGATCTAAGGACATCGGCAGACAAGGTTCTTGGGTAGATGTGATATCATTTTTTTTTTTGGTGAAGAATTGTTGATGGCAGTGAAGACTGAAGACTTCTCCAGATAACAGCAAATACCATTTCTCCCTCATTTCACTGCCTTGACCTGGAAGCCCATCCCTCCCATAACCTAGGCTGTACTGACATTTCTAGCAAAGATGTGATTTCAAGCCACTGAGGTCTTTGTTCTTTGTGGATCTGCACATTAGGCATTACCCTGAGACTACACTATCACGTCACTCAGACCATCCAAGAGTGATACTTGTTTTCAGTCACTACCAATTATTCACCTATCAGCAAATGGTTCTGTAGCCCATTAACACCCTTCAAAGCCATCCCGTTCCTCCTGGATTATCTTCTGATTTTCTTTTTTTCTCCCAATGCAAACAACAGAAGAAAACAATTTCCATTTGGAGAGTCTCCTCTCACTGGGGAATTAGGGATCGTCCATTAGCACCCAGTCCCTCGAGTGCTCCCATCCCCAAACCCACACGCTGATCCTTCCAAGCCACCTCTTTTACTGCTTTCTCAATCCTCCCCTTGGCTGGGAGTGGTTGTTACGCTGCAGTCGCATTGCCGTGATACGCGTTTAGTTCCTTTTCTGCTTGCCCCAATTAATAATTCACGCAGAACGGTGTCCCCGTTTGATCCTACCCGTACAAACAAATATTAAAGCTCAGACCCGCTGCTGTCTTCTATCTGAGGTTGACCAGGGGCTCATTTTTGGCAGCACATTAAGTGACTTGTGACAGAATGGGCTGAAAATGCAGTGTTTTATGGCATGATATTATTTGAGGGACATTTGGTTTTCTCTCCCCCATCACCATGGCGTCTAGGGACCTCTTTATACTTCAACCATACACAGCATGATAAATTGGAGGTAAATTCTCCATGAACTCCCTCTTCTCACAGTCTGGCAGCTCTTCTTATAAGCAGCATGTGCTCTGCTGTTTTTTTTCTGTTTTATCCTTTTCTGCCCTTTTGAGAACAAAAACGTGTGCCAGGGTGCTTCAATATGAGTCTAATTTTGCTTCTTTCTGTGCTATTCAGTGCAGAAGCTGATTACATTTTAAATCCTAATTAGAAAATAGACCAGCATAATTGGCCTCCCACACAAACGTTCTTTAACTATCCAGCTGCTTTGTAATATGCTAGATAGTTTCTCGGCAAAACGTGCTTCTGCTTTGACCCATGCACTGGCTGTGTTGCAAAATAACATCCCTGGTGTCTAAAATAAATCTGAAAGGATACCTCGGGTCTGGTCCAAGCAGTATCCTGTTCCTTACCTTGCACCTTATATTTAAATATAACATGAAGAATAACTTCCTGCGCTGAAGGTATAGGTAGGATATTCTTTTTTAAAGTATTTAAACCCTAAATGCAAAAATATGATGACAGCGTTGTTGGTTAGGGGCGGTTGAGACTTTGGCTAGTCCAGAAAAGGCACTTCCAAGCAGGCAGCTCCTCCAAAATGCTTGTCTAGGATATTGTTTCAGTACTGACTTCCAGGGAGGAGTTGTAGTCAGTGGGCATGACTACCAATTCATTAATGGGCTGTAGTTACTGCGCATTAAATTTAGTACTTGTATAACCAAATACTAAATCGATGCACAGCAACTGGCGTTACTGCGCAGTAGCGCCAGCGTGCGGCTTTTTAGCGATGCTAACTGCACAGTAGCCTAGTATCACTGTGCATTAGCGTATTAACATGGTTTTTACCCTTCACGCTAATGCGCAGTAGAATTAGGCTCCTGAGCAGTTAGCGTCTCATGTAGACGCACCCAATGAATCACAATACTGTTCCCTTGCAGACCCTGTCTTTTTTCAGGTCTTTCACACCCACATCTCAACCAGCCCTAATTCCGCCTCGCTTGCAAATCCTGGTAAAATCTCAGCCCAATGTAGGACAGGCCTACACAATTAAGATCACATTGGTAAACCTCTCCAGATGTGAAGAGTCCCATAGCATTTCTTCCAACAGATGCAACGTGGATAAAGACCTGAACCAGAAGAATACTTGCTGGTGGGTGCCCACAGATACTTGCAATGTGGCTGTATCCCTGAGGCATGCTGAGCCCCTCAGCTGACAGGCCATTCATCTTGAGCTTTGGGAAGTGAGATGTTTGAGGACATTAAGGACCCCACAGCCTAGTATTGCCAGAACTAAACATTATTCTGGAACAAACTCCATGAACTTAGATCCCAGTCCATTTATTTTGTGTTCTTCAATCCACAGACCTGTCCAGTTTACTTCTATAGGTCTATCTCTGGATATGTCGGGCCATTTCAGTGATTGTCCTTGTATCACCATCAGGCTGGCTCTGTTCCACTTCCAAAGCCAGGTAGATGAGCTGCTGGCAAGGAAGATCACTTTTGGGATTTCTGTGGTGTCACGTGTTGGGAACGCCACCAGGATTTGCTACAGAAAGAGAGTAATGGCATCCTTTTGGGATGCAAGGAGGGACAGGCCAGGGTCTGAGAGGTGAGAGGCCAAAAGGAGGTAGAAGTGCTGGTCAAAGCAGATGGAGCTGTTTCAGATCTGATGTAGCAGTCTGTCTGAGAAGCCAGGTTTCCAATAGGGTGAACAAACCAGGCATTCATTGTCTTTCTTTTTTATACTTAAAAAACCAAACACAGAGGAAATGCAGGTACTTCAATGAAGCAGAATTTCCTCTGTAAGACTGAATCACCGTTGCCTTGGTTCTTTACAGATCCTAAGTTCATTAGCTCCACATCCATTACAGAGGAAATAATCCTGGAAAAAAAAGGGATAAAAAATATTTACAGGGAAGTCCAATACCAGCCCACGTGCCATGGTCCTACAGTCTGATTTTTCAGGTCTTTGCTTAGCCCAGTGTATAATGATTCAAGCTCTAGGGTTTCCACTGCTTCCTTTCTATTGGAGACATTTGTATTGCTGCCCATCACCGTGAGGAAGTTCTTTAAAGAATGAACTCTGTTGAAAGCTTACTCTTTGCCACCATTAACACCACAGGGCTGCTACAGCGCAATTTTGCTGCACATTCATCATGCTCGGATGATGGAGTTTGGCATATTGGACGCAGAATAAGACAAGAAGGCCACGACTGCCATTCTTTTCAAGTCGTCAGCCCTATTTCTACCTGTCGTGTACATCTTATAACCACTGTGGTCCTGCCAGCATTGGCAGTATATGCCTCTGTGCTGTCCATAGAGCATAGATTTTGATGTACATTGATTGCCGTGGTCTTCAGGCTGGCTCAACGGAGGGCAGGACATCTTTTCAGAAAGAGCCTTTCCCATGGACAGAATAGTAGCCAGCAATGAAAGCTGCTGGGAAGATGCTGCACTCGATCTTCTGCACCATTGGACACTAATGGTAGTGTCTCCAAAGGAGCCTCAGCTGTGGCTTACCAGATGATGACTGAGCTATGTTGGTGGAGTTAACGCGTTAAGGAAGGTCTTAGACCAGGACTCAGATGCACCCAGATGTGTTGACCAGCATCCAAGGGGCCTTGTAGATCAGGGTGGAGGAACGATGGCCAAACTAGGAGAGTGCATGAGACTTTGGCCACCCTTCCCACACAACCAAAGTTGACGCTAGCTGGTGCTGTCCTTGCACGCGCATGGATGATAAATACTTTCACAAGTGTTTGAAAGAAAGACGATGAAGTGGGGGAGGGAACGGAAGAAATTGGAACAGAAGAGTGGGAGACAAG
>NW_005842292.1:799696-830858 GCF_000455745.1 Alligator sinensis | reverse complement strand
GCGGCACCTATTATAGAGATCCGACCTCACCGAGCTTCTAAATGGGATCTTCCCTGGAATAGGAATGGCGATGTGATTTCCAAACTGGGAAGTTTTTTTGATTTATAGATCTTTTATAATTACATCTCTAGCCCTTCCTTATCTGAGCAGCCCTAATTCTTTTCTTGAGTTCCCCAGACGTCAGCGGGATTGTCTGGCTAAAGAAAGGCAACTTGAGCGAGTCAAGTTTGCAGAGCCAGGTCTTAAAATGCTTTTCGGCACTACGGTTCGGAGTCTGTGGGCATTTCGGCTGTACGGTGGCATTTTAACTCAACGGGAAATCTTTGCTTTGGGCGATAAGCTGACCTATCAGATTTTTGCTGAATGTTTTCTGTGTCCTGAGGGTTTTTTCCTTTTCTCCCAGACAAAAATCAATGGTGTTCTTAAGGAATATTAGTGGGTTAAAATATATATATATATAGAACCTTAATTTTCAGCTATTTTTTAATGCTTTAACTCAAAATGGATGTCGGGGTTTCAGAGCCAAATGCAACAAGCCCCGCATGGATTTTTTAAGCCAGAAAATTTAGTAAATGACTCTGGATTTAAAGATTGCTCCCCGGCAATGCTCAGAGAATTTGTCATTTCAGGTTTTTTTATTGCGTGGCACCCTTTCCTGCTGGGCAGCGGGGGCCTGTTCACGGCAGCCTGCGTGGAGCAGCTGTTGGTGCACGAAGGAGCCGGTCATGTGAAGCAAGGTCCTCTGGGATGATTGCATGGAAGACCTTAAGCATCGATGTTGCAGGTCATGGTGGTGATTTACATTGCACACAAAGGTTATGGCAGAAGAGACGACTCAAGTGGACAGATCTGCTGATTAAACCCCTCGCTGCAGAGACTCTTGATCTCCTCACCACAGGAACAAAGCAGGCATCAATGGCTCTGGAAGACAGGTCGGGGCAACCAGTGGAGATAGCAGGGAAGGAATTGAGATCGGGAAGCCATTGGCGGCTGCATGGTTCCTTTGCCCATCCCCAGTTGCAGTCAATGAATGAGCGAGTGGATCAAATGGCTACTCTCTCCGTGGGTTTATCCTCTTCCTTGCCAATGCAGATTCCCCGTGTGCTCATCTCTGACATGACCCCTTCTTTCGTTGGACAACATTTAAGGTGAATGTGTCTATTAGAGATTGTTCCTGCTAGCATCCCGTTCAGATGAGAATAGCTGCAAGTGTGAAGGGGCAGCCGGCAGCAGGGCCTGTCCCTTTACACTATGGATCTCCCTCTCCATCTCCGCGCTGTTACAGGTGTCTTAGGCATTGACTTCTGGGACCCATGCGCGAACAAGACAGGGAAAGGTTAGCTTGTTGACAAAGTGAGCTTGCGGAGTTATAGCCTACGAGCGTCTGTGTGGAATTTGGGGAGATGTGGAGTCCTTGGCCCAGGAGAGAAAAAGGTTGTCTGGTTGTCTTGGGTCTTTTACCTGTCCAATAATAACCGCTCAAATCCACAAAGATAGAGAAGACCATTGCATCAGCGTCAATCTGGGTTCCCTCCATTGCAGCCAGTGCAGCTCATTTGGATTTGCATGGGTTTCATTAGCACCGTATTATCACCTCTGTGACGTCTTCTGCCTTCCCTTCTTCTCCCTCTGCATTTTTTTTTAAGCGTTGCATTTGTCTTGCAGTCTTCTGCGTGTGCTCAGCTAGACTCATGCCCATGCATGGATCTGCATCTCATTTAGGTTTCTGCAGCCTCCTAATCAAATTTGTGGCTTGGAAGGCAAGTGGCCTACATGAGTGCTTTAGAAATTAATTTTATGGCCTTTATGTTTGTGCAAACAACAGAATATTTTTTTTTATTTTTATTTTTTTTAATCATCATTTTGTAAGTGCAACCTTGAATCCTAGAGTGCTGAGAACAGCACCGCCGAATGCCTTGAACAAAGCCTGGCGTTGGCCAGCAAGCGAGAGGCAGCACGGTTTGACCCTGCAAAAGCAGTGCTCTCGAATCCACACAAGCTCAGTAGGGTTGCAAAAATCCCTTGACTCAAACAGCACACGTGACCATGTCCTCAGATATCGATTTTTACATTTCTTTAAGTGTTAGGATTTCAACAAAACGACATGCTTTTTATTAAGACAAAAAAATATGTGCTTGTGAACCGGTGAAATCAATGTGTTATTTTGTAACTGTTTAAGGAAAAAAAAAATGTATTTAAAGCTAAATAGCCATTATTGTGTGGGGTTTTGTCTCAAACTGGTGCATACACTTAACATCAGGGACCTACTCAACATAACAAAAAAAATCAGTTATACAGTTACTGTAAAACCAGATACATACCTTTTACTGTAATAGAAAACCTTGCACTGTAATGGTTACTATTAAAAAAAAAAAAAAAAAAAAAAAAGCAACTCTTGTCAGAACTGATTTTGTATCTTTGATTATATCTGAAATTTTAACATTTTTGTATACTTACCATAACAGTGATAGCATCCTACATGGTTCATTTTGGGTTGATGCTTCCTTTCTGACTAATCGAACGCATGCATTGCTACAGGATGTCGATGGGCATGGGAACTCTAAACAGGTCACTGCGGTCCTCGCCGGCAAGACGCGCCCGACATGCTCAAATTAAATCAAAAGCGGCGGCCTGAAACCACTGTCGGTGTTTCAGATCCTGCTCAGTGTCCGCTCCCCAAACACCCCCCTTCCCGCCCACGCCCGACAAAACCAGTGAGCGAATCTTGAATCATTCCTCTTCCATCTGTGCCGTTAACTCCTTCGGTTGTCCAACCACATCGCACAGCAATGCATCCTGGGTATGTAGGCAATCCAAACCGACAAGATCATTTTTTGCTTTCATGAAACATTTTGGTTTTTTGTTTCTTTTTCTATTTTTTTTCTTTTTTTTTAAATAAACTGTGTTTGGAATCAGACAGCATGATGTTACAATTCTTTCTATTTTTAAATACCAGTACACTCAGTGTGTAATGTCTCGTTTCTTAGCAAAGAGAATTTTAAATGTGGAGCTGAGTTTGAGCCATTTTTCCTTGTTGTACCGTGATTTGGGAATTCTTTCAATATAATCTTTAATTTGGTAGTAGATCCCCCTGCCCCCTCCCTCCTTCCTATCGTCATTTCATATTTTTTACAAAAGAAAAAAAACTACAAACAAAGGAACAAATAATCTTTTTTTCTCTCTCTAGGATGTGTAATGTTGTGTTGTCCAGATTCTGTATAAAAATATGTATATGATGTATCTGATATTTGGCGGCCAACGGCTGCAACTTTAACCAATATAATTAACAAAGAAATGCATAATGTTGGTGTTTTAAAAAGTTAAAAAAAAAAAACCTAGTTAAGATGTTTGTGTAAACTTGCATGGTTTAAAATGTACTTAGTGCATTGAGAAATGTTGTTCAGGTCCTAAGTGAAAGGATGGTTTACTTTTTGATTCTAATGGTGATTGGTTTGTTGATCAGAATATCCCCTATATTGTACGTCTTAGTTTATTTAGCATATTTCTTTTCTTTCTCCAGATCTAGCATAGTGTATCTCTCTCTATGTAATGCTGTTCCTTAAAACCAGGTTGTGGAAACTGCGTTTCGTCTGGCAAAATTTGATGTTTTTGCATCACAGTTCTGATTCAGTTGCATTTCACTTAATTTGCTGTGACCGTCCAGGTTTGAAGCCTCCCCCTCGTTGCAAATCTCATCCATCAGCTGGGAGACCCAAGAGGCCAGAGCACGAGTAGAACAAATGGGCGCAGATTGGGTGCCTCTGGTTAAGCATTGGCATGACTGGCAGCAGCACTGGCCCGACGGTTTCCGATGCGGCAGGCCTCATTGAGCCCCACATGTGAGCAATGGTCAACGGGCCATGGGAGTTTACTCTCAGCCACGTGTTTTATCAGGATCATACCAGGCTTCCCCAGGGGCTTTTCCTCTGGCCTCAATGGCCAAAGGCACCTTCAGTCACAACTCTCTATGGAGGCTGAAATCATTGGGGTAGTCGGTAGCAGAATGCAGTCTCTCCTAGTTGTTTGCACTGGAAAATAAATCATGTGAACCAACCCCAAATTCTGCACTTGGCTGCCACGGGCACAGACCCATGAAAATCCATGGGACGTGTGCCCGTGGGACTGGGGACACAATTGGAGTGGAGTTGGGAATAGACGCACAGGAGTTGTACAGGATCCCCACATCAACGAGCAATGACCACCGCTCATTTCTGTATGTCTTTACCAGCATGCAAGGCCCCTTGGGTTTCCAACTATCCTTCACTGCAGCTGAGACTCCAGAATGGGTATGTTCTCACGCTTCATATAGGGATTGCACAGCCTCCTTCTCTCCTCATCATTATAACAACTCATTAGCTTCAGCGCAACTTTCCCTTCCGGAAGGGCTTCTAGATTTGGGCTAATCACCGCAGCTCATATATGTCTATTTTTGCCTGAAAAGCCTCTGGTCACCTTCCCCCAAAGTAAGGAACAGCAAGAGTCAGATCCCAGAGCTTCTGCTTTCTATAGCGCCTTTCATCCTAGAGAATCTCAAAGGGCTTTACAAACTTAAAGTGACATTATGACCTGTACACCAAGATAATATTTTCCACTACTGAAATGCAGCCACCTCTGGGAGGGAATTTAGCTGCTGTCTCACAGCACACACCAACTGTACACAACAGTTTTGTGTACGCTTATTTTGCCGAAGCTTCAGGGGACATCTGATGAAAGGGTTTTAAAAGTTTAATTCTGAGCTTGCCACTTGCATTGCTTGGGGGTTTTTTTCTCTTCTTTTTTCTTTTCCCCCTCGGTTAGCTCAGTTAAGTTCAACGGGACCTTTCAATTTCTCTTTTCCTTCCGGGTGCCTTTCTAAGTCCGCTGCGCAACACTGCTGCTGTGCAAATCTTCTGACATGACAGAGAAATGTTTATAACCTACAAGATCCAACAGTCGGAAGCAATTATATTCTTAAAGAAAACTGGTTTCTATTAATTTATGCATCAGAGCAAGTAAGGGACCAGAGACCGTGATCGGACTCCCCGAGTCATAATCCTATGCTGGATTTACTGTAGGGCAGGTGTTCCCAAAGTGTGGTCCACAGGCCAAATGCAACCCTTTGATGCTGCCCATCACTCAGGACCACCCCTATATAACGACCCTTGAGGGGGTGAAACTTTGGGAACCCCTGCTGTAGGGGAAACACAGCTGTGCCTCTTTATTCACAGTCATTTGTCTCGATTTTCTGCCATTGACACTCTTCTGGGGGGGGGGGGGGGGAGGGGGGTTTAACCAACCTCAACTATTGGGAGTGCTGTTTGGTGGTGATTTAAGTCTGTCCCCTGGCATGTGGTGTCAGGAGGGAGTCCTAGGGAAGGGTGGGAAAACAGACCCACTCCCAGGGTGAAAAGCTGAAGAAGGATGGCTGGAAACCACTTGCTTGAGGCTTTCATGCTGATGGTAAAGCCCATTAGCCCTGTGATTTGCTTGGGGACTAGCCAGATGGCTGAGACAGCATTTGGGGACCTCATTGTCCTCTTCCAATGTCAACTGGGAGTTTCTCCATTTAGGGCAATGGAGGTGCGCATACGTGGTGCAATAGAAAGAAGAGAGTCAGAATGAATTCACGAATGCTTTACCACATGCCACACCATAGGCTTTTTTCTTCTGATTCAGGGAGACGCATTGCAGCCAAAAGCTGGAACCTGGAGCCTTTGATCTGGCAACAGGCCCCTTGAAGCCAAGATTTGCTTACAAAGGCTATAGAAGCAGGGACTACACTTCTTAGATCCCTCTAATCAGGAGGGTGTCGGGAGCTCGCTTCAGACACTATCTCTGATTTTCCCTGACAGGTCTTTAATGCTTCAGGATTTTCCTTGTGAAAACCTGGCCCTCTTTTGGAGATACTGGACAAAGAGTAGCACCGTTAAGCCACAGAACATTTCTTCTCACCCTGCAGCTGGGGAAGCTGTCTCGTAGGAGTGGCACTCAGTCCTGGGCACATCCCTTACCCATCATTGACCTCCTCTACTTCCTTAGTAGAAAGACCCTTGCTCTAGGCTATTGCGCTCGAGTGAATACTACCCTAACTGGTTTTGGACCCAGTCGTGCTCCAACAGAAGTCAACTGAATCTTTGCCGTTGACTCCATTCAGAGTAGGATTGGGCATTGCCTCCATGCCCTTGGGCAACTAAGGCCAGCATTTACAAGGTATTTAGGTACATAAAGATACAAAGGGGCCTCAAGTGGGGTCTATTTTCACTGGCAACTTTTGTAAACTCCACAAGGATTTTGCTACCTAAATATCTTGGAAAATCTAGCTGGAAGATCAACCTGCAGCATCCCAGTTATGTACCGCACTCGGCATCAGCTACAGTTTTCGCACTGACACTTCGCCAGCGCAGGCTCTAACAGATGGAGGGTTGTTGGAGGTTTCTCACTTGCCCTTCCCATGATGCTAGGGTGGTGATTTAGCTGCACGCAGGAGGTCTGGTCTTCAGTTGGTGGGGCTGAAATCACTGGGATTTTGCTAGTTTTGCACCAGCCGCTCCCCCAGGGAGACGGCAGTCTTGTAGACACAGCGCGATGTTCGTGACTCCCTGCCTGACCTGAGCAAGTTCCAGGTTTAGTTTAAAAATCCCTTTAAAAACCTAGCACTGGTTCCGTGTCAAGGGAGATATTCCCATTTGGACTCACTGCATTCGTAGCCCGTTCCCATCCCTTCCCCAGGGGAGAGAGATTCCTTATTCAAGGTAGCTAGGGCTCTTTTCTTCCCCCGTCAGAGGAAAACCCTGCAAATATTCTGCAAAGCCCCAGGGAAAGGCGAGGGTTTGCAAGCCAGAGCTGTGGATTTCTGCAGGATTTCTTGCGACTGTTTTATTCCCTACGCAATAAGAATAAAGACCTTACTGTAGCAAACCCTACATCAGGTGCTACCTCGGAAACATCCTCAAAGGGCCACGCTCCCCTGTGTCTTCCCTGGCCAGTCATCCCTTTGCAGAATATTTGAGGGCAAAAATGCTCTGTTGGGCTATTTTTTACAAGCCTACATGGAGGGTGCTGTGTCTTTACCTTTTCATCAGGCTTTCCCTCTATTTTATGATCCAATCCATTTGCAGTGAGGTGGGGAGAAAGAAGGCTGTGGCTGGAAGGACAGTGGAAGGCACCCTTTCCAAGCTGGCCCTCCTGTCTTGCATATATATGTCAAGGCAGGTTGCCCAGGGCTCAGCAAACGAGTCTTTGAGCTTGAGCCTGTCTTTGTATGTTTAAATAGCTTCATGCCATTATCAAGGAAATCCTGCAGGTGCTCATTCTGGATTGCCTCTGCCTTGGCCCTTAGCCACAGATCTCCATGATCGCCCCTTCCCAGGCCAACACTGCAGTCCATCCAGAAAAGCTGGACCGCGAGCATCACCTTCCTATGGATGTGTGAACTCAGGCGTTCTTCACCAGCGCCTTCCCCCTACACACATGCACATGCACACACGCATGCACGCACACACACGCACATACACGCAGACTCGTGTCTTCGTTTTAAAGAGGAAGTGTTGGAGTTAAAGCCAGGGACTGGAAGCCGGGACACACGGATTCTACTCCCCGCTTTTCCACTGACTTGCTCTGTGACTTTAAACAAGCCACTTCACCTCTCTGTGCCTCAATTTACCCACCCGGGTATAATAATATCTACCTCACGGGGTGTTGTGAGGCATAATTAATTATTGTCTAAAGCACTTTGAGCTGAAGGGTGCTATGGAAGTGCACAGTATTATTGCTGTCATCAGATTGGCGACATTTTTAACGCACTTGCAAACTTTTTCTTGGTGCATCCCAATTAGAAAAAAAAACAAATCCTGGTGCACAGGGTTGATTTACTGGTGCTAGTGTTACTGGTTATTCATTTGCAGAAACAACCACTGTGTGCCAGGCCAGGACTGGTTGGGTCTTGGGTTGTTTCTGTTTTGAATACTCGTTCCAACCTGGGTAGAAAAGCAATCCCAAGCGGACACGAGAAACCACTCGTTCCTCTAACGCAGATGAGTGTAAAGTAGAGAAAGACCCACCGGAAAGGGGCTCCATGCTCTACCAGTCAAATGGCATAAACCATCTACTCACAAATTGCCAAGTCACTTTTTTAGGCATGGCCTATCCCTGCGGGCGCACGGTTTGGCTGGTGATTGAACGATAGCATTTTTGATAACTCGCATGTCTTGTCTTATAATGTCCAGGGGATGGTCAGGGGAATCCTTTCACCTGTTGCCACCTGGAGTCGTGCAGAGAGCGCTCAGTCTGCAATGCAGCAGTGAATCTGCTCTCTGCTTTCCTCAGAGCCTAATTGACTGATGCACAGAGGCTGGTCTTATGGGATGCTGCATTTTGCTCTATTGGCTCAGACCTTAACTCACAGTTGTACTTTGCAGCTTTAGCCATATGGGACTGGAGAAGAAAACCTCCTCAAGTAGCCTTGCCCATTCTTTGGTGAAGGCAGAGCAGTCCCTGCATTGTACTATGCGAGAGCGTTGTCTTCTCCACTTTCATTCTTTCAGGCAAAGGGACCTCCACTGCTTCCCCCAATTGCATAGTCCAAAGAATACTCTCTCTTTATCAGTTCTTTAAATTTGAGTATACATTGCTAGGATAAATAATAAGAAAGCATAATGTGCCATCTATCCCACTGCAGAAGGAAGAATGACTCTTGAACATCTTCCTTTTGGTGTCTGAATTTTCTTTTTCACATGGCAATAGAAAACGTTTGCAGCGGTGATGGCACATGCAAGACTTTTCCTAGAGCCACAAAAGACAGGCTTTGCCCTCTGGGAGACGGCAGTCCAAGGGGCTCTATTTCCCATCTGTAATTACACCCAGTCTTAATTCCTAATGAAGGAAATTCAGTGGTCCCAACTTGCAGCTGGTGTAGAGCTGCATAGGAAAGCCTTTCCCATCCAAAAAAACCCTCCGCGATTCCAAAATCCATTTCTAGCCCAAATCGAGATGAAAAGTCAAACCCCGCTCAGCAGTCTCACGAACAAAAAAACCCCAGAAAAATAAAAATATCTGCTTCACTTCAGACATTTTATTCAAATCATTTTGAAACCCTCCCCTCAGATTGCTTACCCTTTTTTTGTTTGTTTTTTTACGGTTTTAATTTAAATTTCGAAACAAAACATTGTTTTGAACCAATTCCCCTTGAAAATTTTCATTTTGAAAATGGCAACACTAGGACTGTTTGAGCAGTTAAAAATGTTTTCCTCCCCCCAAAAAGTGATTTTTGAAATGGGGAACTCACGGAGACTTCCCTTTTGTACTAAAAGGTTCAGTTGTGATGAATTAGCCATTTTTGATGGGGGGGGCGGGGGGCGGGGGAAGTTTGTCAGCAAAAAAATTCCCAGTTGGCGGTATGATATGTGCTCCGATGGAATTACACCAGTTTTAGGTTTCATAGCTGTGTATTTACATGAGCTGTGGAGCTGATTTTACAGACCAAAGTGCCCCAACCTTGTACAGCTAGGCAGAAGGAGCAGCAAAGAGGCCACATCTAATACATTCAGTGGCATTGACCTTGATGCTGTAGTCTCGGGTCAAAAACAAATGTGCAGTATAGGGCATTGCAAAGGGGGAGCATCGCGTTAACATTCATTGCAGGGTCGGAAGAGCTTTCTGACTTTGCACCCGCGCGTTTGGCAAGAGGGTTCATTGTCCTGAAAGAGGTCAAGCAACTTGCTGGAGGAGTTGTCATCCCATTTCACACTCAAATCAGAGAGGGACGTAGCTGCATCCTTCTCTGGGCCAGCTAAGTCTTTCCTGCCTTAAAAACCCACCTGGTTTCTGCAGGCTGTACTGTCTTCAGCAGTATTTCTTGCAGGGGTCTTGCTGCGGCAGGTTGCAAATCAGGACGGGGAAACTCTGTTTAAAAATACAGTTGATTTTTTTTTTTCTTCCCCCTTTTTTGTGAAATTTCAAGTGTTACCTGCCTCTCTGGAAATACTGAAAGCTGAAAAATTGGCACGCATTCGATCAGGGACATTAAATCCAATGTCTCTTCTCCCATTTCTACCCCTGTGACTGAGACAATATAGCGCCCTGTCTGTTATCCGGCGATGATAAGCACATTGTTGAGGTTAGAGAACAATAGCACACCTTGTCAATGGGTACAAGCTAATAAGCACACTAGAGACTCAAGCACACTAACAAGCCTGGATCATGATCCTGCTAAGGACAGCTGACTGAGACTAAATTTCCTGGTGTGTTGGGCAGAGGTATGATGATGTGCGGTTGTCGACCGATGCCCAATGCCAACAAGCACCCTTGTGTAGATGCTGTTATGCTGGTTACAACTGGGCTCCTGCTTACAGACCGTACGTCACTGGGAAGTAAACCATGCCAGCAAAGGCACCGATTTTCGCACGTACACATTGGGCCCACTACTAGGAGCACTTTCCCAATGCAGTACACTGGTTTAGTTGTACCGGCTAAGCAGTCCTGCGGAGCTGGCTTAGGTTTCGAGAGCTTTGCTTCAGATCTGGACCATGTGCTAGCCTCTTCCCCATCCCATTTCTCTGCTATAATTTCCGTGCTGGTTTTTGCGCTGTCTGGAATTCTTTCAAACCGTTGTTAATCGTTGTCAGCCGCATAATGTTTGTTTGACCTCTCCACCAAGCTCTTTAAATGAAAGTCAGTGGCTGTCTTCCCTTGGACAATAATGAATGTATATATCGTAAGTGCAGACTATTCAGAAAAGTGGCTGAGTCAAGGATAAGAGGGTTTTGTAAAGCCTGTTTATTTTTTTAAATGAGTTTAAGCATTTATATTTTACCACCATTTACGTGGTTTTGGGGAACCCAGATTGTGTCAAGATCTCATGCCAAAACAAGCCAAAAGTCGTTTGATTTAAACCTTTTCTTCCATGAAACCATATTTTAAAACAATACTTTAAATGTCATTTTAAATGTTTTATTGAAACATGTACTGATGAAAAACAAAAAACAAAAAACAAAATGTCATCTTGACAAAAAATTTATACATGAATCAGAAAGTATTTATTTCAATTTTGTACCTTTCCATTTTAATACATTATAATGTATTGACTCAACTGAGATAATATAAACAGTTCATTTTAATAACACATTTGTGGTGTGGTTCTTTCTTTTTTATGTCTCCCTTTTCTGCTTCCTGTTCAAAGTAGCAACGTGCAGCCACGCACAGGCCATGTGAAGCCAGGAGCGATGCTGCATATCTAAGGATTGATTATCCACGAAGTACAGGCAGATGATGTGCTGCAGGTAGCACAGAAAATGTGTCTCAGCCAAGATACAGATGACTTCCGACCCCGAAGTCACTCATGTAATGATATCCTCTACGCAGCGTGATGGAGACTTCTCAAAGGCCTTGTCAAAATGAGGATTTAAAATGTGGTATTAGATGACATGCAAGGAGCAAGGTTTCTTTTGGCGATATCTTTTATTGCACCAATTGTATAGTTGGGAGAGATGTTAGGCACGCTTTCACAAAGCACCCTTTGTCAGGTGGCTAGCATCTCCCCACGTAGAATTGGGCTAATGAAAAATATCACCAAAAACACTGGTTCTCACATATTTCCTGGACCATCATGACTATAACACTCCAATCCTACTGCAACGTGTTAGGTCATGTGTTTTTAGCCCAGTCTAACACCTCTAAGACTCTGGGGGGAAAGCAGACATCAGCACATGCAAACCTGATCAAGTTATGGTCTAGAGGAAATTTTTGTTAGTACCAGAAAAAAAGCCATTGCTTTGTCCTTGACAAAAATTTTGAAGGATGTCTTTGGTGCAGAGTAAACCGGAGTTATCTGCAGGCCCGTTACTCCTCTCCAGTTCACCTGGCGGAGAGGAGAGTGGCACACGTATTGGCATGGCAGGGGTGTAACAACGTACCTGGGCACCCAGAGCACCTGTCATGCACGGCGGCAGAGGTGACTTCTGGCTGCGCCGTAGCAGCAGCAATTTTTTTTCAGTCATCCTCCCCCAAAGTTGGCACCCAGGGGTCTGCCCCCTTTGCCCCACCCTAGTTACATTACTGCACACTTGTGTGCGTGATGGTGCAGTTGTTGAGGGTTTCTGCTCTACTTTGCAAATCATTTTTGGGGGGTTTCTGCTCTACTCTACAAATGATTTCCAAGGGAATTGTAGGAGAATTTGTCTGCTATGGAGGAGGGATTGTGGGAAGGCACTGGAGGACAAATGGAAGATGCCTATGTACCACTGCCAGCATCCGCACTACAGAGCTAAGGAGTTGGACTCCCTTAGTTTAACCTCAGTCTCTTGAGCTGGCCAGTTTTTGAGTTTAAACCATCATCATACTCTAGGGAAAAGGCTTTTGCGTGTGGAATGAGGAGCAGCACTCAAGTCATAGCTGAGCTGGCCAAATTGAAGCTGCAAGTTAATAAGGACAATTGAGGTCTTCCCTCAGGACCTGATACAGCAAAGCATTTAAACCCATGTGCAAGGTCTTTGTTAAACTGAGACGCTAGTCAGCTATCCGATGGTCTCACGAGGTCCCTTCCAGCCCTGAACTTCTGTGAATCTGTGCAGCTCAGCGCTTCACCCGAGCCACGGCTAATAAAGCCTCTGGAAGATCTTGGTTTCTTTTCGGTCCTAATTCCTTTAAAATTGGAAGCTAGCAGAGGATACTAGTTTCTGATTTATTCCCTGAATAAATTTGCTCTGCAGATCACCCCAGGAACATCGGAGCCCGTTAAGGCCAGTTGGAGTCGCTCTGAACATCAGTGGGCTTTGGGTGCTAAGGACAGGAGCTCCTGATCATTTTCTTACAGGTAGAAGGCTACACAATAACCCTTTGTGCCATGGGCAACCGGTGCCTCCCAAGTCTGGGGGGTACCAGATCGCCAACTAGGGCAGGGGGGTCCCCCAGCAGCCGAATGATCCCCGAAAAGCCACCGGCACTTCTGGTTTTGCAGCTGGCGCTTCCAGGGGTGCACAGCCAATCTCAGGGGGTGCACGTGCACCCGCGTGCACCCCCCTACATGTCACCAATGCTTTGTGCCCCAGGCAGGTTTCCCCTGCGTCTGCCAGTCTAACTCTCTGACACTTTCCTTTTTTTAGCATTTCATTCTGCCCTCTCTCCTTTTCTTGTTCCCCTTCCCCCTTCCCCAGTTGCTCCCTCTTCTCCTTCCCTTCAACAAATACCTCTTGAGCAAGGCATCTGCTGGGAGCACGGTAGGGTCAGAGCATGTGTGTTCGCAGGGCTGAGTGAAATGCTGTGGGAACATAGAAGTGAAACAGGGGCCAGAGAAGGGCAGGTGGATTTATGGCTAAGTACAGACGGTCAAAAACCTTGAGGCTGAATCGATTCAATCTTGGCAGGTTCATCTAAGCGGTGGAGAGGGGTGTTGCACAGGAGGTGCAAAGCATCCTGGGATGCTGGGGGATTGTGAGTCAACTTGAATCTGGAGGGGATCTGACACAGAAGTTTAGTAAACCAATTTAACCTAAATGAGTTAAGTCTAATACTATATCCAGCCAGGTTTATCTTAAACCAGGTTGAGCCATTTTGGAAGCAGTTTATGTGCACTGAAGTTCTGTTGCGTTGCAGATTTGCACCAGTTTCCACCCACTTATACCAGTTTATGTGTCATTTCTGTCCCTAGCCTATATATCTTGCATATGCGATCCAGGATTGCAACAGAGCCAGTCACAGGAACAGCCAGGGGCAAGAGATTTCAGGGTCATGCCACTGGTACTTGGCTTTGTCCCTACTCAACCTCTTGAGCCAGAGAGGCAGCCTTGGGTGAGCTCAGAGAGGTCCAGCTGTTTTAAGTCCTTCCATTGTATTGATACAGTGCCTCATTTGCCAGTAGGTGTTTCATCCCTGGAGACATTCGGTGGCAGGAGCAAGTATGTGAGGCTTTCCTTGAAGGTTTGCTGAGCTGTTACTAAAATAAAGCAATGTCCACATGGTCCAAACTTTGCCCTGGGATTGAGCACTCTCACCAGATGCAGGGCTGTGGGGGAACCACATCTGTGAAGCAAAACCAAAGAGCACACCCTGAATAGTAGGACATAGAAATGGCCCGTTGGACCACTTAGCCCAGCCCGTGCCAGGGCACGAACACACGTGCCAGGGCTTTATCTCGACTAGTCTTTCAGGACTCCAGTGATCCAGTCTCTCCCCCGCTTCCTGTGGGAGACTGTGCCACAGCCCAGGCACAGCTCACTGTCAAGAAGCATTTGCTCTAGGGAGGAGGGAAATGCCATTTCACAAAGTATTCTGAGATTTCAAAAATGAGGCTTTGTTTAAAAACAGGGGAAACCAGGAATTGCAGAACTCCATGCAAAGGAAAATCCTGCGGGAAAACAGTAACCTGGGGGCAGCAGAAGCATTTCAGCAAAGTTAAAATGCATTTGTTTGACTTTGGGGACACTAGGGTATGTCCTATAATACAAAAAAAGTTCTAAATTCAAAAAGACAAACCACACAAACAAAATATTTCATTCTGAAACTGGTGAGATGGGAAATGTTCCCTTTGTCTGAATTTTTCTTCCAGTTTTTTTTCTGGAATGAATTTCCAGTGGAATTGGCCCCATTTCACAGTGTTTTGGTTTTCATTGATTCATACATTGTTAGGGGCTGGAAGGGACCTTGCAGCTCATGGGATCCAGCCCCCGAAGATAATGTGATGTGGGCCCATCAGAGTTTATCCAACCATCTCTGGTTTAGCCCAATTTCTTGCCCTTTGTTTCATCCCATTTCCCCTGACTGTAAGACACAGGAGATGGAAACAGATCCCAGGCTGGAGGAAGACCTGAGTGGGAGCCAACTGGAAAGGGGCCGAGTCAAGCAGCTTGGAGACCTTTGCTAACAGGGTTCACAAGGAGCGATGTGTTGAACATTAGATTGCCCTCCCCTGATGAAAGGTTCAGTCCAAAAACCCCAATCATGCTCCCAGGAAGAGATTTGCCTTGCAGGTGGAGCCGGCACAGGGCTATGCACTTCGCATGCAACCAGGGGAAAGCCAAGATACGGGGCTACCGGGCTGCAGTTGCCTGCCTGGCAGCTAGCTGTATGGCAGTAGTGAAAAAGGGACAGAGCTGCAGGTAAGTAGTTAGGTAATGAGGGCAGTGCAATTGGAGCAGGCTGATTATTGGGCTAAGAAACCCCTGTGCATGCTGGAGAAACCATGCGACAGGTAGGGTGGTGCCCTGACGGATATAAGCTCAGCTTCTGGGGCTAGTGCAGGCAGTCTGGGCCTGACCGTGGCATGCAGAGCACAGCACAGGAGGCCAGAGAGGGGACCCAGGCAACATAGGTACCCAGAGCAGCTGCTTGGGGTAGGCCTGGCAGCAGTATAGAGACCCCAGATGGGGTTTGAGACTTGGAGTCTGAAAAACATGTTTGGTTGGTGTTTTATTTCCTTTTGACCGGAGGACCGGGAAGGACTATAAGTGGTGGTTGGAAGTGATGGCAGGGGGATGCTGCAGAAGCAGGCTGTGTAACCTACCTTCACAGCAAGTTTCTTGGAAGCTCCTTGCTCAGATTGCCTTAGCCTGGTGCTTATCGCCTAGCAGGAGCTGCTTAGCAATAATAGCTTTTACCTGCCATCCATATTGTACAAGAGCAGAACTACTGAAACAGAGCAACACCCAACCCAGAACATCTCTGGATTTCCAAGAAGTTTTGACCCACGTCTGGGGTTGGCCCCAGGGTTCACACTCCCCTGGACGGTTCACAGGTCCCCTATTTGGATGAACCAAATAGAGCATGCTACCCCTACAATTCCTCTATCCTCTTAGTGGTCATTCAGCTGCTCCAGGGTCATCCCATGCATCATGCTAACACTACACCCATCCTTGCTTCTGGCCCTAAGGGTGGAGGAGATGTATAGGGAACCATCCAGGTGCCTCTGTCTAGGCAAAGTCAACGTCCTTGTTGATCTCTGGTTTACGCCAAGGCTGACAGGGCCACTGGACGTGCTGCAGTCCTTGTAACACAGGGATATTATCACCTGGAAGAGGATGCCTTGAAAGCTTTCACGGTCAATACCGAGTGGAAGACCTGAACTTCTGCATTCTGTATGTTGTATCCACCCGTTGTCTATTGTTTCATGTTTAGACTGCCGTCAAGTCCTTGGAACAGCAATTGTTTTTCTCACTCAGGCCCAGATCAGCATCACCCTTCAACGGAGGCACCTGGTTTCTGGATGGGAGTTCACGCATCTCAGGTAGGTCTCTGCGGTCCTGATTTGGCGCACGAGGGCAGCCAGGCATGGAGGAGTGGGTGTCACTACAGCCAGCAGGCTGGGGGAGAGGGGCCAGCAACAGGACTGCCTCTGAAAGCCTGCCTCCCTCCAGAAATTAGGCACCTGGGTGAGGCTGGGATTCACAGCCCAGAACCTGTGCCTACATCATGCACCTTGTAAGCCAGGTCATCCTTTTCTCTGTAACATGGCTAGTGGTAGTGGTGCCCACCTTTTAGCTAACAGCTGTGTGCCTTGTGTATGAAAGTCATTGGACAAAATAAATAGACCGTGTTAGCAATAAGGACCAGAGCTCAGGACTCCAAGAGATGGTCTGATCACTGAGCTCTTTCATCATATTCCCTCTTGCTTGGTTTCTCTCTAGCCACTTGAAAATCTTTCAGTCCTTTAAATGCTATGGTTTAGCTACAAGAGGAGGGGGTAGAGACTCTATAGACTGTAGAGACCCTATAGACACCGCCCGCTTGGGAGGGGACAGGTAGGCATAGGACCCCCTTCTGAGGCTGAGGAGGACCTAAAGCCCTGATCTCCCACTTTCTGGATGAGTGCTCTGACCAGAAAGCTAGTACAGAAAAGAAGGGCTGAACCCCGTCCTCGTCTGTGCTGATGTCAGTAGTGCTAGTGGGCGCATTGGGCATGTTCAGAGCACGTATAACAGGTTGGGCCCCTCAGCAATTCGACTCATGGCCACCCTAGTCTGTGAATCCCAAATGGCAGTAGGTATGAGATAGGGCTGAGTGGCTCGGCTTCACTAAGGTCGTGATATGACAAATGTCTGATCTGGTGTAGGTAGGGTTGCCACCTTTTACACCAGGGGTGCACAACTCAAGTATGTACCTGGGCTAGAGGTGGTGTTGTGCCTGTTCAGGAGCCGAACTCAAGGCACCTAGGAAACTTCTCCAGCAAAAAATGTAGGTGCTGATGGCCTCTTGGGCATCTCAGCACCTAGGCAGGGCTTTTGGGGATCTCGCTCCTGGCACTACAATGCTGCCTACATCCCAGAGACCCTCCTAGCACCAGAGGTGGGTGCTCCTGTGGGGTCCTTGCTCCTTCATTTCTGGTTTCAGAGCACATGGAGCAGAAGTAGGTGGGCAGGGATTATTTTTCAGCTGCTATCCTGAGAGAGGCATGATTTGAATGTACACGTAGCCTTGATTTGGTCCTGGCGCTACAGGGATGCAGGGCATAGATCAGGGGCTGTGACCTCTGGTTGGGATCCCTGGGTTGCCACCCAAAATATATAGCAACATTCCCCGTGAGGTGCCCTGACTGCAGTGCTCACGATTAGAGAAGTGATCGCTGAAAGGATGCAAATTCCTTCTTTGCCCTGGGCCCAGTCCTGAGCCCACTGAACTCAGTGGAAAGACACTTTCAATGTCAGTGTGCTTTGGAACAGCCCCGTCTTTGGATAGGAGACAGAGGAGGGGACGAAAGTGGGAATGACTGTGGATAGGGGTCTACTTAACTCACGGCAAAAGAAAACAATTTTTGCAAGTCATCATGGGCATTTCCTGGTGGCCCGGTCCCTTGCCTCTGCTTGGTGGAGAGGATATACCATATAATTTAATAGCAAATTCCATAGAAAGTAAATTATATCATCTAATCTATCATATGATAAATCTAGATATTAAATGTAACTCTAAATTTAAGTATAGTATATTAATGTATATGCAATATGGATTTTAATTTATACCGTCATAATTTGCTATTGTATATTCTACAACAATTAATAGAAACATTTGCACTTCACTGACTGGTGCCTGCACTTAGCCTACGTCACTAGCAGGACAGGGGCTCCCAATCACGGGATCTGTGGCTGCAGCAATTGTTGCGTTGTCTTTGTCGTGTGGTAATCATTGGGTCACACACCATCTTGTATGAATAATATGCTGGCGTTTTGGAGGGGGAGTTGATTTTGTGGGAAATTGCAGCCAGTGCGCTCTTTCCTGGAAATCATGGACAATGCCATTTTTCATGCGTTCTGCAAAAAGTAGACCCTTAACTATGGACAAAGCAAAGTAAAAGCAGAGGAAGACAAATATTGCATGAGAAGTGAAATTCAGGGTTGGCTTGTTTTGCACAGCTCAGGAACAAGGTCGATTGACCTAACTGCTCACCACAACAGCACAAGTCCATATGGACAAGTTGCAGGAGGAGACGGTGAAGCGATACCAGATAGGAAAGTCCAGGGCTCATGCTGTATGCCCCTGATAAAGGGGGAGGGAGGCTGGAGGAGAGGATGGCTGTCTGGAAATGGGTCCTGCAGTGGGGTCGCACTGGACTGGAGGTAAGACTGGTGCCAATCAACAGATTTCTGCCATTCTCACCTCATTATTTCTTTCAGGGCTGAGCCTCATCTTCCTTCACGACAAGCCAAGTATGGACCGATTGTAACTCCCTGTGAACTTCCTATGCGCTGGCCAGAAGAGGTGAAATCACCCCCAGTCTACAAGAAGGTAGGGGGAAGAGACATCTATCTGGAGCTTTCCCTCGCTGTGATTCTCAGCCCAAGGGGCCGGGACCAGAGGGGTGCTCTGCGCTCCCCGTGGGGGTGGGCTGTGCACCTCCAGCATCACGGGAAATGGGCACCAGCTGGATTTAGGTGCAGCAAGATGGGAAGCCAATGTCTTCCACTGTCCCCTGCTAGCTGATGGGGAGGGTCCATGACTTTACTCATCGTGTCCCGGGAGAGTAATGGAGGAAAGGAGCTACGATAGTTGTTGGGGTCTTTACCATAAGAAGTTGTTTTGCCCAGTTTTCCTGACAATTGTGTATCCATTTAGCACTAATTCATATGTGGGGTGTCCAGTGCACACCTCTGGTCCCCTCTCAGACTTTCAAATGCACTTGGGAAAAATGGTAGCATGGGCAGATCTAGGATTTTGAAAAGGGGAGTGCAGATGGTATGGTGCCTCATCCCATATAACACAGCATATATTTTTCTCCAGGTAAAAAAAAAACTAGAAGCTTTACTAACATACTTGGGGCCCAGGACTGTACTATTCAGTTTAAGATTGAAGCAAAAACAAATGTAACTTTATTGGGCTGAGTTAAAAACAATCGGCAGGGCTGCAAAATAGGAGGTACGTTACCAGGAGCAGCCAACAGACAGCAGAATTGCAGAAGAAAGGCTGGCTTGATTAGTGGAGCATCAAGACCATTAAAAAGGAGAGAGGTTCATTAACACCTGTGCGATGACAAGTGTAGAAGGACTCAGGTAGATTTTAATGAGCCATGAATTCAGTTGAGGCTCTCCCTGCTGCCTGAACAGAAATACTGCTGCCATTGCCAGGTGGTTGGCTTTAAACTTTGGGTGTACCATCACCAACATCTCTTGCCAGACTGGCAGGATAGGAGACTGAGCTGGGTCTAGAACAAGTGGCATCCCCCGTAATGGGATATGGCTGAGGAGACAGCGATGTAATGCGCTGACATGTCCGAGCAATCAGTCCATCCCAGTGGCCGGTCCTGGCCAGTGAGCAATGCCAGATGCTTTCGAAGGTGGGAAACCCTCGAGCGGTAAGTTAAACCCGTGGAACTTGCTGCCGCTAAATATTAACAAGGCAAGGAGTTTTCCAGGAGTAGGAAAGGGCTCGAATAGTCAGAAGCTAATGATAGAAAGGATCATCTTGTGGTTAAGGCACTGGACTGGGCCTCAGGAGGGCAGCTCTGCCACAGCCAGCCTGTGTGCAAGTCACTTCATCTCTCCGTGCCTTATTTCCCCAGCTGTAAAATGGGCACGATAACAGTCATTTTCTTACCTGTGTCTAGTTTGCTTATAAGCTTCCTGTGGCAGCAGCTGTTTCTCTGAGCAGTGCCTAGTACATAACAGCCCCTAGATTACCTAGGGCCCATCAGATGCTATTGTAATACAATAAAACAAAGGGGATATGAAGACAAAAGCAAAGATTTGCTGAAAATCAGACTACACCAGGACTCGAATGCCAGCTGGGATATTGCTAACAATGACTGTAATGGACTGTCCACAGCTATTGCTGCTTTAGTCTATCTTTCAGGCCTAGAGATGGAGCCCTTCATTCGACCATCTATTTCTAAGGTCCTTATTTGTGCCAGGAGCTATTATACCACAGCAGGTTTTTGGTGCACTTCTGCAGCTCCACATCAGCCAGCAAAGGGAAATGCCGTGTACAGCAAGGCCACCGAGGCAGATGCAATTGCAACAGCTAGAGGCCAGGCACTTCAGTGGGAAGTGGGCTCCAGGAAGAGTTAAATGATCCAAGAATGACACATCAGTGACCTGAAGAAAACTGCAAGCAGGACATGTGCCGGGGTAGGGATGCAAAGAGGCCTTTCACAGCCATGAAAGCCGGAGCATGTTTTTTCGGAGAACAGGTCAATCCGGGGCTCTCGCGCAGAAGGCAGGGCTGCGACCTGCTGCTGAGGAGTGAGAGGACCCAACGCAGGATGGATCACTCTGTCCGGCTTTTTTCTGCTCTTCCTTGGAAGTGAGGCAGCCCAACCTATTTGACCCTGAGGGCCAGATCCAGACCGTGCGTGGGGCTTCTTCTGGGATGGACAACTTCTCTTCAGTGGCAGGGCAGTGGCTTGTTGGCGTGGCTCCGAATCCCAAGTTGTGAAGGTCACTGCCACTCGACTTCCCTGCTGTCTTCCCCTGACACGAATTTGAGTCACCAGCAGATCCAGGATTTTGCAAGGGGGGGGAGGTGCGGAAGCAGCAATCGGTGCTGCAGAGGTGCTCCGCTCCCAGCCTCCGCACCATCCCGAGGCAGGCGCACCGTGCCACGGGAGCAGAAGATGGGGACTTGTTTAAGTCCCCAAAGCAGGTAAGAATTCACCCCCCTTCTCTGCTCAGAGGCATGTCCCCTCCCTTCCCCTTTCTCTGCTGTTCTCCCTGACTTTTGGTGCGGTAGGTCCCAGCTGGCATTCAAGTACCGGTATAGTCTGATTTTCAGCAGACCCTCGCTTCTGCCCCACTCCAGCCAGGCTGTGCGAGGCCAGCCTTAACCTGGGACAGTCTTACCTTCTTTAGTAAAAAGTCCCCAAATGCTATTCCTACTTTGCAGTTAGACGGGGTGGGGGGACAGCGCAGCCATGCCAGTGTACCTCCTCTGGATCCATCCCTGCCAGTGGCAACCAAAGATCCCACTTGGTGGTAGACAACGGGGTGCAGGGGCAAGCGGCAGTGGCATTCACCCCCTGGACTCTGTAGTTGCACCAATGCAGTGACAAGCCTCGCGGGTCACAGTTTAAGCCCTTGCAGGACACATGCAGCCTACAGGGCACTAGCTGGGCAGCCCTGCTCCAAAGCACCCACTACTGTCAGGGCCAGCTCACTGACTGTCTATCGCAGCTTTAGCTTGTTTGATTTGTGTATCCCATGTTTTCTTTGCAGACCACATGCCCCCAGATAAGACACGTACCTCGCTGTGGGAAGGAAGAAGAATACGTGTTTCCCAAGTCCTGGCTGCGTCCTGACCTCAGAGGCAGAGGACAATCTGGAGCATCAACAAAAGCTAACGTTTTAAACCTTTCACAGGCGCTGCTGAGCCAGAAGCTGCTGTCAATTTGACAATGAACCTAACCCCTAACAGTGAACTCCACCCTTCCCTCCCTAGGGCCAAGGTGAGAAGCGTGGTCGCTGTTACAGCTCTCCAGGTCTCTTCCATTCCAGTGCAAAAAAATCAGCTTCTCCACATAGGGCACGCACACCAGGTTTGGAGGGCTGATTTTTGAGGAAAAGGCAGGGGCGGTGTGTGAGTAATTTGCATTGTACATTAGTAATATATGCATTCTTTTGCCTGTACATGTACACGCCCACCAGAGTTTTATCCCTAAGCATAATGCTTTTTTGAATGCTTCAGGGAAAGCTCTTTAAACAATGATGTTTACAAATACCATTAGAAGTGCCGTTTGCATTCGATGTGGATCTGAGTGCATCTGTAGGATAAATGGGAACTAATAGGATCCCTGGTTCGTTACCTCTGCAACAAGCAAACAAATGAAAGACGCGGCAGTTCCTGGTTTACAAGAAGCGCCGTTGAATTAAGACATTATCGGTGAATTGGAACGTACTGGACAATGCAGGGTTGCAGTCCTGCAGAGGTAAACCTGGGAATAAGTGGGAAGTGCAAGATGTACTGATAGCTGAGATGGGGCTGTTTGATTGGTTTGACTCCTGCTCGGGGTGGGCTGCTGTGTTAGAGATTGTTGCCCTTTTTTTAATGAGAGGCAATTAGCCATGTTAGTCTGATGTTAAGCAGAAGGCAGGGCAAGGTGGCACCTTATAGACTAAACTGCATGAGTTAGTCCAGGGGTCACTGATGAGTTGTCGTGGGCTGGGTCAGCAACCCCTGCCCCACAATAGCTCACCAAAGCTCCCTAAGTGGCTCTGGTCTGTGCTGGCTGGGCAGTTGGGATGGAGCAGCATCCAGGAGTGGAAGGGGCAGGCGGAGCCGTGACAGTGCAGGGCTGGGGCCTGGGGCAGAGCCACGATCCGCTCCCTGCATGCCCCTGCGACGAGTGCCAGTTCCACGGGTAGGGGCCTATGGAGAGAGGATCACAGCTCTGCCCTTGGCCCTGGCCCTGTGCTGCCACCGCCATGTGATCCCGGCCTCGCCTACCTGTCCTGCTCCTGGATGCTAGTCCCCAGCCGCCCGCAGCCTCATCCCATATGCCCAGCCACGTGCCCTGCATGCACGAGTCCTGCTTCTGGCAGTGGGTGCGGGGCAGATGTGCAGGGTCCAGTGGCAGGGGGAGGGGGGCGGGGGAGGCCCACACTACTCCTGCCCCACAGCATGCCTGAGGGTGGCAGGACCAGCTGCGCACCCCACGGCCCAGGCTGCCTTCTGTGCCTAGGCCAGGTAGGACCAAGGGACCTGCTATGGACTATACAAAATCCCTCATCTGGCCCATGGGCCATGTTTTGCCCACCCCTGACTTAGTCTTCATGGTGCCATCCTGCCCCACCTTCTTTCTCAATAATGTTAGGCGAAAAGGTTTTGGGACCCAATCAGCCATAAAGCCAATGGATGCGCTAACAGGAGGAATCAAGCTCCTTTATACAGTGAAGACAGCCGCAAACAGCATGCTACTTCTCAAGTACTAGGTCTCCTGGTAGGTCATAAGTTAACCGCAGAGTTCCTCCAATTGCAAACAAAGTGGGGTGAGTATATTGATTTGCAACCTGTGTGTGTGTGTGTGTGTGTGTGTGTGTGTGTGTGTGTGTGTGTGTGTGTGTGTGTGTGTGCGTGTGTGACCTTGAGAGGAACCAGAGAGAGGATGCTTCTTGGGCACAGAGCCCACAGGAGTGGCAGGCTGGGGATTTTTGAGCAATGAAACTTCTGGCCATTTTTTATGCCCATTGTTTTCCAAGAAACAGGACTTTATGCACAATTGATTGTTATAAACCAGCAAGATGACACCAAAGATATGCTTGATTCTTAGCAATGAGTCCTCACAGAAACTGCCTAGTAACATCCCAAATATTAGCTAATTGCCCAGGTCTGAGGGATAACCATTTCTTTGGGTGGCATTCTGGTTCAGTGAAGTTAATGGGAGTTTTGCCCTTAGTTTAAAAAATATTTGGTTTTCGTCCTTTGGTTTCTATTTTAAAATAATAGTCAAGGCACAGGTTTCAAAGCTCTCAGCATCCCAGCTGGGACAGAAGAACCTGGCTCCATTTGAGCACCAGAGCCTGTCATTAGGTATCACAAGGAGAGCAGCTGGATGCTGTGCATGTCTGAACACCTATGTAGCTATGGGGCACTTCGAAGTCTGGCCCTCAAATTGTTTGAAAATCTGGAGTGTCAAGTCTGCCCTGTTGTAGTCCCCTGAAAATTTCCCTTTGGCATCA
Source organism: Alligator sinensis (assembly GCF_000455745.1). Classification (NCBI taxonomy): domain Eukaryota; kingdom Metazoa; phylum Chordata; order Crocodylia; family Alligatoridae; genus Alligator; species Alligator sinensis. The sequence goes on along the minus strand of NW_005842292.1, from coordinate 806,796 downwards.
GTGGGATGAGGATTTTACCGCTGGCTTCCGGAAGGGAAGGAAGTGCCTGTTTGCATCAACTAGCTGCAATGAGTAGGAATATAGCACTACAAGGGATCTCCTGGGTCACTGAATCTAGTCCTCTGCTACCAGGAGCCACCACATCAGATAATCCCTTCCATAAATCGATCAAGCTCCCTCTGAAAAGTGCTATGCTTTGTGTAAAACACATCTTGCAGTTCCATAATCCTCTCCCAACAAAGGGGCTTGATATACAGCTGCCTAGCTATCCCTCTGGGCTCTGAGAAGCACACTGGTCAGCTTGAACATTGATATTCTCCAGGCTGTAGTAGATCTGAGGAAAGGCACTTTGTCCCAGAAAGCTGGTCTAACATCTCCTCCACTGATGCAGTTGGTCCAGTAAAAGATATCACCAAAAACCCACTTGCTTCTTGAATATCCACAGCATTAAGAGATCCCTTAGGCCACATCAGACTCTTGCAGCTGTGTGGACCTGTCCGTGTCAGAGGATCCGCTTGGTGAAATAAATGCAGCCCCAATAAATGCAACCCAAATAAAGTCAAGTTGCATGACCAGGCTGTGCTGCTTACTGTGGGGTTGTCACTCTGTGGCACGCATGCCAAAAGTGGCATGGGTGGCAGATCACAGAGCCCAGCAGCTTATCAGCGGAAAGTGGAGTAGCAGATTAGGCAGGGAGCACAGGGAGGGAGCAGAAAGCAGAGCAGCAGATTGGGCAGGAGGTTGAAGTAGCACTTGGGGAGGGCACGGGGCTTAATTTGTGGCCTGCTTGTCAAACTGCTGCTCTTACTGATGTTTGTGAGCTCTTATCCCCCTGATGTCAGGGTGAGGAAGGAGTCTGGGCAGGCCCTCCTGGTGCACCAGCTGGGCTGATGAGGGTAAAACGCTATAACAGCTTTGTTCCTTATCACAGAAGTCGGCAGATCTGACTGCAGCACGACCAGCTCATGCTCTTGCTGAAATCCCTGGTGACACTCCCATTGCTTGAGCATAACCAGGCCGTTGTCACATCCGAAGTTGTCTATGCAGGGCTCTCAGTCAGGTTGATGTGAATTAACTTTTAAAGGGGAGTAGTAACCTCCCTGTGGACACTCTTACTCTGAGTTAATGTAGGGTTACAGTTTCAAAGAAGAGGGGGGATACGATTGTGTGGGGCAGGGATATGCTAGTGCCCTGCCGCAACCCATCTGCCCTGCTGCAGCCCCAGCACCCGGACAGCTTTCCCCAGTGCTGGCAGACACCTGCCCCCTTCACATAGCCATCCACTCCACATACCCCTGCCACACACACTCACACGTGCCCCACCAAGCCCCCCGGACTGTGTGGGGCAGTCCGGGGGGCTGCCCCACACAGCCCCCCGGACTGTGTGGGGCACGTGTGAGTGTGTGTGGCAGGGGTATGTGTGAGTGTGTGTGGCTTCGGCTGCCCCCCGAAGCCCTGGCCCTCCAACCCCCACTTCCCATGTCTGCATCCAGCTGCTGGGGCTAGTCCCACCCTGCCTGGCTGCATGCCAGCCACATGCATGTGCATGCGCCATGCAGCTCCTCGCTAGGGCAAGCCAGGAGGTGCCAGGACATTTTTTTGATATTGAACAGAACAAAATCCCAGATATTTGTTCATATTTTTAAAAACTGCCCGGACGGAGATCGGAGGACCCAAAAAGAGGACACGTCCAGGAAAACCCAGATGTATTGTAACCCTAAGTTAACGTGGTCTTAATTTGATGTGGCTTATTTTCCTTCCAAACTGAATTGGGTTAATTGATAGTAAGGCCACCTTACTTCTGAATAAGATTGTCCATAATAGGGTTTAATGCAATTTAACTAATCCACTTTGCCTGCCTATACACGTGCTCTGGGGGAGGGGGGCATTTTAATTAGAGTGGTTCCTGGAGACTCGCTCGAATTAAAACGCCTCACCGTCATGTGTATTAAGCTCCCATGTGTTTCAAAATGGCCACAGGATGCTTTATCTAAACCTCATTCCACAAGGTTTAGACAAAGCACCCCCGTGACACTTGTAAAATGTGCAGGGGCTTATACACGTGACAGTGAGGCCCGCTGGAGCCTTCTAGTTAGAACACAGAGCAGACTCGATTAATCGAGTGTAATTAGTACGCAAAGCAGCATGTGTATAGGCAGCCTTTTAGGTAAGTTAATTCAAATTAGTTTCCCCTAGTGTTGTTGTGTAGACAAGCCTTCTTAAGCCTTTCTATGAGTAGTCACCTAAGCGTGGGTGACTGGTGCCTCCTGAAACTGGGGGGGCACAATTTGTGGGCAGCAGCATCGGCGGCGGGGTGGTAGCACTTTTGTCCACACTTAAAATCATAGAACCATAGAAAATAAGGGTTAGGAGGAACCTCAGGAGGTCACATCTAGTCCAACCCCTGCTCAAAGCCAGCCCCAATTAGATCATCCCAGCCAAACCATCCCCAACTAAATCATCCCGCTTGCGGCCAGCATCATTTATTTACGACGGCCCTGCGACGAATGTATCAGAAGGGATAACAATCGGATGTTGCTGAAATGCTCAGCACTAGATTCTGCTCTTCACTTGGCATGAGCGCTGCGATTGACTTCTCCTGATACCATGTGGTCACTCCGTGCTGTCTCTCTCCTGCTGTCCTCCGAGCTCAGAAAGTCCATTTAACAAGCCCCATTGCTGTGGTGACATACAGCCTTTGCTTGGCATTTTCCATCTTTCGGCAGTAGCAACACTAATGCAAAAGGGTACCAGCAATTGCATTACTGTGGCAGCCTGCCCTGCTCACAGCAAGTTTAATTAGCGTGATAGTAACAACACACCTTGTCTACACAAGATCTCCTACTGTTGGAACGAGCAGGAAAGGCCTCTGTAATGATCTGCTTATCCAGGCACGAGGTCTCTGCATGCTGTACAGAAAGACAGTGTGGTCCCTGGTAAACAACAGAGACCCGGCTGGATCTTGAGCTGCACGGAAGATTATTTATCAATATTAATTACAGTCTCTTTAGTAAATACTTCCTTTTAAATGAAGGATCTGGATCTCATCTCTCAAGACAGATGCTGAATGCCTGTTCGTGCTACTTCCTACCATGGACCCCTCCATCTTTCAGATTGGCAGTTTCCCTGTTGCTTGACTTGGGATGTGTTTTGGAGGGTGTAATTGCGTCAGATGGTGACTCTGCTTTGGTCATCTGAGCAGCTGAAGAGAAGAAGAGGGATTGGGGCCTTCAAGGAATAACTGGTAAATCACATTGACGTGCACTGGCCTAAGCTAGCCCCCGGCAATCACTAACGAATGTAACTACTGAAATCATAGGGCAAAGTGACACTCGGTTACAAGACAAAGGTAAAGCAGCTTGCAATTAAAGAGCTAACAAGTTTGCACTGGTTATTTTTAGTGCTCCTTTATTTTTCCAGTGGTTGCTCCAACTTTCCTGAGATGACAGTATTGGGTCAGTCCTTTTTGCGGCTTAAAGTGCAGCTCAACTTTGCAAAGTGAACAATGTCTTTGTGGGTTTCCTTATTTATGCCCTTTCAAAGGCCACCAAATCTCATTTGCTCTCTTTACAAAACCAAAGTCTGCCCCAAATGTGAAAGTCGAGTCTCTCTCATCCTCAGAAGTAACAAGGACTGTGCGGTGAGAACTTAGCAGACTCTCATGGAGGGGCAATAAAATGGACTGTCATGGGACGTGCCAAAATTGCTGCAGACCTGTTTGCTTCTTTCTTAGCCAAGTTCTCATTCATTGCTCTTGGATTTTACCTGGAGCTATATGCATTATTTGAAATGAATAATTTATCAGGCATATGTAGCCCCTCGTCCTTCTCATGGAATAGCCATGGGAAGAGTATGGTGTCCTTAGACGCCTTTGTGATTCCAAATTATGTGACTATCTGGGGATGGTTTTTTTGTGTTTAGTTGAGTTAGGAACAACCCTTGGCAAACTGTTGTCAGTCAAGTTGTGTTAAGTGGTCGTGATTGGACAGGTATCGGTCACCTGGCACTGTTTCTGTTTCTTGACTGGATGAGCAGGTGAGCATTTCTTGAGTACATCCACACTTGTGCAAATGCAATCTTTGGATCAGGTAAGCGACGTGTAAATGAGAATAGCATAAGCGAGGTTGCATGGTGAAGGCGTTGGAGTGGAATGGGGATGATATGGGTTTAATGCTGGCTTCCTGTTAGATTTTGTATAAATCACAGAAATGAAGGGCTGGAAGGGGTTTTAAAAGGTCATCTAATGCCACCCTCCTCATTCAGAGGCAGATTCAGATTTATTGGGGCCCGGGCAAATAGAAAATTGGAGGCCCCCCATAGCCCATTGCCCATAAATGTATCATGCCACTCCTCCCCAGGAGCCAGGCAGATCCCGGGAGCCCAGGCCCCTTCCACTCCTGGTGCTGCCGCTACCAAGGTCGGGCAAGGCTCCATGCCCCGTGGGGGAGGCTGGGTGGTCCCAGGCGGGGTGGGGTGGCACACACCCATCTCGCCTCCCTCCCCCCCGCCATGGCTGGAGTACAGCCAAGGCAGGCAAGGGAGGATGCAGGCTGCCTGCTCTGCTGCCTTTGCCCCGGGAGCCCCACACCAGCCGTGCATCCCCTGCCCACCCAGCAGTGGGAGGCATAATTTGTCACCCCCCACTGCTGCCAGACAGGTAGGGGCCAGGCCACACGGCCAGTGTGAGGCTCCCAAGGGAAAGGCAGCAGAGTCTGCTCCAGAGCCCCAAGCCCACAGTGGGCAACCTGCATCTGCCCCATGCACAAATCTGGGGGGGCACATGCCCCACCATGCCTCCCCTGGGATGTGTGCACAGCAGTGGGAAGCTGCCCCCCACCACCATGCTCCCTGGATGAGCTCCTGTGGCCCTACCCTGCTCCCAGCCCCGAGTCCCATGCACCACCCTGGCTAAGCAGCACCCCCAGGCCTGCCCCACTCCTTCTCTCACCATCAGGGCCTCAATCTGCCCCCCCATGCCCCTTCCCCTCTATAGATGTACCTGGAAGGAGCTGCTCTCCATGTGCCCGGCTGTACTCCTGGCCATGTGCATGCGTGTCCCCTGTGTCCCGCTCCTGGCAGCCCAAATCAGGACCCCTTGCAGGCTGGAACGCTGCACGCCTGCATGGGGAAACCCACCGTTTCCCAAGGGAACCCAGGCATCCGGGAGGGCCCTGACTGGCAGGGGCCCATGCGTTAATCCACCTCTGTCCCCACTGAGACCAAATCCAAAAAAAGGAGACCCTCCTTTTCCCACCTCCCGAACATGTGTTTGTCTAAAATGTCCTCAAAAACTTCCAATAAAGGAGATTCTGCAGCCTCCCTAGGTAGCCCAGTCCAGTGCTTCTCTATCCTTATATTAGAAATGTTTTCCTAATATGCACCTTAAATCCATTTTTTGCTGTCAATTAAGATTATTTCTTTTTTTTGTCTTACACCCAGAACAGCAAAAGATTATTATCATTGCCCTGTCTCCTCATTCGAAAGTAAAAGTACCCAGCTCCTCCTACCTTCTCTTACAGATGAAGTTTTCAAAACATCTGATCCTTCTTGTTGCTTGCTTCTGGGCCTCTCCAGGTTGTATATGACTTCTTTAAGGTTTGGTGCCCATAAATGGGTGTAAAATTCAGGCTAGTGACTCTCCAGCACTAAGGGCGGGGTAATTACTTCCTGCGCCCTGTTAACAGGCCCTGCAGCGCTCCTTACCATGCCATCTTAGCAGGCTGAGGGATACCGAGCTGGTCCACTTCTGGGCAGCCCGTTGCTGCCAGCTCTACACGCTTGTGGTCTGCACTTTCCATCATCCCATACTCAATTCCTGTCCGGTCACCAAGTGGAGGGACACCCTCAGCAAGGACAAGGGTCTTTGGTGGAGGAGTCTATACTCCACCCTGATCCTGCATGCCATCACAGACCTCAGATGGAGGCTCCTCCATGGAGTCTCCTCCATGGAGTCGTCATCACGGGCTTGTATCTGGCTTGCTTCATGGATGCTCCTCACACCTGCCCCTTCTGCAAGCAGAGGGAGACCCTTGCACTTGCCTACCTGGAGTGCACCAGGCTGCAGCCCCTTCACCACCTCCTCCAGAGCTCGCTGCAGAGGCTCTGGATGCTCCCAGCACCTGTTGGTTTTTGAATTCCCCAGCTGCGGCCCCATCCATGGGATCTCCTATCACCTTCCTCCTGGCCCTATCCAAGCTAGCAATGTATCTGAGCAGGAAGGAGGCTCTGGCTCGGGGGGACCCCTGGGGACTGCAGAGCCATTTTCCTGTTCCTGGTCTGCTCATATCTCTGGGAAGAGTTTCACTGGGCAGTGTCTGCTGGCTCCTTGGATGTGTTTGAGGGCCAGAGGGTACCATCCAGTGTATCTGCTTGGTGTCTCCCCAGGCACACTAGTTTTAACCCTTGTACCCTCACTCCCATTCATGTTGTCCCCTATAATCAATCCATGTGCACTCAGTGGCCCCCCCAAATTAAGGGCAGCTTTTCGCTTTACTTGGTGGGCAAAGGCTCCCAGTGCATATCAGATTGGGCTGCGTCCGGTTGATGCATCCCCAAATACAACCAGCTTTGTCTGTGGTAGAAATGCATCAGTGACTCACATTCACACAGACACTGCTCTCTCCCCCAGAACTGCAGAACTGGTGCCCAGCCAATTATTCCTGATGTTGTATCGGTGCTGTTCATTAACAAGGAAAGAGCAGCACTTTGCATGCGTCTTGTTTGAGTTTCGTCTTCTTGACATCAAGCCAGCCGCCGCTTTGCCTTGCACTCCATGCTTGCCACTCATCCATCTTGTGGTCTTCATCGATGCTGCTCCATAGTTTCATGTCTTTCTTCCTGCTCTTCCTACAATTCCTTTTTGATTTTGGGGTCATTCAAGAGTATTTGAGGCAATCTCTCACTCTGTCTCCTTTTTCTTCTCACAGGGACAGTTTGCTGCCTGGCTTTTAATATAGCCTCCTTCAGATTTTCCTGCGCCTCTTTATCCCTTCTGTTATCTTCCTACCACTTCACCAAGAGTCCCTGAAGACGCGTCTCTATCCCTTCATGGCCCTCCTGCAGGTGCGGCCAAGAGGAGTGCCCTTGGCCCCCCATTCCTG
>NW_005842292.1:795545-799665 GCF_000455745.1 Alligator sinensis | reverse complement strand
CAATGAAGCCACCCCGAGGGGGTCCCTTCCTGCTGCTCTCAGTCACACTGGGGATGAAGAGTGGCAGTGGAGAGGATGGCACCCTGTAGCCTCCCTGCCTCCTTTTTGACTTTGGCACGTGTGTCATAGGTGGAGGGCACGTGCTTCTTGATGGTGCTCTTGAGAGCGGGGTAGACACATCCTCAATCTCCGAACCTCCGTTTCTGTAAAATAATGATACTTCCCCAGCTGTTCAGCCCTCTTCTGCTTTACCGGTTTGGATCAGGGGTATCCAAGTCATTTGGCCCCATGGGCCGGGCGACTTGAGAGGAGCACCAGCAGCAGGGTTAGTCCCTGTGGCTGCTGGGGTTGCTGTATTGGTGCAACTTGGGAACCAGGGGGATTCACGTGGCCACCATTCACCCTCCCCCACCTTTTCTCCTGCTGCTGATTTGAGCCCAAAATTGTGCCTAAAACCCACCAGATTCCCCAGCCCGGGCCTTACACTCCCACCCTTTGTTTAAATGAGAAACCCTTCAGAGCAAGGGCTGTTTCTTACAATATACTGAGGCCTGCCCCGCACCCTCCAAAAATACACTGAGCTAATGAAATGGAAATCATGCTATCATTTTCCCCCCTTTTCTGCCTCCTCTGCTCTCTGTTTTTTCCCTTGCTCCCTCTGCTATTCTCAGCCCTGCCCTCTGTGTGCTCGCTCATCCCTCAGTTGGCAATGGATGCAATGAATTCTCTCAGATGCAATTAATTCTTGAGCTGTGAACGTGCCACTCAGCCTCATCCGCCCCGGTGGCTGTTCTTTGAACCCCTTTGTCTCCCAGCCATGGGTCACCCGTTTTGACATCTTTTGCTCTGCAGATTGGACATCGTTAATCTCTCCCCCGGCCTGGCGGCTGAGCCGATGTCTCTCGCACGGCAGCTAGACTAACACTCCTTTATCCCAGCGCTCACCTTTAATCCTCTTGTTCTCTTTAATCATTGTCCTAAATCAAACCTGTCTTTTTGTTTTAAAGTCCCGAGGCAACTCGTGTCCCTAGTGCTTCCATCACACCTCTCCCAGAATTCACTCAAATAAGCACTTTCAGTCTGGCCCGAGGCCATCTGACAGCACAGAAGCTGATTTGGCTCATAAATGACCTCTTCCTTAGCTGGGATTCGGAGCCTATTTCGTCGCTGGCTCTCTCTGATTTTGCTACTGCCTTTTCATTTCTAAACTGCCTACAGACTAAGTCTTACGAGTCCGACTCCCGTGTTTAAAGGGGACTCCAGCGGGTGCATCCACGTATCGCAGGCTTGGCGAGAGCAGCGTGGGCTAGTGATATAAGCACAGGCCAGGGAGCCAGGCGTTGAAGGTGCTGTCTCAGCTGCACCCGGGTGGGGAACTGGTAAGCTCTTTGCTCCCCCACCTGTGAAATGGGATCCCGAGCACTTATTTGCAGACATGTCATAAGAAGTCATTTATATGGGAGAAAGACTTGTAGGTGAAAAGTGCTCTTTGGTGTATCAGCCGCCTGGTCAAATCATTAATCTCATCTGGGCAGTGGGGTAATGATGACACAGTTGTGTCTAAAGCCAAGAGCTATCATCACATCTGTCCCTCTTTGACTTCCCAGTTTAAATGACCACATATCCTTTTACATCTGGCTCCACAGTGGGGTGCAATGCAAATCCAGAATGGGGGTTTGAACGCACAGCTTTGGAGCTGTAGCAAGAGCCCTTAATTGTTCATTCACCATAGCCCAGCAGCAGTGACTTGGCACAGCAATAGCATAAAAATGTGGCTTCCAGAGTCTTCCCCTATTTGACACGCTCATCAACATGTTGAAAAGTTTTCTTCTTGGGCTGATAGTTTCCAGAGGCCACAGCTCAGTGGTGATTTAGTTATTGGGAGTCTGAGATGAATACCCCAGCCATTTGTGTCTGTCTGTGTGTTGAGGGAGGACTTCGTTTTCCAGCGCTGTGGGACCAGGGATTTTTTTTTGGTCATCAGTCACACCAGAGCAGCTGAGCCCATAATCAAAGTGGACAAAATATGAATGTGCCTAGCCCAGATTCAAGCTCTGGCCTTTTAGGATGATGGGAAGTTCCTTTTGTAGTCCAAGTGAAAAACTCTCTGCAGATAATGCGAGCTGGTCTTGTGGACTGAGGCTATTTTCTACTAAGAACTTTTTTGAGTGTTAATAAATTTAATCTTTTTTATGCTGGGCGTTCAAGTTGTCACTTATTTATAATGGTGTTCAAGTCAAGTCCGTCCCAGGGCTGCTGCAACCGCTGGAGCACCTTGGATGCTGTAACAACCCTCCTTCGCTCCATCCTGTGTTGGGCTAGCTTTGTGCACTCTGCCAGTTAAAGCCCTGTCCAGTCCTTGATATTGGTTCCGCAGCTCTTCTTGGGTCTACCAAGAAGCATTACTGTGCTGCACTAAGCTCTTCTTGGGTCTACAGATGGTGTTCAGACTCTTCAAATCCCCTTGCAGACACTTGCATTTCAATAATAGTGTGGCTTATTTTGGTTTAGCTTAAATAAACCAATTTAAACTGAGTCACATATGACCTGATTTAAACCAAAATAAGTTCGTCGCCCCTTCCACCTGTTTAAACAGGATGGTTTTAAAACACACCTTTCATTACATTGGCACATCTTTCTTCCAGGACCTGCTGTGGTGGCTGGGCTGAAGCATATTTGCAAACAGGTTCTCTAATTGTGGATGCTTCACATTTTGGGAGCCCAGCTTTTGATCCTGATAGTTTGGTTTTCAAAACTCGGAATGAAGTCATTGCTTCTTGTAAATCAAGGGAAGATGTGACACTTTTAAAAGCTGGACCCTAGGGGAGTTCAACAGAGCACTTGGTACCGGGCTCCAGTTTGCACGCTTACAGACATGCTTCACTTGACTGCACTGTGAGCACTAAGGACCCAAGCTTGCCAGTTGTATGCTAGCTCAGGTACACCTACGTGAGCCTGACATGCCTCCGACTGCAGTGCAGACGTAATCTATGTAAAACCAGCACCATCTTACTCAACAGCCCCACTCTCTGGGGCCTATTTAGGATTTGGGCAGAAAGGAAAAAAAAAACCCACCCCCAAAAAGATTCACTTACATGTTTATGAAGTATTTCTTTTTAATGTTTAAATGTTTTTGTATTCCTGTGCTTTCTTACACGGAGTGATCAAATCTTCTACCATTAGCCTTAGTGACAATAACAGCTGCCACTTCTCCCCTACAAAAAAAGATACTGCTTTATTTTTGTGAAAGGTGATATTGTACAAAAAATATAGAAAATGTACGTAAAAATATGTTATCTTTCTGCCTTTTCCTTTTGTATGTCGCAGAGACTTCAGTGGCACTACCTGCATGAATGATTGCAAAGTGTGGGTATTTAGATTAACTCTTTAGAACAGGGACTGGGTCTCCCTCAGAGCTTGTATGACACCTGGAACAACAAAGCCTAAGGATTTGGATACTACTGTAATATAAATACTAATGAATAAAGTGGCAGGACTTTGCAACATACTGTACTTATTCGCATACCACATACCCTCCAATAAGACGTGCACCTTGTTTTGGGAAGGCAAATCTTTCCTTCCAACCAAACTGTTCAGAACGACTTTCCTCCTGTAAGACACGAATCTCCAATTTTTGATCACTACATCTTTGGGAAAATAGGTGGGTGTGACAAATAAAATAAATAAAATCCTTTATTTTCTGGGTGGGGATATTGCTTATTTTTTGAGCCGTTGTTCTTCAACGCTCACAAAAAATGAATATGATCTAGTACACTTCTGACTACTAATAATGTTGAAAGAACATCACCGATGTTTATGACTTGCATTGGTACCATCATTCGGGTAGGCTTGCTGTGCTTTTATAGCAGTAATGGTCTACGAAATGTCTGCGAGGTTTTTTGTTTGACAGTCCCAAGGCTTTCTGTGATCCCTTATTAAGCCAGTCTTTACTGACTCTTCTCTAGGCTCACACTGCCATCTATAGATGTGCTCTGATGTGACACTAAGCCTCCAGGCCCCTCCAAAAATAGAAATGGAAATAATATTGCATTATTAAATTACACATATTGTATTATTAATGCATAATATTGCATTATTGAAATATAATTAATATTGTATT
>NW_005842292.1:787394-795535 GCF_000455745.1 Alligator sinensis | reverse complement strand
TTGGTGGGGGGGGGGGGGAGTGGCATTTGGGACTGCAGATGTGAGGTTTGGATTGGCCCAGGTCCTGAATCGTATCAAACCAGGCAGGAGCTGTGGGCAGACGCTGGTTTACGCACACAGCAGCTGGAATGGCAATTCACTGGAATTAGGCCTGGCCATCCGGTGAGTAAAGGGTTAATTCGGATACCTCCCACGTGCTCCACGTGGAGCCCCAGCCCGGGATTCCACTGAGCTGTCTGCGCAGATGCCTGTCTCCCTCCGCGGCCGGACCAGAGAGTGGGAAGCTCCCTCTCAAAAGCGTCGGCTTCCTTCTATTTCCTCCAGTCTCGTTTCTTCCCCGGAACAAACTTCTCGCTGTTATCCTTCCCTGGCTTTTCCATCAGGCAAAGCTTAGCCACCCCTTTGTGCGCCCCGCGAGAGGGAGGCCCCCTCCCAAGATGGCGGCGCCGGCATGTGCCGGCGGCCTGCGCGCCGCGTGACGTGGAAAGCCCCCAGGATGGCGATGCTGGCGGAGCGTGAGTGTCCGCGCGGTAGGGGCGAACCATTGCGTTCCCGGGGGAGGGGGCGACCACTGCTCAGAGCCCAGGAACCTGCGGGGGGAAGCACCCTTGGGGTGAAAGATACCATGTGGGAGCGGGGGGAGAGGGGGGAAGCAGCTCCCTTGTAGAGGAAGGGGCTGGAAGATACTATGTGGGAGTAGGGGGAGCACCCTTGTAGAGGAAGGGCTGAAAGATACCATGTGGAAGTGGGGGGAGTACCCTTGTAGAGGAAGGGGATGGAAGATACCATTGGGGGGAGCACCCTTGTAGAGGAAGGGGTGGAAGATACCATGTGGAAGTGGGGGGAGTACTCTTGTAGAGGAAGGGGATGGAAGATACCATTGGGGTGAGCACCCTTGTAGAGGAAGGGGTGGAAGATACCATGTGGGAGTAGGGGGAGCACCCTTGTAGAGGAAGGGGTGGAAGATACCATATGGGAATGGGGGGGAGCACCCTTGTAGAGGAAGGGATGGAAGATACCATGTGGGAGTAGGGGGAGCACCCTTGTAGAGGAAGGGATGGAAGATACCATGTGGGAGTGGGGGGGAGCACCCTTGTAAAGGAAGGAATGGAAGATACCATGTGGGAGTGCCTCTCTTGGAAGGGTCCATTAAGCTTCTGGGGGAGAGGAAGAAACCATTATCTTTGGCGGGGTAAACCTCATCCCTTGTGGGAAGGAGCCCCCTGGAGGACAGGAATGTTGAGGCCTGGGCTCTACCAATGCAGCTTAGTGCGGCCGGGGGGGGGGGGGGATATGCTTGGAGGGGGGCCTGAGCGCCAGCGCTGTGTGGGGCAGGGCAGCCTGCTCTGGGCAGGAAGAACCGCTGGGTGAACTAACCCCAGCGAGGTGCGCGTCCAGTCTCCTGGACTGGTTAGGGGCTGGGGGGCATGACTAGAGAGTAGAGGCGGGGGGAAATGGGCTGCTTTAGTCTGCAGAAGGGAAGACCGAGGGGGGATTGAATAGCAGCCTTCACCTCCCTTCAGGGGGGTTGCAAAGAGGATGGAGCTGGACTGGTCTCAGTGGGGGCAGATGACAGGACAAGGAGCAATGGGCTCAAGCTGCAGCAAAGGAGGTTGAGGTTAGATTTTAGGAAGAATTTTGTCACTAGGAGGATAAAGCACTGGACCAGGCTCCCCAGAGAGGTGGTGGAGTCTCCATCCTTGTGGGTTTTTAAGCCCCAGGTAGACAAAGCCTTTCTGGGATGATGTAGTTGGGGCTGGTCCTGCTTGGAGCAGGGGGTTGGACAAGATGTGACCTCCTGAGGTCCCTTCAACCCTCATTTTCTACGTTTCTAATGACAAAAACAATCTGTAAAATAGGAGCTACATGACGAGGAGCAGCGAACATGAGTTTGGCAGAGTAAAGTGTGGTCTGACTGGAGGAACATCGAGACCACTGAAAAAGAGAGGGGGTCGTTACCACCTGTGATTTGGACGGGATTGGGTAGATGACAATGAGACGTGAAGTCAATTGACTCGCACAGCACTGCCTGACTAGAAATGCTGCTTCCACTGCCAGGGAGTTGGCTTTCAACTTTGGGTGGGGACCAGGGCAAATGCACAAGTATCTCTCCCCAGCTTCCCTTCCTCCCCTCCGCCTCCCAGTCTGCCCCTGGCGAGAGCTGTTCTTTTATTGCAGAGAGCCAGGCGGCACCAGGGCAAAATGATGTGGACCCTTTGGGTTCCTATGTGAAATCTCTTGTTTTACCTTATGAATCAAATTGGCCCATCTCTACCCTGGTGTGGCTCCCCACCGCCCCCTTGGAAGCATCTCAGCCTGCTGCGGCACCCTGGCTGGGAATCGCTACCTTCGGGACTCGGTACAGGCTCAGTTGCCCGTGTAGGTGGTAGTCGCATAGCACTCGGTGCAGCAGGCGGCTCACGCCATCTGCGATGCATTTGTCGTATGTGCCCTTTGCATTTGGGCAAGGGGGCATGTGCCTGGGGTCTCCAGTCCTTTTTTCTATTTGCTCTCTCTGGTTTTATTGTAATGCTGCCAGGTTGTGGGATCGAGCTCAGGGTTGTAGTCCTTATCTTCAAGGCACTCGGCGGATGCCCAGAGAATCTGCAAGCTTACTTAGAGCGTCAGGGTGAAGACCATGGTCTGCTTCTCTGGTGCAGTGGGTTCGGTCCCAGGTATAAAGCTCAGCTGAGCAGAAGACGGGTCCTTTTCATGGCTGGCCCAAGACTAGAAAGGAGCTCCCACCAGGACTAACACAGTCCTCCTCATCTTCTGCCCTGTGTGCATCTCGGTGACCTGTCTTTCCCCAGCATAACCATACAGCAGTGCATGTGTAGTGAACAGGAAATCTCCACTGCTCGCCCACACTTCTCCTCCTGGGTAGGGGAAAGGCATTGTCTGCTAGCCATGTAGCCCCATATTTAAAGGACGCCTCATTGTTCGGTGGAAGGCGCGTGCACCGACTGTCCTGTAAGAACTGACGTAGGGATGTAATGGAGTTGTAAGCTGATGGTTGTTATTGAGGCTCAACGATGTCTGTAACTTTAATTCTTGTCCAGGCCCACAGAGCTTTTGAATGCACATTTCTCTTTTCTTTTAACGTTACGTTTAAGGAAATGTGTGCCTGCAGGATTAGGGCTGAAATATGTACCTAGCTTTGACTTAGTACATCTCAGAGATGTACATCTGACTTTGTAAGAGTGGAACTGTAGGTGCACATGGAATTGCTGTATTTACCTGAATCGAAGATGACTTTGAATTTAAGACGCCCCTCCAGTAATTAGATTTTGTACGTGGGAGACTTATGTGTTTGTTATCATTTTTCATGTAAGGTCTCTAATTATTGGAGGGACGTCTTAAATTCATCCCCTGCAGCACTGCAGCGAGGAAAGCAGTAGCAGGGAGACAAGCAGCAATGGGAAGATAGGTGGGGGGCACCTGCCCCTTGCTCCCCACCACTTTCCCCCCTCTGTTGTTCCTTCTTGCAGTTCCTGTGCTCCTGGCACCTGTCCTCCCTGACTACTTGCCTTCTCCTGCTTGGCCCATCTCTGCTGCCCGCTGCTTACTCTCAGTCATGGCTCTTGCCCTGCTGCAGCCTGGGGCACAAAGCATATGTTGGCTCTGGTCCCCTGCCTAGTCAGACATCAGTGGATGTGACAGAAGCTCCATTCCTGGATGTAGGCCAGAGCCGGAGCTGGGAACGAGGCTGGAGCTGCCACCACTGCTGCTGTCTGGCTGGGCAGGTGCAGGTTAGGGCCAAAGCTGCATCTGAGGGTAAGTGGCCATGGGGAGCAGCTCCTCCTCCAGTTTGCTCCCCTGCCCTTTGTTTTTGAATCCAAGAGCAGGATTCTCCCACCCACGTTGAGTGTGGGGGGAAAAACCTTAACTCGGATTCAAATAAATGCAGTGTTTTAAGTGCAGTCTTCCCAATTGCACAGGTTTTCTGAAGTGCATGATGTCTGACACAGTCATTAACAGGTTCTGACAAATCAGCCCCGGGGTTAATGTTTATCCTTGTACAGGTTTCCCTTGCTTTATGCGGGTTCGGTATGTTCAAATTCGCTCTTATGCGATGACCCTTTTTATACCAAAAATTCATTATATGCAAGGTAAATTCACTGAAGCCCACAGTCAGCTGCTTTGTGCGGTGCATTGTGGGAGTGACGCACACCAAAATATAGTCTCCTGTGTGGATCTGTGCTCCTCACTCGTGGTCTGCGACGTGTTTCTGTAGTTGCCATCCCCATTATGACTTCTAAGCGTCCTGCTAGCTTATTTCCTACCCCTCTCTGCTGAATGAATAAATGAATGCATGCAATAAATTAAATTACACTTGTTATATGTAAACTACACAAAACTAGTAGAGAACAGGCTGTAGTTACTTTCTGAGAAATGTTCAGAAATGGCTAAAATATTGGTGTTTATCACTATTTTTTTCTGATGTGAAATGTCCTTTTTTCTTTCTTTTAGAGCATCTTGTAAAATAGCTCTGCACCACTCGCTTGTCTTGTTGTGTGTCTGCTTCTTGGGATTATTTCAATTCTTGATGAGTTTTCTAACTTGCGGGTTCCAAGATACTTCGATTCTGTGCACCATGTCTTAATAGAAAGGCGTTGCTAGGAACCCACTCTTCGGTGGATAGAAATTGAATTTCATCTCTCTCTTTTTCATGTTACTGTCGCACTTACGAGCTCCAGTCATGCTAAGACTCACTTGAGCAAAGTGCTTTAGATACAGAAGAAATAAAAAAGGCAGTCCATGTCCCAAATCACTTCGAATCATAGTGGGAAGCAAGAGGCCAAAGATGAATCAAGACAGGTTTGTGAAAGGCCTTTTATCAGTGGTCACCAGCCAGTGGATCTCGACCGGCTGGTAGGTCTTGCAACCTCTTGGGGTAGATCTTGGGGTCGATCCAAGACTGGGGCGGGGGGCTGAGTGCCCGCATGCATGCACACATGGACCCCAGCCCAGCAGGTCAGTCTGTCGGGGAAGGAAGGGATGGGGGCCATATTGAAGCCCCCATGGTGAGGGACAGTGCTGCAGAGGCAGAAGCAGGGGTAAGTTGAGTGGGGCCCCCGCCGGGTGGGACTTACCTGCTGGAGAGCCGCGTCCTCAAATAATATTTTCTCCCTCTGCCTTGATCTGCACCCCCTCTTCCCTCTCCATAGACCTACCTGCTGGGCGGGGGGTGGCAGGGGTGGTGCACGGTAGGTCTTGGGTTGCTTTTAAACGCCAGACGTGATCTACTTAAAAAGGGTGCCTTATATGATGGGTTTGGTAGCCAGATGCTGGGCTCTAACCTGGGAGGGCCTTCCAGTCCTAGGTAGATAGATAAGGCTGCGCAAGAAATGAATACCACATCAGTGCCTCGCCTGTCTCTCAATGCAGTTTAGCAGCTAGAACGAGAAGAGGCTGCACCACTTCAGCAACTGCAGAGAGAGAGCTGGCTGCTCTCGAGTGCTTCCTGGACCTCGGTTTGGAGTCACTAGTTCAGTGGTTCTCAGCTCTTTAGATCCCCAGGGCTGCTTGTCTGCAGTCAGTCTTCTCATAACCGCACGCACCGCCTCCCTTGTGGTCCTCTTGCCAGCCATGCCACAGAGACACCCAGGCTCTTTACACACGCTAGTTCCAGAACGTGAGTGGTATTTGTGTGGTATTGCTGAAGAGAGGACTGTTAACACCTGGCCACCCCTAATCTAGCCCAAACCCCTGTTCCAGGCTGGGTTATCCCTGTCAAAACCAGGCTAGGTGACTTGCATCCTGTTTCTAAAATCCTCTGGGGACAAACCTCACACGCCACTACCAGACGGAATACCCCAACCATCAGAAATGCCCTTTAATTTGCTGTGGATAAAGCAGCAGGATGCAGGTACCACCAATATTTAGGAAACGGCACATCTGCAGCAGGCTGGTGTCTCAACATAGTGTTGCCTGACACTTGGGGATCATCCAGGGTGCTTGGGTGGCCCCCCTGTGCCATCTCTGAGCCAGTGTGCTAGTTCACGTCCATGTTTAGGGCTGCATTTGTTAGGTGGGACATGCTCTAATGACTTCCAAGCTCTGAGTTGGTGACAAAGCAGAAGTGTGCGACTGAATGAAACATTTTTCCCCACTGGGTGGTGCTGCTACCCTGGATAGGATCTGTGTCGCCATAGCATAATTCCCCAGGTGCAGCTCAGTACAGCAGCGCGCCTGAGCTGAATAGCTTGCAGCTGCAGCCCAGGACGTAGCTTTCATCTTCTTCATAGTTTCGTAGATGTTAGGGGCTGGAAGGGACCTTACAGATCATCGGTTCCAGAGAGATAATGTCTCTGACAAACAATACCTGAACCCTCCTTTCCATAATTCCTTTGTGGAAGTGAGAACGATGGGTTTATAGATCTAGCACCAGATCTGGAGTTGAATCCTCTTTCTGCTCCTGTCACAGGCTTCTTTCTAACTTTAAGGAAGCCGCTCTTACTCTGTGCTTGCGTTTTCTTATATGCAGAATAGAGGGTGACGTGCACCTTCCTTGCAGGAAGATGAGGATGAATTCACTAGCATCTATAAAGTGATCGGAGACCCTGGTTTCAAAGGTGCAAAGAAGGAGAAAATGCTAAAAATGACAGGCCTGCAAGGCTCCTGTGTTAGATCTTAGGCTCTTGTTACCTGGTAGCACAAGATTTAAAAAGCCTGCCTACAGTAGGAAACAGTCCTCACCTTTATGGCACTATAAAAATGTTTATGGCGCCTGTTTATGGTGCCACAGAGACCAAGCAAACAGACGTCCCCATGCCTTGTCTTGACACAAATGTGCAAAGTCTTGCTCTGAAGAAGGTGGCATCAATTTTTGCTGCTTTTTAGTGGTCTGTTTGCTTTAAGGTGGGAGCGTGAGCAGCTTCGAGCTGTCTGCGCTCTCCAGTTGCCCTGAGTGAGCATGGCAGAGCTTTACTGCAGTCCAGCAACTAGGCATCCCTCTGTTGAAGTTCCCTGAAGGACTCAATCCATTGGCCTTTTCGGAGCCCAGCTAACGAGGTGACGGGATTGAGTCCCGCACCCAATGCAGTCGTAACCCTGTTTTCCACATCGGAAAGCCAGAGCAACTGCTGCTGCCCCCTTTTTATATAATGGCCTACTGGTTAGGGTGCTTATTTGGGGAGTGGGAGGCACAGGTTCAGTTCCCTCTGTTGCCTGAGGGAATTTAAATCCACATTTCCCACCTCCCAGGAGAGTGCTCAAACACCAAACTGAATGCTCTTCCCGGGGAAGCTGATTCACGTGGTGTCATCAGGATTCATCAGACTAGACCGCGTGTGACTGGCTGCACCGGTGGTTAGGGCACTTTCCTGGGAGATGGGAGCAATGGCTTTGCATCCCCTTAGGCCTAGTTGGGAATTGAATCCAGGTCTCCCACACCCTAGGCAAGTCCTCTAACCACTGAATGATTTATTGGGTGTTGCTACTGTGCCATGTCTCATGTTGCAGGCGCTCTCCTCCAGCCAGATAGGCAGAGGATCATCCAGTTTGTAGATTCCTATGGGGCTTGGATGTGGGACAGGAGACGAGTTGCTTAGGACTGTCATGACCGAGGTTCTTGGGGGCCTGCTCAGAAGTGGAATTTGAAGCATTTGGGGAATGCTAGTGTTGATTATTCAGACTGGATCTGTGCTGTGCATCTGGGGAAATTTGCACCATTGCTCCAGATCACGTGTGCCAAACCCAGGTTTGCAGCAGCGAAGCTCCTCCATGAGGATGGGGGGCATCCCCTGCTCTCCATGCCTTTGCCTCTTCTGTGCTTGGGAGCAACCGGAGGGGTGCCCCCGGGCTGACTGCTGTGCTTCTGTGTTTGATGAATGCAAGCTGGGCTAGGCTGGGAGACTGGGGCAGTGCAGGTATGGCCTTGGGAGACTATACACTTCAGCACGGACAGGGTAAGGTGGCATTTTTCACAAAGCCAGCCTGACGATGCAGGCGTGCTCTGAGACATGCAGGCATGTGCCCCTAGACAAGATAGGCAAAGGATCATCCAGTTGCAAAGGGCTTGTGAAGGTCTAAATTTTAGACTTGGGTGCTGAAGTCCTACTGTAGGCATTAAGGTCCTCAGATCTAGCCCTTGTTCTTCTGCCCCTCAGTTCACCACCTACAACTGGAGCTAATACTCT
>NW_005842292.1:766826-787103 GCF_000455745.1 Alligator sinensis | reverse complement strand
TTTCCCTTCTCTCAGGGCTTCTGTGAAGGTAAAACCATTCCAGATTGTGGTGTTCAACCACAACAGTAATGGGGGCACTAAACAGACTGGTATCAATGCTGTGTGGAATGAAAGACATTCATTGACTAGACAGAAAGCAGAAATTGACTTCTGGAAAACTAAATGGAGTGTAACAGTTTTGGTTTTTTTTCTTTACCGTAGCCCGTAGGAAGCAGAAGTGGTCTGTGGATCCCAGAAACAGTGCCTGGAGCCAAGATGATTCCAAATTTGGTCAGAAGATGTTGGAAAAAATGGGATGGTCTAAAGGAAAGGTATGGCCTAAATACCTTGGTCTAAAGGGAAGGTAGGCAAAATGCGGCCCGCGGGCTGTATCTGGCCCACCAGTTGATCCTATCCAAAGTCAGGAGCCTGAGGAGGGAGGGCTGTGCCCTGCACCGCTCCACTCCACTCTGCCGCAGCCAGGGCTGGGCCAGGCCGTAGCAGCGCAGACTTCTCCACCTCCTGTATCCACCTCCCCAACCCGGGTTCCTGCTTGCAGAGTGCAGTCCTGGCACCCTGGCCGCCAGCAGCCAGTCCTACACAGGATGGGGCATGATGCAGCACACCAAGTAGCTGTTCTGCTCACTCGCCGTGATGAGTACCTGTTGCCATGGCCCTAGTTGAGTCCAAGGTGAGGGGTGGCTTGGCCTGGGGCAGCCACCCCCAACTTTCCTGGTGTGGCATGACACCAGCAGCTTATCCCATCAGGTGGGCAGGATGGCTGTTCGGCACGCTGCATTGCACCCTGTCCTGTGCAGGCCCAGCTGCCAGGACTGTGCAGCACCAACAGGAAGCTGCGGGGTGGATGCTGGGGGGTGGAGGAGTCTGCACTGTATGGCCTAGCCCTGGCAGAGTGGAGTGGTGCGGGGCACAGCCCTCCCTCCTTGGGCTCCCAGTGGCCCAGAGGGTCAAATAGGTTCAGTTGGCATCTCCCCGCCCTGCTCTGGTCCTCAACAGCTCACCAGAACTCATTAAGTGACCCTCCAGCCCAAATAATTGCCTACCATGGTGTAAATGGAAGATAGTGCTAGCAGAAAAAGCAGACTCTCAAGTGTTGTGGATTTAGAAGCACTTGCAGCGACATTATGCTTGAGAGCACTGGGTACCAGAACTGCGGGCAGCTCTTGGTCCTGGTGTTTATAGGGCTGGGTCCTTGTTATTAGGTACTTTTGTTACCCCACCACTTAGTGACTTCCACATTTCTTGCGCTTCCTCCCTTTCTTTTCTTCTCTTCTGCTGTCGCACGGGTAAGACAGTGACACAGATAAGAGCCAAAGTAGGTAACGCTCAGGTGTGGTTTGTTGTACCTCCTATATTCTGGCTCTGGCCTTTATTGTGAGAGAAAGCAGCACCAGAAAGCTGTTTTAGTTTCTCACAGCTTTTAATGCCTTTATCTCCCAGATTAGTTTGGGTGTCGTGTCTAGCTATATCCTTTCCTCTCTCCAGCCCACTGCTGTGGAGGGTTATAAAAGGAGGCCTGTAACCTCATGATGCTAGAAAAATTCTCCTCTGGTCAACAAAGAGAGCTCTGTTGCCTCTTTCCATTGGCGGGGAGGGGTGGGGGGCTGCTACAAAGGGGCCTGCTCAGAGCCCAGAGCTGTCATCTCCATCTCTTCAGCATTTCCTGGTGCTTGGTTATGTGAGCAAGCACAGTGACAGAGAATGGTCTGGGTTCTTGTTTTTTAAAGTATATCTCAGGCTAGTCATTTCTCTTCTTTCATTTAGAAACAAGGAGTAATCGTTGCAGCATTCTTGAGCTTAGGATATTTGCAGAACTCAAGCTGAATTCCTTGAATAACTATCCCTTGACTTGAAAAAGTCTGTTTAAAAAAAAAAAAGAAATGTAGCTGATGACTTTTTAACTGCTTCTGATGTTGTATCTAGTTCGTTGCAGGATCAGAATTGCCCACACGCAGTGGCATGTAGGGTAGTGGTTCCTAGTCTTTCCAGCCTCTTGACTTTGCTTCCCACTGACTCGCAAGACCAGTTGGGCTGTGACTTCTACGGTTGGATCCCTGACCCCGTTTGGAAGTGCTTGAGACTCTGCTTTGGGAACTGCTGATGTTGAGTTAGATCCAAGGGCCGCTGGTGCCAATGAGCCTTTCCTTTGGCTTCGGTAGGCTTTGGATTCTCAGCCCTTAGATTGCTAATTAATGAACATCTTGATCTGGAAGCACAAACGCACTCTTCGTAGCTCTTCTTGTGTCATGTAAAAATAGCTCTGATGGTCATAGGATTCAAAACACAAGATGAAAGGATGCTTTCAGATGTTTGATTGCCCCATAGATGAAATCACATTGGCAGTAAATGTATCTATGACAGCAGCTGCGTTTTTACCATTATAGGTGGGTGATTTTTTTTCCTGCTATATTTCCTCAGCATTGCTGTAGGACCTTCCTGTCCTACACTCCCACAAGAACTGGGGTGGCGGGGCAGCATTTACAGCACAGACCCAATATATAGCATAAATGGGACCAGGGCTGAGCTGAGTCAATGGGCTTAAGTCCATTTGCGCTGCAAACTGGAGCTGCGTACGCCTGTCTCTTCAATTCTCCTCGTTAGCATTGAGTTAGAATTGGGACAGGATGAATGTGTAGCTAGGTCTCCTGCCTGCGGTCATGTGGGTGTGACAATAGACCTTGCTGTCCGGCAGGAGGAGAATGCATTGGTGCCACAGTCGAGCTGGTATTATTTTTTAAACAAACTGCAGTGAGTTGCATCCTTGCTAGCAACATATTTAAATGCGGGTTGTTGCACTATATAATAAAGCATTCCCAGACTCCAACTGCAGGTCCCTTAAATACCACAATCTGACCAAGTTGCAGGGGCATGTGAATTCTCCTTATCTGTTTGGCTAGGAGAGAGTATAAGCAGGTCAGGGAATGAGGTCTTATCCCTGGTTGACACTTGAGCTAAAGCCTGATAATTAAACATAATGTGAGAGAGATTGCTTTGTTTTCGCTTACAAGTTGGACTTCTTATTTTGTTTTTCCTGGTCTTTGTTAGCTAACCACCACCCAGGCAGTGACTGCATTTCTGTGGTGAGAGAGACACTGTGGCCAGTTGTCTCCTGTCTTTAAAGTTACAGAGCATCCCCTGGAAATGTCAGGTGGCCTTTTGATTAATCATTAACTCCTAATAATGATGCTGTTTTGTTGTTGCTTGTATTTTTTGGACGCTTAAACCATAAATGAAAAATACACGATACTTTGACAGTGTACTAAAGCCTTTGCATTAAATTGCAGCAAAGCAAACACTAGCAATGAAGTGGTGTTTCCAGCTATATTACTGAACAGTTTTTTTGCTCCACATGGTACTGATCTACAGTGTTAATTCTACATTTGAAAACTGCTTACGGTTTGCTTTAAATTCTTATTAGGGTCTTGGGGCTCAGGAACAAGGAAGCACAGAACATATCAAGGTTCAAGTGAAAAACAACACACTTGGGTTGGGAGCTGCCATCAGTTATGAGGTAAGTATAAGTTAACATCATTGTTGGTCCAGGTAAACAAGAAAGTCCTGCACTTAAGATGGAACAATCCCATGCACCGCTACAGGCTTGGGACCAACTGGCTAAGCAGCAGCTCTGCAGAAAAGGCCCTGGGGGAGTCAGTAGACAGTGAGAGAGATATGAACCAACAGTGTGCCCTTGTTGCCAAGAAGACTAACAGCATACTGGGCTGCATTGGTAGAGATGGTGCAGGCAGATGGAAGGAAGTAGTTTTCCCCCTCTAATCTGCACTGGAGAGGCCACGTCTGGAGTCCTGTGTCCAGTTTTGGGACCCCCACTACAGAAAGGAAGTGGACAAGTTGGAAAGAGTCCAGCGGAGGGCAGCAAAAATGGTTCAGGGGCTGGGGGACATGACTTGTGAAGACTGGCTAAGGGAACTGGGCTTATTTGGTGTGGAGAAGAGAAGACTGAGGCGGGATTTGATAGCAGCCTTCAGCTCTCTGAAGGGTGATTCCAAAGAGGATGGGGCTGGACTGTTCTCAGTGGTGACAGATGACAGAACAAGGCTCAAGCTGCAGCCAAGGAAGTTTAGGTTGGATTATAAGAAAAACTTTCTTGCTAGGAGGGTGGTGAAGCACTGGAACAGATTACCTAGAGCGGTGGTGGAGTTTCCATCTGTGGAGGTTTTTGAGGCCTGGGTGGACAAAGCCTTGGCTGGGATGATGTGGTTGGGATGGTCCTGCTTTTAGCAGGGGATTGGACTAGATGTGACCTCCTGAGGTCCTGTCAACCCTCATTTTCTATGATTCTAAGCAGGTGTGACTCCTAACTGAGATGTTTGAGAGACCCTGTAGGTAGCATGAAGTTAGTGGGATTTGTAATCATTCTTATTACTGTCTGATGCAGAAGGGATACATTGCATAAATTCAGGCTCAGACCAGATGTTTTCTGATGGGCTTTCCTGAGGTGGGCATGAGTTAAGGGAGGTACAGTGAGTTATAGTGACTAGGTTACTCAATGCGGTCCCTTCCAACACAGACCTGAAACATTTTTCTGGCTGGTAGCTATCCCTTTGTCCCCTGTCCTCGTGCTTCCTGCCCCTATTCCTGAAACAGTCTTCATCTCCCATTGTTTTTTGGGGGTTTTAAGGACCCTGCAGGATTGGGCTCCAAAGATGCTCTCTCTGAGTCAACATCTTAAATGAGCTCATACCTTCTCATCTTTCATGCTGCAGGAAAGTCGTGTTAGCATTTCCTGCCTGCAGCTGAGAGCAGCTTGCCCAACCTAGGGCACGCAGAGCCAACAACAGCTGAGTATTGTTTGAAGACATTCGAACACCATTCTTATCAGTCAGGCACTTTGGACTGAACTTAGCCAGCAGCTGTCAGGCTTTCCACTCAGGGAATTCTCTGGGTTTCCCCTTGCTAAATGGTCCTGTATCTGGAACTCCTTTGCTATAGTTAACTCTGGTTGTATGGAGTCTCAAGGTGCGCAGCCAGACTTTGCTGTAGTTTTTGGTAGGATAAAAGCTCTTGCTTTGCATTCACTTGGGTGCTGTTTACAGGACAACTGGATTGCTCATCAGGATGACTTCAACCAGCTTCTGGCTGAGCTGAATAGTTCCTACGGGCAAGGTGAAACAGGTATGTTAATACTTTGCTGTTCTGAGACTTGCCACTCTTTCTGTGCCTTAAAAAATAGCTTGGGGCCCAGTCTGCCTGGCTGATCATCTCTTCTTTCATGATACTGATGCCTCTTCATACCTATTAAGATTGATGGTAGTAGAGGGGCTTTATGTCATAGGGCCAAGCTTTAGCTTACTTTTCAAGTGGCTGTGGGGAATGACATCTGTTGCTATAGACTTTGGTGCATTTTGGATCGGGCCCTTCTAGCAAAGAATGGCTCTTCACTAGACGTGGGAGCCTGGAGTTGCTCTTCTGGGATGTCAGGAGCAGCAGTCATCTACTTCAGTATTTCTCAGCCCATGGGTTGTGACCCAAAAGTGGGTTGCAAGAATATATGAAAGAGTCATGAAGAAACTTAAAAAATGAATGCTCCTTTAAAGGAGAAAAATGGAGGAAACCATCGGCTTTCCTTTGTGGGCTGTCAGAGTTCCTGCCTGCAAGGGGCTGCTTGGGCCTGGGGAGAGCAGGAGGAGGGTGATCAGGCAGGGGCTTCCAGGTGCATATGCACGCACACACGTGCACATGGCAGCCAGGCAGTGTGGAAAGTTCCTGCAGCTCCCCACAAGTAAGTCTGTAGGGCGGGGGGGTATAGGTGATGCACTGAGGGAGCTAGGGGGGCATAGGCGATGTGTCGAGGGAGCAAGGGGGGCATGGGCAATGCATCAAGGGGGGGCACATGTCCCCCCCAACAGATTTGTGCACCCACGGCGGGCACGGGGCTGCAGCCTGACCAGATTGACATGTGCAGGAGCTGCCTCTGCAGCCCAGTAGGTAGGACCCTGCTGCCACCGCTGTGATCCCTGTGCCAGCTGCACCATCAGCAACACAAGAAGTAATGGACTAGAAGGGAAGGCGGTGCACTGCCTTTACTTTCTCCCACTGCCAGTTGTTCGCCCTATACCCTGCTGCCATGGCCCAGCCTCTGCTGTTGCTTCCCTCAGGCTGCAGCTCTACCCCAGAGGGGATGTGTGGTGGTGGGCAGCATGGGTAGCGTAAGGGGACCACCAGACTGGGCCATGGCAGCGAAGTAGAGCCACAGCCCAGCGCACAAGCAGCCGGCAGCGGGAGGAGGTGAGGGCAGTGCAGCCCGCCCCGCACCGTCTGTTACTCCTCTCGCTGCTGGTGGCTCAGCTGGCGCGGGGGTCCCAGCAGTAATGACAGCAATGAGTCTCGCTACACCATTCTGCCCTCCTGTGCTGGGTCCTCGCAGAGGTGGCTTCTGCCTGTGCCGGTCCAGCCAGGCTGCAGCCCCAGGCCTGCTCCTGCTGTCCTGCTGTGGGTGCACAAATTGTGGGGGGCGGGCACGTGCCCCCCCATGCCTCACCCACTGACCCCCTGGAGGCAGTGAGTCAGGAGTGAGGGACACCAGCAGGGCTGAGGGGGTGGGAGGCTGGGGGTTTCGGAGTGAGGGGCACCAGTAGGGCCAGGGGGCTGTTTTCTACTTAAATATTTACTGGGTCAAGACTGGCCATCAGTGTTTACAAATGGGGTCCCGGTACAGAAAAGGTTGAGAACCATGGATCTACTTGAAAAGCCTGAGCCAGTTCAGAGCCTCACAACAGAAACATTCTCCATTGCCATGTTTTTATCTCTGTCCGTCCACTTTGCTTGCTAGTGAAGACTCACGTCTGACTTTTAAACGATGGCAGTTCCTTTCAGCTTTCATTTTTCCCACACCTGAGGAGCTGTTGCTTGAGTGAGCTAGAGTCAAAATCTACCTGTGTTTCAAATGTTTTGGTGAATTCAATTCAGCTAGGGAGCTGACACACACATGGGAGCAGGAAATGTGGCAAACGCTTCCAAAAGCAGCTACTTTTAAAGTCTTTTAACCAAATTTTTAGCTTGGTTTATGTATGATTTTGCACCAGTTTCAATAGGGTGGCACTAAACATGTAAGCAAGTGTTAACCAGTGGGGGACCAACGTTTCAGGCAGGTGTGCCATGAATTCGCCTCACACCCTCTCTGAGTGCCACACTGATCCCCTTCCCCTTCCTCTTCTGCTGCTGTGCTTTCTGTTCCTTGTCCTGTGCCCCTTACCTCTCTGCTTTCTGCTTCCTGCCCTGTCTGCCACATTGGCAGCTAGATGGGTGCTGTTTTTTTCTATAGGCATGCCCTTAGGTTTTAATCTTGCAATTTATAGGGCCCAGGTGGAGCATCGTGAAGTCCGTGAGGTTCTGCCTAGTACTACAGTTTGTCCACGTGCTGCTAGGTGGAGAATGGAGACCATAGTGTGGTTAGCAACTTTTGTTCGGCATAATAAGGGCTAATTGTAAACATATGACAGCAGAAGGATTTGGCAGGGAGTTAAAAGAAAGATCAAAATGAGTCGATAGAGAAGCTACAGCTGCTCTTTTAATTAGCCGGAAACCTGCAGAGCTGCTCCTGAAGCTAAAGAACTGGCTCTTTTCAAGAGTTGTATTATTGCAGTGCCTAGGAGCTGTAGACAGGGACCAGGACACCATCGGGCTGGAGGTAGTAGGGGGGTGCCTGATGACGTTAGTGAAAGCTAGTAGGAAGTTCAAAGGTCACAGTCACCTAAATAACCTTAAGAATCTTGCCCCCGTATCTTATCTGAGGTACAGGAAGATGTGTTAGTTGTAACATGTGAGAAGACATTTGTGATCTGTCCAAGAAGTCCTCCGCTAAGTGTTTCAGAGGTGCACCCTTATTGCTGTTTCTGGTTTTACCGGTGTGGGACTGGAAAAGCAGCAAGGAGAAATGTCTTTCCAGGGATGCAGTGAGTCAGAGCAGAGGTGGGATTGCTGAGCAGAGCTCTCCGAGTTCTGTGCTATATATATCCCCTTGGATCACCGTGACCTCTGCAAAGCGGCCACAGGAACCATCTTCTGATCAAAGCTGCATTGCTCTGACTGTGACGGTGAAAGGGACAGCTTTGCTTTTTGTCTCTCCCAATGGCTGGGAGCAGCTTCAAAGATAAGCTGGTCATAAAGTCAGATGCTGCAATAAGAGCTGAGTCTGGCAAGGTGGTCGACCCCAGCGGACTTCCTGCCTATGGCGGGAGGGCTGGACTCAATGATGTTGTGAGGTCCCTTCCAGCCCCTAATGTCTATGAAATCTATAAAACTGTCAGCGAGATTTGCTATCTTTTATCCTGCAGACAGTCAGGCCAGAGCAGCACCTCTGAAACTGCTTTTTGGGCAACTGAGGCCCCGGGCAGATGTTACACTTAAGATGTGATTAACCAGTAAATCATGTCTTAATTGTTACCTGGCCACACGTGATGAAACAAGGAATAAATAAGCCACAAAGTTATTACGCAAAGAAATGTAATTGAACATGGGGCCAGGTTGGGGGTCCTAGCCACAGGGTGTGCTCCCCAGGAGCCCTGTTAGCTGTGGGAACTTGCTGCTTGCTGGTGCAGGGGGAGCCTGGGATCGTGATGCCGGGCTCCCCCTGCACTAGCAATAAGGCATGATGGGGTCTGATGTTTGATCCCACCATCAGGCCCCTTGCCATGCACATGTGGTATAGTGAGAAGTGCGCTTGTGGGGATCACGCATCAGATTCCATCACACATTTACTTGCATGTCTGCCTAGCGCTTACGCGTGCTGGCTCTTCAGCTGCTGAATTGCATTGAAAGACACACAAAATACCCCTTAGAATTACCAGAGCTGGTAAGTGAGACAGTATTAAGCTATGATCCTACGTTTTGAAAACCCTGGATCTAAATAGGTTCACCTGCTCATCCTCAGAGTCTCTGAGCAGCTGGGAATTTGGTTGTATAAAATGGGGAGACAGCTTTTCCGCAGCACTTTTAAAGCAGATCCCAAAGCACTTCATAAAAGGAGTCGCCATCTAAAGATCATTACTACTTTTAAGTGAATATTCCTGCAGCATTTGCCTAACTCTGATATTGGGGGTTGACAAGCCTTGGAGTAGGTGACAGCACACCTCTCCGTTGAAAGCTCCATCTGCAGAATTCCTTGTGTCGGATACTAGGCAGACCAGGATCTTTGGGTCAATCTGATATCTTTTATTAGACAAACTCAAATAGTTGTGTCGGATACTGAAGTTCCACCGTAAAGCCACAAGAGGGTACTTGTGTCACTTGCTGAAAGTTTGAAGCTGGGTTTGAAGCCCTGGGTGACAATTCCTCCTGTGGTCCCTTCAGTATTGTATATGAATGGTGTTGACTGCCATAGAATCAAAAGTGGTAGGTCCTTGGTGAGAGTGTCTTTATTGTGATTCCCACTTTCTACCCAAAACCTGCCTTTGCAGGCATTCAGTTTAACTGTACATTTTTTTCTAAAACTGGATTTGCTAACCTGGAGTACTGGACCTTCACCAATTACAAATGTAAAGCTTAAATGCAAGGACTGAGTGGGTCAGGGATTGATAATGGGTTACTCAGCCCTTTCTCTGTAGGTTGCAGGCTCAGCTCATAGTTGGTTGGGTCGGAAGGGACCTGAGCAGATCATCAAGTCCGACCCCCTGCCGTGGCAGGAAAGAGTACTGGAGTCAAACGACCCCAGCAAGGTGTTCATCCAGCCTCCTCTTAAAGACCCCCAGAGTAGGAGCCAGCACCACTTCTCTTGGAAGTTGGTTCCAGATCCTAGCCGCCCTGACAGTGAAGTAGCGCCTCTTGATGTTTAGCCTGGATCTACCCTCTGCCAGCTTGTGACCGTTATTTCTAGTCACTCCTGGTAGCACTTGGGGGAACAGGGACTCCCCCAATGCCTGCTGGTCCCCCCTGACTAGCTTGTAAATGGCCACCAGGTCCCCCCTTAGCCTTCTCTTCTGGAGGCTGAACAGGTTCAGGTCCCGTAGCCTCTCCTCGTAGGGGAGTGCGGTGCCCAGAACTGGATGCAGTACTCCAACTGCGGCCTGACCAGTGTGGCATAGAGGGGGAAGATCTCCTTGGACCTGCTCGAGATGCATCTGTGGATGCATGAAAGGGTATGGTTGGCCTTCCTGACCACGTCCCGACATTGGTGGCCCATGTTCATCTTGGAGCCTATAATGACTCCAAGATCCTTTTCCACCTCTGTGCTGATAAGAAGGGAGTTCCCCAGCCTGTAGGTCTGCTGCTGGTTCTTCCTCCCCAGGTGCAGCACCTTGCACTTGTCAGTGTTGAAACCCATCCTATTCACATCCGCCCACCCCTGTAACCTGTCCAGGTCTAATTGTAGCCTGTCCCTCCCTTCTATTGTACCCACTTCTCCCCACTTCTTAGTGTCATCCGTGAACTTGAACAAGGTGCTTTTCACTCCCTCATCGAAGTCACCAATAAAGATGTTGAACAGTGCGGGCCTGAGCCCTGGGGGACCCCACTGCCCATGTAACTCCAAGTCAAAAAAGGCCCTCCAGCTAATTTGCGACCCATCTGACTGTGTAGGCATCGACACTACAGACTCCTAGTTTTTTAATGAGAATGGGGTGAGAGACAGTGTCAAAGGCCTTCCTAAAGTCCAGAAGGTCGACGTCCACCACGACACCTGCGTCTAAGGCTTTTGTGACCTGGTCGTAGAAGGCCACCAGGTTGGTCTGACAGGACCTGCCCCTAATGAACCCGTGTTGGTTGCCCCTGAGCATAATCTCCCCTGCTGGCCCCTCACCTCCTTGGACCTGCTTGAGATGCATCTGCGGATGCATGACAAGGTGCGGTTGGCCTTCCTGACCACGTCCTCACACTGTCGGCCCATGTTCATTTTGGAATCAATAATAACTCCAAGATCCTTTTCTGTCTCTGCACTGACAAGAAGGGAGTCCCCCAGCCTGTAGGTCTGCTGCTGGTTCTTCCTCCCCAGGTGCAGCACCTTGTCCTTGTCAGTGTTGAACCCCATCCTGTTCTCATCCGCCCACCCCTGGAACCTGTCCAGATCCACTTGCAGCCTATTCCTCCCTGCTAGCATGCCCCCTTCCCCCCACATCTTAGTGTTGTCTGCAAATTTGAACAGGGTGCTCCAGCTCAGATTATTTTAACTTGCTAGCTCTCCAAGCCGGTGAAGGGTAACAGTTCCCATGAGGCTATAACTTTGGTTTGCAGAGCCTTGATTATATGGGAGGGTGTATGAGGCGGCATGATGCCCAGGCTGAGTTTGCAAGGGGTGGCAGTGAAGGAGGGAAAGGAAAGTTATAACTGAACAGGTTTGACCTGGATTCAAGATAATAAGCACAATCCCCTGATGCCAGTTCCACTCGCTCGTCAGGGCAGCACTGTTACTGACAACAGTTTCTGTAGATCAGAAGTCCTAGTTTTAAAAATCCCATCTTGGGTCCTTTTTCCTGTGGGCCCAAGCAGTAGTAACCCATGTCTGTTGATTGCTGCTGCTAACTACCCCGTAGGTATCAGGTAGCAATGCACATCATGGTTGCAAAGCAAGCTTGTCTGTTGGCAGTTTTCCACGATGATCCTGTCACCATTGTTGTTTATTGCAGTAGCTGTGTGTTGTGGAAACACACGACAATCGGGGTCTCGCCTTGTTCTGCAAATTGTTGTGTAAATGTTGTGTGCAGCACCAAGTGCAACGTCCCCCCAACCTGGTTAGCCTGCAGGAACTGTCAGAATGCAAATATTTAATAAGACCCTCTTCCTGCCAGAGAGAACTGGCCAGTGTTACTTGAAAAAGATGCAATAATTGAGTGTAATCAATAATAGATGGAAAGCGGGGAAGGAAGGTCTTTAGTGGTAATAAGATTGGGCCATACTGTGCTTCACATATTAGTCCTATATTTCAGCAATGTAGGATGACTTGGGCTCGACTTGGGAAATGACATCCAGGGATGGGGTTCAGTGGTGAGCTGTCCTCTAACACAAATGTAACCTTTGTCTTCTAGAGTCGCCAGCCAACGAACCAAAGAAAACATTTAGCCTTGAGGAGAAGAGTAAATCCTCCAGGAAACGTGTTCATTATATGAAATTTGCAAAAGGTAAGAGGAACTTAGCTGTTCTTTCGTGAACCACACTCAGGGTTGTAAAATGTATGTGCTAGGATGACAGATTACCCTCAGAGACTTAACATATGGCAACTGAACAGGAAGGGAAGAGTATCCCTGGGGCCACCTGCTTTAAGCTGTAATACAGACTTCACTTTTTTGATGGCTTTATGCAGTTGTTGAATTATGTAGTCCATAGCTATGGGAAGCTGCTATTTACTGAAGGAGGGTAAATATGCTGAATGATACTAAAAAGGAATGCGAAGATGATAATTAAAAGCTGCTGCTTAGGCGTCTGTACTGTTATATCCTCTGCAATCTCCAGTGACCTCCGAAGAGATCATGAGGATAAGATCATTGATATGATTAAGCAGTGAGAGGAAAGCCCTGTTATGTTGATCAGATATTCTTTCCTCTGGGAGCTGATGTCCTCATTCACCCAAATAATTAAATTTCAGCTCCTGAACTTTCTCCCTTTTTGCAGAGTGAAAGCTGCATCCTTCAGTCATCCTGATGCCTCCTCCTTTTGGCTCTTTCTCTAGCAGCAGTCCTATTCCACCATCAATTCTGTTTTCCTGTATATCGGCAAAAATTGGGGGGTGGGGAGGGGGCAGGATCAGTTTCATAATATTTTCCACGAACGGCTGCATTGTTAAGACAGAAAGCTCTGAGTAATGTTGTTTTCCTGATAACAGATGCATCACGTAAAACAGTGGCAGTTGACTTCTGAATGGGGGACATATTCCAGTGTTAATTCTGATGGAATAAATGGGCTCAAAGTCAGAGGTGTTAACATGACCTTTGTCACTGCCCAACATAAAACAGTAGATGCTTAGTTCTATGGCAACTAAAAAAAAACTGTACTGGTCATTTAACCTTCTACCAAAGACAGAGAAAGAAAGGAAAATCATTTAAATACTGAATCAGAGAAAATTAGGGTTGGAGGAGACCTCCAAAGGTCATCTAATCCAACCCCCTGCACAAATAGGACCAGCCCCAACTAGATAATCCCAGGTAGGGCTTTGTCGAGTTGGCCCTTAATCTCCAAGGATGGAGATTTCACAACCTCTCTGCCCGTTCCAATGCTTCACCACCCTCCTAGTGAGACAGTTTTTCCTAATATCCAACCTCAACTTCCCTTGCTGCAACTTGAGCCCATTGCTCCTTGTTCTGTCATCTGCCCCCACTGAGAACAGCCCAGCTCCATCCTCTTTGCAACCCCCTGCAGGGAGGTGAAGGCTGCTATTCAATCCCCCTCAGTCTTCTCTTCTCCAGACTAAATGGGCCCAGTTCCCTCAGCCTCTCCTTACAAGCCGTGTGCCCCAGCCCCCGCCCAGTCGCTTTCATTGCCCTCTTCTGGACTCTATCCAATTTGTCCACATCCTTTCTGTAGTGGAGAGCCCAAACCTGGACTCCAGATGTGGCCTCCCCAGTGCTGAATAGAGGGGAATAATCACTTCCCTGGACCTACTGGCAACGCTTCCACCAATGCATCCCAGGATGCAGTTAGCCTTCTTGGCAACAAAGGCACACTGCTGGCTCATATTCAGCTTATTGTCCACTGTCACCCCCAGGTCCTTTTCTGCAGCGCTGCCGCCCAGCCAGTCAGCCTCCAGCCTGTACTGGCGCATAGGGTTGTTCCATCCTAAGTGCAGGACTTTGCACTTGTCCTTGTTGAACTTCATGAGATTATTTAGGCCCAATCCTCCAATTTGTCTAAGGCAGTCTGAATCCTAAACCTACCCTGCAGCATATCTACTGTTCCCCCAGTTTAGCCTCATCTGCAAACTTGCTGAGGGTGCAATCAGACCCCTCTTCCAGGTTGTTAATGAAGATTTTAAATAAAACTGGCCCCAGGACTGACCCCTGCGGCACTCCACTTGATACCAGCTGCCAACTAGACATTGAGCCATTAATTACTACCTTTTGAGTCTGATGAACCAGCCAGCTTTCTGTTCACTTTACAGCCCATTCATCCAGCCCATACTTCCTCAGCTTGCTTGTGAGAATGCTGTGGGAGATGGTATCAAAAGCCTTGCTAAAGTCAAGATATATTATGTCCACTGCTTTTCCCACATCTCCAGAGCCAGTTATCTCATTATAGAAGGCAATGAGGTTGGTCAGGCATGACTTGCCCTTGGTGAGTCCATGCTGACTGTTCCTAATCACCTTCTTCTCCTCCAAGAGCTTAGAAATGGATTCTTTGAGGACCTACTCCATGATTTTTCCAGGGGTTTAATATATAAAGTATTAAGGCTTCTTTGTTAACAATGTTCACATTCCCTTCAGCTCTAAAGAATTTTTATAAGGTTCCTCCCTTGATAACCTTACAATACTATGAAAGAGGGCAATTGTTATTTTCAGGGGAAAGAGATAAAAACGAGATGGATTGAATATGTTAAAATCCAGCTGCACTTGCTTAAAGACAAAGCAAAACTACAGGCAAGAGGTTGGACTAGATCAGCGTTTCTCAGCCTGTGGGTCGGGACCCAAAAGTGGATCTCAAGAATATCTGAAAGGGTTGCAGACAAACTTTAAAAATGAATCAACAAACTTTAAAATGGACTCTCCTTTAAAGGGAAAAATGTGGGAAACAGTGGCTTTTCCCTTGCAGGCTGACAGAGCTCCAGCCTGCAAGGGGCTGCTTGGGGCCCTCCATGCCCCACAAACCCACCCCCTGCCCCACACGCTGCAGGGCTGGGGCCTGGGGTAGGGGGCAGCAAGTCAGGAGTGAAGGACACTGGGTCAGGACTGGCCCCTGATGTTTGCAAAGGGTCCTGCTACAAAAAAGGTTGAGAACAACTGGGCTAGATGATCTCTGGAGGTCCTTTCCAGCCCCACTGCTCTCTGATGCTGTGATACATCACCAGAGGAAAAAGAAAGAATGGCAGAGATGGAAGATGTAGCTTCTGTTTCTGATGCTGATTCTGACTTGTGACTTCACTGTGAGAGGATGCCAAGTCCAGCTCATGGGTTTTGACAGTCACACCTGTTTGTACCAGCATCAGGTGAGCCATTGCTGCCTCTCTGGTCAGGGCTTGCAGTGGTTTTATAAATATGGTCTTGGTTGGCTAAGCCAGATTATTAAACACAAAAACAAAGAGAGGCGACTAGAGAAGAAGACCTGAGGTGGGGAGGAAGGAAGTAACAACAGGAATATGATCTCCCTTTCCAGGTGGTGGCCATGATGAAGCAGCAAAGTGATTTGGAGCCCTCTCCATGGCTCACTGTAGACTGGGCGTCTCATAGGACAAGGGCAGTGTGGGCCTGCTGATGTTATGGATCATGGGGTCCTGGGAGATGGTGGGGATAGCAGCCAGGATGGTAAAGCTCATTTACACATTCTCTTGACTTCAGCAGCAAAGCAAGGACCCTGTAAAGGCTTGGTTATTGGAATAGCCTGTCCTTTCATTATTTTATCTGGAAGTTTAGCCTGATGATGGCACAGCAGCTTTGGTTCGTGGACTTTGGGTCTCTCTCCTGGTTGACCAGATTTGATCCCCCACGTAGCCATCAGGTTAGATCAGTATTTCTGCTCATTTGACCTATTGTGTTGTTTCTTTTATCTTTAACTGATTTGTATACCAATTTTCTTCAACAAGTTGGACAGCTGTACAGCTGGCCTCATCACAGGCTGCAGCTAAGTTCTGGTAGTATCTCAGGATGTCATGTAGCTCCTTCTTTCTTCTTCTTCTGCACTTTCTCCACTCCAACAGTATTCAACCACTGTAGCGATCAGATGGAATCAGGAGTCCTTGAAAATACTTCAGATACCTTTTATGTTAGAGCCATGTGGTATGCTCGAAGGTAGAAGTTGTGCTCCTCAGAAACAGCTTCCAGGTAAAGCCCCTCCTGAGCAGTGATGGCTTTTTCATATGCACAGCGTGTGAGACAGGATGTGAGACCCATCAAGGGCCTGTGACAACTTGAAGACACAGTTTCTCCCTGGTCTAACCCCATGTGCAGAGGGACACTGACCTTTCTTCCCTCTGAAATGGGGCAGCCTGCTTCCCCTCTGCATCCTGGTAATTGGCTATGACTGTCTCTTCCTTGCCTCCTTTGGAATGACTTTCAAACCTAAGGGAGCGCAGATAGAAGTGTTTGTGCACCTTAGCATAGCCCCCTTCCACCAGTGAGTAGTTTGTCTTCTCACCATCTGTTTCCCCACCCATTCCTCTGCACATGAGGGTATAACATCCTCCATCTCCCCAGAAACAGGTTCTCTGATCCAGCAGTTTGCTTTTTATGTTGTGCTGTGAGGATTTATGATCCTTAAGAGTAATGAATGTATTCCTTTGCTTTCTCTCAGGCAAGGATCTCTCTTCCCGCAGTGAAGAGGACCTCTCCTGTATTTTTGGGAAACGACAGAAGAGTTCGAAGACTCAGGTAAATTAGTAGGGTTAGCAACTTCTCTGTTTCCTGAACATTTTGCTTTCTAAAGAAACCACTCAACATCTCCAAGTGTGTTGCTGCACATGACATTTTCACATGCTCTTCAGGGAACACTGGGTCTTTTGTATGTACAGACACCATGTCTTCCACGTTGAAGCTGATGGTAGATGAGCAAGCTTTCAACTTCTTGGTTATAGCGTGAGTTTAGTGGATGTACAGGATCTACAGTAGATATCTCTAAAACAAGCCAGTACCAAACCTCCAGAAGGATGTATTGTTAATGTTTTCCACTTTACACGCAGTATACAGCGCTCAGGGAATCAAATGCATTTAATTTAAGTTGAAGGTTACACCGCTATTTTAAATATAACATACAGCTGTTTCAGCAGACTGTTCCTATTTTTACTACGGGTGTGATCATTTACAAATATTTAACACAAAGGGCTATTTAATGTTGCCCTGGATATGGTGACTTGAATCAACTTTTATGGCCCTGTACATAGTGACCAGTTCTGCTATTAAATACTTTCTTGGGTTTTGCTTACCTCAAGGGAGGTAGAACATGAAGTCCAAGTTAATGCTGATAGACCCACCTTGTCTTGTAGGAGTGAACTTCCACTGTACAGAGGTAGTGCTTTGTGGATCAGGGAGTGTTTGCCATGTTACTACACAAAACTACATGTGCTAGAGTAGGGGTGGTCAACCTGGGGCATGCATGCCACAAGCAGCCTTGGCAACCCCCGTTTGTGGCAGGCGGCACAGCAGCAGATAGGGCAGAAAGCAGAAAAACAGATGGGGCAGAAAGCAAAGCATCGTACCTGGCAAGCGAAGGGGACTAGAGGTGGCACTTAAGGAAGGCTTAGTGTGTGGCACACCTGCCAAAAGGTTGGCCTTCACTGTATTGGAGCAAGCCAGTGCAGAGCCTCACACAGCCTGCATTTAGATGAATCCTGAAGCTGTTCTAAGTCTTTACCAGAAGCCAGAAACATTGAACTGGGGACAGGGACGTGTTACAATATTTTTACTCTGGCAATTTTGGTAGTAGCAAATGTGTAGACCAGCAGTTCCCAATCTGTGTTACGGGGATTGTCAGTGGTATGCAGACAACCTGTCAGTGGTATGCGTTAACAGATTTATTATAATTACTTTATATGACCAAAATTTGCTGATGGTACTTAAGGTTGAACTAAAAAATTTGCTGGTCGTATCGTTTTAAGGTTGTATTGTTTTAAATTGGTGATGCACAATCGGTCAGACTGGGAGTTTGGGAGCCCCAACCTGCTGGTGTAGGATGTTCAAATCCCGACTCGAAGAAATGAGGGAAACCTTAAAAAAAAACAACCCCAAATGACAGTACGTGGTTTAAAAACCTCCATTAATGACAGGACTAAGCTTCTGGGTCGTGTCCCATGGAGATATTGTGTGTTGCTGTTTTCCAGTGTATCTAATACTTTGAAAAAGAGAGGCCTTGATTGGGAGTAGCTAGGGCAGGGGTGGGCAGTTATTTTAGGCAGAGGGCTACTTACTGAATTTCAGCAAGCTATTGAGGGCCACGTGACAGGCAGCCAGGGGCAGATATATATTAATTTTCTAAATTTTTTAGGGGCCCTGCAGGCCGGATAGAATGGCCTGGCGG
This sequence comes from Alligator sinensis, assembly GCF_000455745.1. NCBI lineage: Eukaryota > Metazoa > Chordata > Crocodylia > Alligatoridae > Alligator > Alligator sinensis. The sequence goes on along the minus strand of NW_005842292.1, from coordinate 769,001 downwards.
GCCATATCCGGGCCGCATTTTGCCCACCCCTGAGCTAGGGGGTATCAGATCTAAGCTTCATGGGTACAACTGTGCAATTCCAAAACTATAATTAATTAAAATAATTGAGCCTAGAGACGACTTAAATTCAACCAACTGACAAGTGTCTTGTCATCAACTGTATTAATAAGCCTGTTGTTTTATAAGCCATGTCTTTTGGGCTAGATATTTTGGAAACACTCCATGAGCTGCATTATAGTTGGTCTTCATTTATTGCAGACCTGATAGGCTTTTGATCTTTGATGTATAAAGGTAGTAGCTTGTGATTTACGTCTCTGATGTGCCTTTCCCCTACCGAACAACGTGAGGGTTTGGGATTGTAGAATCAGCACGCTCTCCCTGGTATAATTCCCTCTTTGTGCCTAGATTTCTATGCGGCAATACAGACAGAGGAAGTAAGGTGACTTGGAGATGTGTTGTCTCCCTTTGGGTCCCTTTTGCAACCAGTGGTAGACCCAGCTAGTAGCGATGCAGTTCCTTCTTAAGCCTTCCTAGCTTCAAAGCAATAGCTCTCCCTTCCTTGTGGACCACAGAAATCAGTGAACTTTAGAGAGGAGCCATGTCAGAACTGTATCACATAGCCCCTCCAGCTAAGGGGCATGCATTGCTTGCCGTAGAGGTGATATTATCTAGTGCTGCCGGTGACACTACACGAAATACCAGTTTTAAATGATATTTTTCAGGTTTATGTATGTTCCATTTTGAAACCGCTGGACACTGGGCATTTCGCTGATGTGGCCAAAAGAGACCACTGCCAATGCAGGAAAGAGCTGTAATTCTCCTGGAAAGTAGTTGCTCATATCTGTTCCTGTTCAGAGATATCATAGGAAGAGTCCTGGTGTCCATCAAAGCCAGTTCACACTGTGGCCGTTCACCGTCCCCGGCCTTCTGATTATAGTTGCTTCAGCTATTGACAGCCATAATTGAATGCCGTTATCCCTGCACCGGACAAGCTGGAACAAAGCCACTTACAAGTTGGACAGCCCTGCTGTAGATAGTACTTCAGTTTCCTGGGTTCTTCAGGTGGCAGTTTTCCAAAAATATTAAATTCCTCCTTTTAAATTTAAAAGGAAAAAAAAGCCCATAACGCCCGAGGAAGTGTCTGATGGAAGTTTGACTTGAACTAAATGAGTTCTCAGCAGGGAAGACCTAGTTATAGCATCACTGTCTATCTTTTTGAAGTGAGGGGTATTTTATTACAATTCCTATTTGTTTCACAGGAGTGCCTAGAGGTCCCAGTTAAGGATTAGGACTCCACTGGGTTTAATGTTTTGCAGACATGCAGGAAAAAAAGACCATCCCTGCCCTGGTTTGGGCTTATGATCTAGCACATTAAACAGATTAGTGGGCGGATGCAACAGGGGAGTGGGGCAGAAGGAAATAGTAAAATGGGTCAGTTTTTGTACAGTAAATAGTTTTTCTTGCAGGCTTTTAGCAGTTAGCATCACTGTGTAGGAGCCATGGCAGGGGTGAACATTGATGAGAGGTTGAGGGATATGGGGTCTGGTCTTTGGATTTATTAATTTTTTCGGGGGGGGCCAGGCGTGGAGTTTTTCTTATGAATAAGGGATCCCATTCTCATGAGAGAACGCAAATATATTGGTGAGGCAAACGGATTAACTGGTGAGACATGCCAGCAATGGTGCAATGAAGGAGATAATCAGCATTGCGATGAAATGATTCATCTGATTAGTAGGGTGGGGCTAAATCATGCAGGTCCTTAAAGGTAAAGAATCTTGCATCTATGGTTGGGATGAAAGGGGAGCCCATGGAAGGCCACAGAGTTGGGTAACAGTCATAATTTTGAGCCAGGAAAATAATCTTCATTTCTATTATGGGCAGCTGCTGTCTCTCCTATAGCTGTTCCTTCCATAACGCAGTGGTAACCCTGGAGTGCTGGACACGGCGGATGCACCGTTCCTTTTCAACAGGCATTGTCTTCCTCCCTCACCATGGCTGTCAGCAAGCATTTTCCTGTTTGGATTCATGACCAATAAAGTCTCGAACAGCAGATTAGTTTGGGCCAATTTTAAAATCCAGACTGGTTTATTTTGAAGGTTAATCCGAGTCCCTATCACGGGACCTGGCATGGCCTGGGATTGCTTTGCCTAAGGGAACGTCTCATGTCATGCTACA
>NW_005842292.1:766529-766816 GCF_000455745.1 Alligator sinensis | reverse complement strand
AATGCCTGAGCTGGTCGCCCGTGCTAAAAGCCAGGGGTGGTGGCAGGCCATTGTCCTGAGGGCTCTGGACCTCTGGAACTTCACAAAATCATAAAAATGGGGGTTGCAGGGACCTCAGGAGGTCGCATCTAGTCCAACCCTGTGCTCAAAGCTGGACCAGCCCCAACTTGGGCTGAAGCCGCCTTCAATTTGTGACCTTCTGCAAAGGATGTCAGGTTGGATAGGCTTTTAGGGTTTGCTTCCCGTGACCCTGGAAGGGTGCAGGAGTCTGGCTAGCCGAGATCCTG
>NW_005842292.1:753528-766519 GCF_000455745.1 Alligator sinensis | reverse complement strand
TCAGGAGGGGTCTGAGTAGCCAGGATCCTACTGGAACGATTACTTGAATGCTTCTGGGACTTCATTGTCGGTATCGTATTGTTAATAATGTTAGGGCACTGAGAGCCGTGGATGGGGCCCTTCTTAATTATTTTAAGCCTTTGAATAAATAAATTAATAACTGTTTCCTTCAAGATAAATGGTGTGGCCAAGCACAGCCTTTTTTTAATAAACTACAGAGGGACCTCTGTAATGTCTCCCTTAAAAAAAACATACAAAAAAACCCCCCAACAACACACACAACCCCTGCGAAAACAATGGCTGGGCTTTGGAGCGCACCTAAATTGGAAGCGTCTGCAGTTTTTCTCAGGGAGACAATGAGTGATCGAAAATATTGAATTGTAATTACGACGCTCTCCAGGGACCCCATGGTGGGACCTGCTTTGCAGGGCAGCGACTGCCGGGCTTCTTCCCCCCCTCCACCCCAATTTTCTCACTTGCTTTGGAGAGCTCGGGGCGGGGGAGACAGAAAAACAAATTCCATTAGTTCCTATCTGGTTGAACTTCCTGGAACCCCCATGATTTTTTTTTCTCTTCTCAGAATTTCCTTCCTCCATCCAGCTGTGTTTCCTGATGAAGCCTTATCACTGGAGAAAATACTCCTGAGTGAGACTGAGGATTTGGGAATGAGTTACAGGCAGCCCCAGCTTGTAAGCTGAACAACATGATTCTGGCACCGACTGACTTCGGGGTAGGGTGGGGGGAGCTGTGATTTGCTGGAACACTTGTAATAAGTCATTTACTGATGCAGGGTGGGGGGAAGACTACTGAGCGCTTAAAGCTCGTCTCACTTCCATGTCTTAGGCTATCCGATTAGTAATCCGCTTCCTCGAATTGCAAAAAACTTGGATGCCGTCATGCCTGAAGTTCCCTTAAATCCAAGCAGCCCGTATCCCTCCAGTTATGGGGCAATCTTCTCCCTGTTAGTCACGCAGAATTACAGCCATTCACCCTCGTGCTTTCTCCAGAAATTGTCCTCCAAAACGTTTTGCAGCGCTTCCTCAGCTGACTTGTGTTTCCCAGCAGTTACCAAAGACCTCTCCGCCTAGCGCTAAAACAGAACTGAAAATTTTCCATCTGACTTTTGTCCAGGGCTTGCCGTGAGCAAGCCGTTCTCATCCCTCCAGGTCTGGTTTCTCTCTCTAGAAAAAGTGCTCCTATGTGAGATGGGTTTGGTGAGGCTTCCTAAACATCTTAGGCAAATCACAACCTCTGTGGTTTCCCCTTGTGCGACCTGAAGGGATCTGTCACAGGGGTGACCGAGTTTTCATTTGCTAGACGTTTTTTAAAGTTTGGTATATGCAAAGACGATGTTTAGTTAGCAAATCATAATTTCCAGTGCTGCCGTCTATGTTCAGCTACCATATGGTGGTCAGAATTAGGATACACGATGCAGAAAGGACATAACAAAGCTGGACAGAGTCCAAACAGCGTTTAGTAAAATGGCTCCAGGGTCAGAGGGCACGTCCTAGAAGGAGAGAGTGAATATGTTCATTTTGGAAAAGAGGCAAGAGGGAGATGACCTTGCTGTCTATAAATATCTGGGTGAGGGGGTGAAAAAGGAAGAAGAATGCCGTGTTCGCGGTAATCAAAAGCAAGACTCTGGAGTCTCAGAAAAGGGAAGACTGAAGCTGGATCTTTAGCAGACTTCCTAGCAGCCATATCAGGCAGTCAATGGAATAATCTCTCGAGGGAAATTCAGGCCCCTTCAATAAGTGAAGGCAAGAAAAACTGTATTTAACACTTAGGTGTGTGGCTTATTTAAACCACTTCACAAAAATGTGGCTCACACAGCACGGCCTGTCTCTGTCCTCTGTAGACCTCCATGGTGGTCTCTCATAAGAACATAAATGACATACTGTGCTGTGCAGGGTCTGGCCAGTGGTCCATGTAACCCTGTACCCTACCTTTGAAGGTGAGAAATAGTAGATGCTTAGAGGGGGAGTATGAAGAGAAGTCATGGGCCATATGCTCGAATGTACTGCAGCTAGTTCCCCTTGCTGCATTTATTTGGTGTGGATGTTATGCATCCAGCCTTGGGCCCAGAAGTTATAACTTGGCCCAGGCTGTGGAGAGAATTTGTTAGAGCTGGGATTAAAATTTAGGATGTCGTGACTGCTGTTCTGTGCTCGATGCGTGTCCTGTACGTATCAGCAGCATATGTGAAAGGCTGACTGAAGAGTGCTCAGTGCAAGTGTTATCAAGAGGGATAAATGTTGTTGTTCAGAACAATGACCCCCCTGTAAAGGAAATAAATCTAGTAAATGGGAAGAAATGGTCTTGTAACAAAGCATTGGATGTTGGAACAGCTGTTTAAATACTGAAGTCCTTCCATTGTAAACACTGATCAAAATCTTCTGTGACCATGCAACTATGGTACAGCCATCTTTGTGCTACTTCCAGTTTTTTTGTGAAGCCTGCTCCTGGCAGTTTGTCTTTTCGCCCCTTTCCAAAAATCAGTGGTTTGGGAAGTGGGAAGAGAAGAAAATGCTTGATCGCATACTATGAAGTCTGCTAAATAATGTAAGTGCTTTCTGCCTGCCTGGAAGCCTTGAAAGGTTCCTTTATACTCATATATGAGCCCCAATTTTGGAAGAAAGAATTTTTTTAGGAGCCCTTCCAATGACCTGGAGTTCTCTTTTTCCTTAGACCATCATGGCTTGCTTGCTAGAGCTTGTGTGTGCGTACAAGCATGTGTGTGTGTATGTATGTATATATGACCTGAGACCGTGTGTGTTGTGTAAGTAGCCAAAGAATCAGATTATGCTCCCCTTAAAGTCAGTGACAGCTCTTACTGACTTTGGGAGCTTTGTCATCTGAATCATAACATTAATATAACTCCCCCACCCCCCCACCCCCGTTCTGTTATATTACATCTGTAGACTTTTGAGTGTTGCTGTGCTACACACCAGAGCCCGTGGTAATTTTGCAACAAAGTCAGAGACAGCTCCCTTCTTTAAAAGTAGATTTTTTTTAGCAGCTTTTAGCCCTATAGAAAGCCTTTTACCCATTTTTAATCAATTCTGGTGCTATCCAGGAGAGGGCAGTGGTACACACAAATGCCGGCTAATCCATCTCAATACAAATCAAGGGTTCAATCCACGACCTTGCATCTTGTGTAGTCACCTCCACTGGTGAAAGGGGATATGTGACCCTACTGTTCTGATTCGAGAGCTGGACAAAAGTGCTCGATGACTATGCAGGGTGCTGAGATGCAGTGATGGGGGGCCTGTTACGTTACTTAATTATAGTTTTTGCAAAAGGTGGGGTGGTTCCCAGAGTGTTGATAATAGTCCTTTATCTAGCATGGTAGCATAGGAGTGCTCTTAATAAAATACAGACAAGCATGATGTTTTTTTTTACCAAACATCACCAAAATGGGTGTTTTGGTGCCTCTTTTGTAAGTACCCTGTTAATCAGCTAAGGAGAAATTACTGCCCTTCGTGTCTCAGCAGCGTGTGAACAAGACGTGTCCCAATCTGGAGGAACTGGTGCTTTTCTTCCTTTCCCTTCATCGGCGAGGAGTCCTGCCTCTAGCCGTTCATTCCTTGGGGGTTTTATTAGGAACCGAAACAGAACTGGGGTGGGGGAGCTGTTTTGATTTATCTTCTTCCCTTCCCTTTCGGTCACTTGGATAGGCTAAAAGAGCCGAGTTGGCTTTAATGCGTTGCCATTAGAGACCAAGCATTAGCTGAAATAAACCATCATGCCTCACAGTGAAAAATGTCCCCTGATTGGCTAATTAATCAGTCAAAGGGGAATGACATGGCTCTCGGCTTGAGGGACTCTGCTGCAGAGGTAAACAGGTCGTTGATGGCTCTCGGCTTGAGGGACTCTGCTGCAGAGGGAAACAGGTTGTTGAAAAATGGTTTGCCCACAAATTCATATATCAAGAAAACTTAGTCATTTTTTAACTGCACTTTGTGTGAAAGCTACACTGCGTTTTTGGAGGCAAATTTTTTGCTGCTCTTGCTTTTTATATTGTGGTTTTTAGGTGGCGAAATTTTTTAAGAGGAGAAGACCAGATATAACTTTCTGTTGCGTTTAGTGCTTTCCTATTTTCTGAAGTGTGAAAAGTCTCTGTCTGTAAAAACAACTTTAAGGACGTCAGTCATTGCCGTGCGTTTGTAGTGAAGGAGCCTAGTAGGGGATCGGATCGGGTCAGGGTGGTTAATGGCTTTCATCTTTTTAAGCACGTTTAGGTAGTTCAGCGGGCCGTGTCCGACACCCGCATGTTGCCTGAATGACGACTGCCGTCCATAAGTAGGCCTGGCAAAGTCATTGGGAAACCCAAGGAGTAAGGTGCTTTTTGATGTCAGTAACCTGGCTGTGTCTATATAAGACCCGATTCTGCCGTTCATACCCCAGGGAGCCTCTAAGTTAGGCGTGTGCAGTTATTTGTGCTGGAGGGACACTAACCGAGTTTTGGTGAGCTATTGGGGGCAGGGGAAGGTGGGATGCCAACTGAGCCTATCCAGCTGCTGCTGGGACCCTGAGGGAAGGCTGCATCCTACTCCACTGTGCTGCAGCTGGGGCCAGGACTCCTCTGCTCCCTGCATCCTTTTTGCCCACTTCTTCCATGCCCTGGCTGGCTTGCTGTTGCCACCGCGCAATCCTGGCACCACGGCTGCGGGCAGCCGGGCCTGCATGGGATGGGGCGTGATGCAGCATGCTGAAAAGCCGTGCCACCCATCGTGATGAGTCACTGCCACCAAACTGCAAAAGTCAGGGGCAGCTGCCCTGAGCCAAGCCCTCCTTCCCCGCCGGCGGCTGGCATGGATTCAGCTCCTAGTGGTGCCACAGCAGCAGCTCATTGCAATGGGCAGGTGGGAGGCTGTTTGGCCTGCGGCATCGCACCCCATCCCGTGTGGGCCCCACTGCTGGCGGCCACAGTGCCAGGACTGTGCAGCCGCTGTGCCAGTGGGAAACTCAGGATGGGGATTGATGCAAGGGTGGGGATGGAGGAATCTGTGCACCGTACGGCCCAGCCCACTCCACTCCTTGATTATCCTATGGGACATTTCAAGGAGTAAGAAATAGCTGAAGGAGCTTGCATGCGACTGGCAGTTGTTGAAAAGGCATAATTTAATTTGCAGCTGTAAAACAATTTCATCCAGATGGCTGGTGGGGGGGGGGGGGGGGGAGTGAAGTTTAAACAGGAACGATTGAGCCACGATAGGAAAGGTTTAATTGGCTAGGCAAACGAAGATAAAAGAAGACCTCTTCTGGTAGGGGTTTGTAAACCAGCACACAGGGGTTTTGGATCAGATAGGAGAATTACATTTGTGCTCAGTTTATACTGGGTACCTTTAAATGGTTTTCTGTTTCACCCCAGCTAGAGTTCTGAAACCATCATGGCTGGCCACATTTCTTTTTTTTTTTTTAGAAAATGGGTCTGCTTGGCTGGCAGTAAAATGAGGAAAACGGTCACTGAAAACTTTAACCACAACCAGAAATGAGTACTGCAATGAGAAATAAGCAGGCCCGTTGGCATCCATTTAGTCATGGGTGTATAAGCAAAGCAGGTTCCCTTTGGACAGCCAGCCAGCACTGCATGCTCCTACATGTCCTTCTCATCTTGCTGCCTTGGCACCCAGGGTGCGGATGGGGCTCAGCGCCCTCGTTCTTCTCTCATTGGCCATAGCATACAACCGGGGTTCCTGCACTGAGACCCATAAAGCATTTGCATGCAGCCCACAAAGGGACTTTTTAATGGTGGCCGTCAATATTGCATGCATTGAACGCAAACCTCGTGCATTGTAGCTGAATTGGTTATGGGGCTGCCAGCATGAGACCCCCCCCAGCTATTAAATGGCTCTCTGAACCAGACTCCAGGAATCCCTGGTATAGTGTCAGCTTCCTGCCTACAGAAAGACAGTCCCTGCCCCAAGATGCTTATTCCTCCAAATAAAGCACTTATTTAGCAAGGGGGTGGAGTGACCTGCGGGTTTACGCTGCCTGTGAGAACTGTGCTACTGCGGGTAGGGAGGAGGCAGGTAGGCAGGCAGTTCTGTTACCAGTTTTTTGAGCAAGAAGCCACACTGACATTTTAGAGCAATATGTTGTAACCAGCACTTGCAGGCAGCTCAGCTAGGTGAGGGGAGGACTGGGCGCGTACCACAGTGGTTTCATCCCTACTTACTTGGGTTATTTTGCTTCATGTGAACTTTCACTGGGGGTGGCTTTTTGATCTGGCTTGTCAAACTGATTATGAAACTGCCAGCCAGTATGGACGGATTAAGCAAACCAGAAGTTCTGGTGACATAAATTATTCAGCCTGAGAAGTGTATGTTAAATTAACAAAAACAAGTTTTTCCACTTCCAAGCCAGTGTTTCTGCTTCTCAACCGAATCGCTCTGCATACTCCTTCTTAGGAGGAGGAATGCATGGGGGCTGTTGAGCCGTAGCTCACAGTGGAGTAACTCAGAGGTCTGTGGGGACATTTTGGCTGACTCAACCAGCATCCTTTTGGGGAGTGCACCTCATAGCCTCATCTTTATCACCTGTAACATGCTGTCCCACCTTCACCTTGACTCAGCTTCTTACCTTTGAGGTGCCTAGCACCTTGCATGGTAGACTGGCACAGGTTTTGCATTCAGTAAGTACGGTGACTATAGTGATTTGATTTCTGTGTAGGGGAGGATATGGTTCCTTGCTCTCTCCTTGCACCCATTCAGTACATATCACCCCTTGCCCCACAATGTTAATGTGTCATTGTCTTTTATAGCATCACAAAGGTAGCCCCTTCACTACCTCAACTTGGCAGCCTCCCTCTGCCAACCTAGAAGAAGAATACAGGAAATAAAAGACCCCTCTTGGTTTTCTACAAAACATATAAGCTTTTTCTCTCACTTTTATTTTGACGTAATCTGTGTGTAGAGCAAAGACATCTCAGTTGCTGTTGTCATCCTGGTGCTAGTATGCTGCCCTCCATCCAGGGCCACGTGGACACCATAGTCAAGCACTTCATGGAGTAAGTTTGGCTTTAAAAGTGAGGGAGGAAGTTGAGCTGGCATTCATTAACAGACTAATCCCAGCAAAGCCAGCGTCAAAAAAGACTGAAGAGTCTAGGGTAGAAGAGGAAGCGTGTGGAAGGGAGTGAGGCATTGGTAGTGGCTCTGAGCTGGGCTAGGTTGGACTGCGGTTCTCTGTAGGTTGCCCTCAGCACTGCGAAATCCGAGCACCTTCTTGCCATGCATTAATTCATATGTTGTGTATCTGTCACATGCACTTTGCTCGCTCTCTCGTTTTGTCCTCGGGGGAAGTGGTGTGTTGTGGCATGCTTTTTGATTTGGCAGGTATTTTAAAATACGGGTGTGCTATGCATTAACCGAAGCAAGCTGATGGGAGCATGCCTTGCTTTGGAGCAGGAAGGTGGTGTGTTCAGGGAGTTCCACGTACTGTTTGGGACTGGCCTCCAAGGAAGTTTTGTCCCCGGCATAGATTCACGTTACCCTCGAAGTGGACAAGTTTACTGCCGGTTCATCAGCTGCACGAGGAGCAGAATGGTTGACTCTGCTCCTTGTCTGGGGACTTGAATTGCCCTTTTAGAGCTCCTAAACATGGGGTGTTAAAGTACCTCCAAAATGAGGGCTGAGACCTTGAACTCAACTTTGAAGTTAATGTATTAAGCAGGGAACAGGTCTGATGAGCTTGCAGTAGCCTTCATTGCTAAGATGTATTGCAACGGTCTGTACAAAGAGATGATGGTTTTATGCCATAGGCCAGATGAGCAGTGACAAAGGCGTGCATCAACGAGGTTGAGTCGTTATCCGTCAGCCTCGTCTGGAGTCTCCTATATAACCAGATATGGTAAAAGCATTGCTGAAGGAAGGTAATATATCAGAGCTTAATGTTGGTGAAGGCCAGAAGCCCTAAAACTGCAGTGAATTGACCTGCTAAAGATGAGACCCTCCAACCAAAAGAGATGGCACAGGGGCTGAAGGCTATTTAGGGTGCTTTCACCTCTGTTTTGTTGGGCTTTAGTCTGAACCACCTGTTTTTCATTCATGAGCAGATCTTGTCCAGGCACTGGACAGCTTAATTAGAAGGGCAAGTAGAGCTGTGTATTAAGTGACTATGGCTGATTGTTTCAAGACTTAGCAAGATGAGTGACATTTTAGATCTTTCTTTTTCTGCTTAAAACAATCATCTAGTTAAAAAACAAAAAAACAACAAAAAAACAACCCCTAACAAAATAATGAAAAAAAGACCCCTCATCCTTCAAGCAATAGCTAAACTTCTGGCCTAGTTTAAATCGGGGATATCATACTCAGCTGAAATGGTGAGCTGGATCTGGACCAGGGGACTTTTCATCACAGGTGCCAAAGCCGCTGTGTTGACACAGGCAGCACGCAGAGGTCAGTGCCACTTGCTGCCCTGTCCCAGTTTGCAATCCAAATGATAGTCAAACCCTGGAAATTTGGCTGTGGGTAAGCAGAAGGGCAGTGTTAGCCCCCGGGATGCTGGCTGTAATGGCACAACAGATCTGGGAGCCACAGGAAGAAGCCGTGCAGGCTGGATCTAGACCACAGGCTGTTTGATACCCTGGTCTAAATCTTTGCATATAAGCAGTTTTGTGTTGGTGGGGTGTACACACACACACGCATCAAGAGTTGTACACACTTTTACACACACAAATGTTGTGCATGGTCTTGCTTCGAAAACGCTTTTTGTTTCCACAAAATAGCTTTGCAAAAATTAAAGTTTTCATTGGCATTTTTCTGAAACCTGATTTTCACAATACGCAGCTCAGTTTTCTTTAACCAAAGCTTGAAAATTATGTGTATTTGGGTGGGGGGGGGTGCAAACATGGCCGATTTTTGTTATAATTGGGCATTTCCCACTGAAATTTCCATGTTGATGAGAAAACCGTATCTCATTGTAGGTAACCAAAGTTCTGAGCGAGTAATTTCAACCAGTTCTACTTGCTTATATTTTGGATCATCTGTTTGGGGGACTTGCATTTGCTTAGTGCAGTGATTCTCAACCTTTTTAGATTCTCGAGGCACCCTCCAGAAAATACTAGCTCTTAGCCTTCATTCATTTCTTGACTACAGAAAAACAGTAGAGCAATTTTTTTGTTGAAAAGGACTCAGGAAGGCCACGCAAGGTCGGAAGGGTTTTGACATTCTGGATTCCTATTTGAAATCACCGGGTTTATCTTGTGAATTGTGCGTAGGTGTTTGCATGTATAAAAGTGCTAACGTTGCACAGCACCTCTCAGTACCCATTGAAGGCTCTTGCAGCACTTGGTTGAGAATCACTGACTTAGTGTGTTATTAAACTGAATATGATGTGCACAGATTTCCAGGAGAGAGGCTCAGCAGAAGTCATTAAACAGTCTTTCCTGCCCAGAGCAGGGGGGGCTGGACCCAATGAGCTCATAAGAGCATTTCCAGCTCTAAACTTCTGTGAATACCTTGAAGAAGTATTTCTCTTTTACCGTGATGCAGCAGTCCACTCTTTTAACTCCTGGTTGGGCTTACAAGGCCATTTAGCTCTCTGCTGAGCATCACAGTCTACATCAGTTGTGTTCAAAATGCCCAGCCTTGCGGGCCAGATGAGTGGCATGGGGCTGGTCGGCAAGCCAGATCCTGTGTGCGAGGTCAGTCAGCAGGTGCAATCTGGTGTACTGACCCAGTCCCAGACTGGATCTGGCCACAAAGTGACCATGTGGGCTGACCCAACCCAGCACACCAGTGCAATTCAGCATGCGGGGCCACGTCATCTGACCCATGGCACTCCCCATGGGTCCAGAAACGTGGCAGCAGGGTAATGATGGCAGTGTTAATTGCCGGAGATCCCAGAGCCATGGCAACTAACTCTGTCACCACTCCCCCAGCGCCACAAGTGGGATCCTGGCATCATGCCCTTGCTATTTAATAGCCAAGCCCACGGGAGGCCCTCTGGGCAGGATGACACAGCTGTGGACCTGGCCCATGGTCGTAGGTTGAGCACCACTGATCCGTGCCACTGCAGAAGCAACTGCAGTATTCATTGGACTTTACCGGCATTGTCTAACATGTTCTAGCAAGGGCAGGGGTCTGGCCTCAGGGGGCCAGTCCCGATTTCCTGTGCAGGCTGCCAAATAGCATTGGGCGTGCTGTTCGTCTCTAAATCATGCCAGTGCATTTACAGACACAGCAGTGACGTAGAAAGAATATGAGAAAGCGGCCAAGATTGAATCCTGCCTTCTTATGCATCACATCAAGCACAGGCTTTGTTTGACTTTGATTTGTTTTTATTATTATTCCATTGTTAGAGCATTAAAGTGACAGCTGTGTCCCCCCAGCTAATGAAACAGTTGCCAACTAACCTGAGATCCTGAGGCCCTTGATTTCCCTGATCCAGCACTTACCAGGCTCGGGTTCATAACGAGCTTTTAAAAAAAAAAGAGAGATTCTTTGACTTTTATTAAGCACCTCTTCCCTCTGCCCAGTCGCAGCCTGTCCTACTGCAACACTGATGCAAGCCTGAAATTGTTCTTTGAGGACCACTGCATCGCAGTCTGTTTATATAAAACCCCTTTTGGAAGTGGATAGTTTAAATCTGGGGCAGCAAAACACCTGATTGTTGGGTTGGGCGGTTCTGAAGTAGACCTGTGTCTAAAAATGCTTCTCCAGCTGCACTGTGCTAGAGATGCTCTGCAGGGAGCAGTTGTGCGCTGGATGTGGGAATGAACTGTGTGACCTACTTTCAATCTCAAATATTAATGCTAAGGCAGAGAGCGGTAGCTTAGGCGTTCATTTGCATTTTGTATAGAAAGCAAAAGGATCGTCGACGTACAGGACCATATTTAAAGGTGATGAGAGAAGACTGAGTAAGCTCGCGCATCAGCAAAGTGACTGCGAGGGAGTCTGTTGTAACTTGCAGTCTTCAATGGTAGAAGAAGCCAAAACGTCCTTGTTTTACCTTAACAGTGTCTTAGTCTTTCTGTTACTTGCTGCTCTTTTTACCCCCTCTTTTTTCCAGCTCCTTAGCTTTTTCTGCCAGCCTCAATCTGAATGTATACGTCACTTTGTACTGGACCTCGGGGAACAAAGTCGAAGCAAGGTGCGTCAGGACACCAGCTCTTCTCTTGATGCTCCTGCTAACTTGCTGCACCATAGTGGACAAGTTGCTTTAACTTTTGGGTGCCTCCACTTCCCTCATCTGTAAAATGGGGATAACTTCTTTACCTCACCTAGGTGTTGTCAGCCTTGTTTAACTATTCAGTTGTCTGCCAAGTGCTTTGAGATCCTTAGATGGCAGGGAGGGGTCTATAAGTGTGAAGTGTATAGTGTATGATCCCTGGCCGCTGCAGGAGAAGTGAAAAGCTGTTTGAAGTATGCTTTATATATGGTACATATTTACCGTTTGAACTTTAGAGCCATCATGCCTATAAGAGCTATATTGTGGGTTTAGGACATGGCAACTTTAATTAGGCTTTCTAAAATTCCTGAAGCATGACTGTCTCCAGCTTTCCCGAGCTACTTTGCAGAAGCAAAGCTGTTTACACAGAATCTGCTGGGAAGGGAACGGGGAGGGTATGTACTCGAGAGCACCAAATTACCTGTGTTGGTGGGGGTGTTAACACTAATTAGATCTCAGAGTCTCGGAAAGCTGGGGTCAACTACTGAGCGAAGCAGGATCTCTACCTGCTGGAGTGTTTGTATAATCGGTTGCTTCTGGTAAAGTGAAGTATCAGTTCTTGTTTTGACAGTTAGTACTTAATGCATCATTTGGGCTGCTGGTTCCCTGACATCCATTCATCACAACAGACCTCCTCTGACCAGCTCTTGCAGATTGGAGTGCCTTATTTTTTTTTTTAATATAAGCCTCAGGTTTCTAAGTTACCAAATGACAAAGGAATGTTGTATGTAGCAATTGCAGTGGATCCTATCCAAGAGCTCAGAGTGTGGCCTGGTCCTTTTATCCTTTGTTCTGGGTGACTTCAGGAAACCCCCCTCCGCAACAAAGTTTGGGGTGTCGTTCCTATGTTAACATTTGCTCCTAGAAAACACATGGGTTTGTTGCTTCTGGCAAAGAGCTTGGCCAAAGTAATGACCCGATCAAGGGTTTTAGACTTGGGCATAGCTTGTGCTGCCTTTCTGGGAATATTCTCGGGTAGTGGTGAGACTAACGTCCCGTGAATGACCACGGTCCCCTTCCATGTTAGCCTGCAGATCTAACCCTGGGTGGAAAGGCTTTCAGTGCTATAGAATCGTAGAAAATGAGGGTTGAAGGGAGCTCAGGTGGTCACATCTAGTCCAGCCCCCTGCTTCAAGCAGGACCAGCCCCAACTGCATCATCCCAGGTAAGGCTTTGTCCACCCAGGTTTTAAAAACTTCCAAGGATGGAGACTCCACCACCTCTCTGGGTAAACTGCTCCATTGCTTTACTACCCTCCTAGTAAGAGAGGTTTTCCTAATATCTAACCTAAACTTCCCTTGCTGCAACAGGAGACCATTGCTCCTTGTTTTATCATCCTCCACCACTTATCAACTCATTCCTTGGGGAGAGTGAATAGTCACTGTAATGCAGGGGGGCAAAATGTTGTCTTGTATTTCAGCAGGGGAGACTGGTGCCCTGGAGTATGTGTGTGTGGGACCGCACAAAGGGCACTGTGCAGTGAGCGTGAGTTGGGGAAAATTATACTTTGGCTGTGGGACCCTTACAGCTGGTGATGATGCCTGAGAAAGGTTTAACTCGGCATGGCTCTCCAATTCCAAGCAAGGGCTGGCAGCTAGGAGAAATCACTTGGATCTGGAATCAAAGATGAAGTATGGAGCCTGGCTGTGCTTCCTGTACAGAGCCGGACACTTGTTTCTCGTATTGATTTTCCTCTGAAAAGCATAGAGGGCCACCTTTTGCTTAAACCCTCTCAATTTGAGAGCTGTAAACTCCCTTTCTGCTAGTTGCTATACACTCTGCAGGGTTTGGCAAAAGCATGCTCCTTCAGTATTGGCCT
>NW_005842292.1:739749-753518 GCF_000455745.1 Alligator sinensis | reverse complement strand
CTTGAGATCCCCCTTTGCCAAAGGATGCATCTTGCTCTCTCCATGTACCCTTTTCCACATGTTTGTTGGTGATGCTCGAGAAGTGGGATGGTGCTCTGTTAATTGGTCCAGTTTTCTCTTTGAGTGGGTTTTTATTCTTTTGTCTATGAGTGCCAACCTCATGCCGATGTTTGTTGCAAACCTGTCAACAACCACCTGACTGAAGACTACTAAAATGGAGAGGTATCCAGCATAGGCAAAGACCAAATTTTGAAAGGGCCAGTTGGGATACAAATTATTCCATGGAGTGGCTTCAATTGCCGACTTCCCCAGAGAAAAATGGTGCTATGCCCCATTCATTTGTATTGATTTTTGTTAGGCTGTCTGTCTTTACAAAAATTTTATCTAATACAATTTCCCTTATGTCGGAGATCCAAGTAGTAGCCCTTTATAACCTCCGGTAATTTATGAGCACTGGGACACTGTGTTTCTCAGAATCAGTGCCCAGTTGTTATTTAGGAGGTCATATTATTCACTTTTGTCTAAACATTTGGAAAAGCATGACATATTATTCATTTGAAAATCATACCAGCTCTTTTATCACTGCCAGTCATCGTCAGTAGCGCTACATTCCCCGGCTTGACATGAAGGAGGAGGCTTGCCCTGAATAAATACAGTAGATAAATGGTTTTTCTGTTCCTCAGAAGAATTTGGGCCACTTCTCAAAGCTGGTGCCAGGAATACGGTAGCAGAGTGGCATGCTTAAAGTTAATTGCACTCGGAGTTTAGTTAAAAGTCTAACTAGCTTGTCAGGCCTAAATTTATATTTTCACAGTTCACTAGGGAGTGATAATAGGGAGGCTTTGATGTAACTTACTGCTCTTGTGCTTTGTACCGTGCGCTCCAAAGTTTTTAGTAAATAAATGTTTGAAGCTATTAAGAAAAAAAAAAAACCTCTTTAAAACTCCATGCTGCTCAGAAGTAGCATGGTATGCTTGCTGCTTGTGTCTTAGGTATTGCATTGTACCAACCCATGGCTACCTCGGGCTTCACGGTTGTCTGTGTTGCACACCACTACCATTTGGGTCTTTGTAAGGCAGCAGGGGTAGGATTTTAACTCTCCTGCTCTAAAATCATGAAGTCTTGTTACTTAAAGGTAAGGAGAATCTCCATTAAAATACAGCACTTCTGAGGCATAGCGGAGGAGTCCTGATTGCTGTATGGAAATGGCAGTAGTGTGCGTCTGTATGTTCCCATGCATGTATGTATGCACCCTATGCCTGAAGAAGGGTGCCTGTGCCCAAAAGCTGGAAAAAACAATTTTTCCAACTATTTAGTTAGTCTAATAAAAGATAGGACATCTACCCAAATAACCTTGTCTGTATGTATACACCAGTGGTTCCCAACCTTTTTAGACTCAAGGGACCCCTTAGAAAACGCCAGGTCTTAACTCTCACTCATTTCTTGAATATGGAAAAATATACTAGAGCGATTCTTCCATTGCAGAGAACGCAGGAAGATGACAACAGGTCAAAACAGTTTTGACTCTCTGGATTCCTATTTGAAATCTCTGAGTTTATCTTGTGAATCATGGCTGCTGACAGACGTGGAAAAAAAAAAGAAAAAAACCAGCGCTTTACCGGAAGAGGAAACGCGTTTGTTCGACCTAGCTTTATAGCGTCTACATAGATCAGGCACTTCAGCAGGGGTTTTTGGCCCTGTTAGCTAATAGCTGATTCAATAGCACTTTTATCTAACAGGTGATTCAATCCGCTGTTAGATAAAAGCGCCAAAAAGCCCCGCTGAAACGCCCAATCCGTACAGGTGTTGGGCAAGCTGGGTCAAACTAACGCAGTGCCTCTTCTGGGCATGCACTGCACTCAGCACGGGGGCACGCCAAGCTTAAAATAAAGCACTGCTTTTTTTTCACATCTGTAAGCAGTGTAGATGTTTGCACATCTAAAAATGCTAATATTGCCTGGCGCCCTGAAACGCCCTTCAGAGGATCTTGGCACTTTGGGTAAGAATTAGTGGTGTCCACCAACAAGCATACAGTTTTGTTATAAAAGCAGTAGCTTGTAGAATTCAAACATAGAAATATTGCAAAATTATTCAGTGGTTAGATATTTAGCGAGCAGTTGCTACCGACAAATTAGATTTTTTTTTCTTTTTTGTACTCGTTTGAAGACCCATCATTGGTTGTTTGCTAACCCATCGGTCACGGTTTCAGATGCTTCACAGATTCTCAGGCCTGGTCTTTGTATGGTCTTTGTACCAGGGGTTTTGGTTTCTTTCTTATCTTGATCATTCTGGAACAAGAAGGATGCTTGTTTGAGAATGGAACCAGTGATTGATGGAAGGCCTCACGTGGCCATCATTTCACTGTGATAAAGGTGCCTTATACTTATCCCCAAGCCCTTGGAAATCTATACATCTGCATTCACAGTAAGGGGTGGTGATTAATGATACTCACCTTTATTATTTGTATTGCGGTAATAAGTTAGAAGCTTTCGTCATAGACCAGGATCCCACTGTGCCAGAGTACAAACAAGATAAAAAGTTTGCCCGTGTACCACACTGCTTGTATTGTAAGTATAAGGGAAGACACAGCAGATGCAACCAATGGGGTATCAGTGTAGTTTTTACCAAGTTATTTGTAAGCACTGTGGCAAGAAGGTTTAGAGGAAGGATTTGAAAGAGGACAGTGAATTGGCTTTCAGGAAGCTCTTTCCAAGGGTGAGGGGTAGCACAGCAAGAAGGGTGTTTTCTTGAAAATGTCATCAGCGGGTGATGGAGGCCCATGTGTTGGCAGGAGTTCATACCTTGGATAGAGGCTGTGAAGGGCCTTGAGGATGAAAACAAGTTCTTCCTTTGATGAAACAGAGAAAGAGGATCCAGTGGATAAGCGTAAAGAGAAATGGCATTGTCAAAGCAATAGGCTGGGAAAATGGACTGTACAGATCATAGAAAATACGGGTTGGAAGGGACCTCAGGTCGCATCTAGTCCAACCTCCTGCTCAAAGCAGGACCAGCCCCAACTACATCATCCCAGCCAAGGCTTTGTTGATCCAGGTCTTAACCTCCAAGGATGGAGAGTCTACCACCTCTCTGGATAACCTGTTCCAGTGTTTTACTACCTTCCTAGTGAGAATATTCTTCCTAATATCTAACCTTGCTGCAACTTGAGACCATTGCTCCAAAGATTGTGTTGTAAAGATTGTCTTTGTCAAGGCCATAAAAGACATTGCAGTAGCTAAGAGGGAAGATGAGAGCTTTAGTTTTGTGGATGGATAAGAGCGGCCGTATCTTAGATGGCTGCACATAAAGAAACTGCAGTTTACTTAGTCTGGATGTGGGGACCCTGGAGACAGGTCTGGCTAAAAGCTAGCATCCAGGGTACAGTGTTGTCTGCACTGACTGAGAAGGCAAGGTAGATGGAGATTTGCTTAATAAATATCCACAAGAAGATATTAAAGAGCTTGGCTGAGATTTTAGCTGGGGCAGAAAGAGACAGTAGGGAGGTAGATAGGAGGCAGGAGACTGAATTTTGTGTTGGTAAATAAGATCAACCAAAAATAAGGTGTAGAGAGAAGGACCAGGGGACAGGATGTGTCTGTGGAGTCCACCTCAGAAGCTTGTGGATGTGATGAAGATCTTCCAAAGGCCATGCTGAAGGAGTGAGTAGAAAGGAAGAAGAAAACGGTCCCATGATCTATTGGGAAGGCAAAATTTCTCCAGTGCTAAGTTTGTGGGGTGTCAGAGCAGACTCAATTGATTGAGTCTGCTGGAGCGTGGTAACTACCAGAGCCGCTCTAATTAAAGTCCCCCCCTTGGAGCACGTCTGTAAACGGCCAGTATAGAGACCTTGCCTCTATATTCATTGGTGAGGCCGCAGCCCATCAAGCTGATGTTATCAGATGTAGATGTTTGGCTAAGCAAACTAGTTGCCTTGTTACTAGTAGGAGAATGGGTCGGATCATTATAGCTTTACACGTAAAGACAAGTTTTAGTAAGCCTGGAGATTATAGACGTATGGATCATCACAGGCAGATCCATCTCTGATAGGCACTTGATGTAATCTTGTTCTGGCAGATTCATGGTGAAAATGGCCAAATTTATTGTCATAACTGTTGAAGCTGGGCAGGAACCCAATTCTGAGCTGAGACTGGTTTTGACTATTTGAAGGGGAAGTGATTTTTTCTCTTGCAAGCTCTGGTGCTGATTTCGGCTAGCCTTTGTGATATTTCCTGGATAGCTTTGCTTAAAGTTGGCTTAAAAAAAGTGGGGCTTTGTCCAGTCTGAAACTGGTACTGGAGAACTGAAAAGGTTTCAGCAGAAGACTTGCTTTGCATTGAGACACCCAACCAGAACAGCTCACATAAAACCAAACAAGATGCAATGTCCTTGTTTGTAAAAATCATTGCTGATATGAATGACGTCTATAGCAATGTTCCAAAAATCCCAAATATGATATCTGAACAGAGTGCACTCAGTTTATCAGCACATCTGAGACTGCCATGGCAGCACAGTGCAAATCAGAAATAAGACAGCCATGTCATTGAGAAGAAATCAGATCTGCCATTATACTTTTTTTTTTGCCAATTAACTCTGTTAAAATATACCCCCCAAAAAATGTCAGCATCATGGCATATTCTGAACTGTCTTTCATTCATCATCAGCAATCCTTTGATTGAGGATGATTTCTACCATGGCTCATTAATGGATTTTGAGGCGACTTAAGAGTCCAATCCTTGAGCCACACATCCATTGCAGAAGTTGCAGGTCTTTTTGCAGGGAAAAGAAGGTTGCAGGCCAGGTTTCCTCTCCTTTTCCTTCCTCCACAGTCTCCTCTCTGCTTTAAGGGCAGTTTGCTTTACCCTGACATGGGCTGCCACTTGTGGTTGCAGCACCGTTAGAGTCAGGTGGCAGCCAGCTCCGCACAACTCTTGATGTTGGCATCTGTTTTCTTGAGGTATGCCTTCAGTGTGTCCTTGTAGCACTTCCTTCAGCCACTATGAGATCTCAGGCTGCTGTCAAGCTGGGAATAGAGCAGTTGTTTAGGGAGTTGACTGGACACAGCGTCCAGTCCAGTGGAGTTGGCGCTTGAGGATCACCCACTCAACGCAGCTCACGTTGGATTCAGCAAGGACGCTGGCGTTCATGCAGCCATGTTCCCATTTGATGTGTAGGATTTTCCAGAGGCATCACTGGTGATACCTCTCCAGGCTTTTTGTGATGATAACCTAAATCATCCATGTTTTGCATCCAGAGAGGAGAGTGGAGATGATTGCCTTGTAGACCTGGATCTTGGTATCTTTCTGAAGAAGGTGATGAATAAAGACGTGCTGAAGCGATTTCCCAAAGGAGCTACTTGCACAACAGATCCTGCGCTGGGTCTCCTCATCAGTGTTCACTCTCTGAGAGAGGTGGTTACCGAGGTAGGAGAAGTGCCTCGACTACCTCCAGGGTCTTCCCCTCAATGATAATTTGAGGAGGGTCATATTCCTGTCCCAGGGCAGGCTGATAGAGCACTTCAGTCTTGAAAGAGGCCCAAAGTTCGGCAGGCTTCTCCGATGAGATCCAGCATGGTCTGGAGGATTTCCTCAGTGTATGCAAGGATGGTGCAGCATATTGAAGGTCAAGGATGGTTGTTTAAATCCTAAACTGAAGAACGCCCCCATCCATTCGATATTCATTATTTGCTCTTTCATTATCCTACCTAATAAGTCCTATATTTTTAAACACATCTTGCTTTTTAAGCAAGAAGGTAGAAAATCCTTTTATCTAAAAATCTCCTGGGCTGCATTGCACCAACATGTCAGCATAGCATTTCAGCCAAGAAGACTTTCCAGAAGACCATGTTTTCAGGTTCTATTGATGTTTTCTGCATAGGTAAATATTCACCCAGACATTATCCTGGCAGGGATATCATTCAAGCGATACGTATGCTACTTTACCAAATTTTGTGTTTGCATGTACGGTGGGAGACTTGCTTTCCAGCAGAGAGATTGAGACTGATGATGATGGTGTATATGGAAAATAGTGCACTTAAGCTGTCTGGATTCAGGTGGAGCAGACTGCATGGTTGAAATCGCTCACCTTTGGCATCTGTCACAGTGCACCTAGAGAGAGGAATCTTTTCAGGGCTTATTTTGATTCGGTGGGAACTGAGATGCCTTTTATATTAGCACTTTTGGCTTTGAGGTTTGTGCCCGAGTTAAATTGGTGGCTCTGCATAGGGAAAGTACCTTATCCTGATAGACCGTGTGTTAGTCCAAAGGCCGTGTTAGACAAACAAAGTGGGAGTTCAAGCCAGATGTGAGGTTCTCTAAGCAACTTTAAATCTGCATTGTGATACATGCCATCAGTACATAATCACCATGCTGTTATTTCTACAAGAAATTACAACTGCTCCATGTTTTGTTTTCTCTCACTCAAGTTAGGGGCCCAGGTCTTTCTTACAACCCTTAATCTGAAAGCAGAATGGTTGGGTTCCTCATGGGCTTCTGTATGATTCACATTGCTGTAGTGACATGCTTCACATGCATTGCTCACCTCATCTTCGCAGCCCCCTTGTGAGATGCTGATTTCGCTATGTATGGAGGCAGATTTAAGGCACAAAGACAGGAATGTATCTACTAACCTTGGGGTTGTTGGTTGAAGCCGTGTTGGTCTAAGGACACAGGCAGACCAGGTTCTTTGGGTAGATGTGATGTCTTTTATTACACCAACCTGATAGTTGGAAAAATTGTTCTTTGCAAGCTTTTGGGCACAAACACCCATCTTCAGGGATAGAGAGAGTCTCTTCATAGGTAGCTGCTGCTAGTAAAGGAAAAGGGAAACTCGGGGATCAAAGTTTCTGTTTCAGACTTTGTAAATGAGCTCTTGCGAGTACAGACTATCCGCCCATTCTCCCAGCCTTGACCCTTTCTCATTGTCCCTTACAACTCATCCCAGTTGTCTCTTCATCCCCCTGTCTCTGAAACCCGAGGAAGAAAACCCTGCATTTGACAGCTTGTCCAACTTGATCCCAGCTGTGCAGTTGGTCTAATAAAAGTTATCACCCTAAAAATCTTTGTCTCTCCCATAAATGCCTGGACCATCACAACTGCACTCCAGCACTGCCAGGTTTGTACAACTAATTCTGCCTTTTTTTTTTTTTTAATCAAAGTCTCTTCAGTAAAGAAATATTTTTCTTATGGGAAATGTCACATCCCTTGAGCTCCAAGAAAATTAAAACTTAATCAAATGACAAGGCAGACTTCTGATCCCTTTATGCCTTATACAGTTCAAGTGCAATAAGTAGTGTAGTTGGCTTTATCCATTGCAAATGAAATAACTTTACAGGTTCAAGCTTTCAAACCATAATGTCTTTCTTACAGGGAGTCTTATCCCAATAAATAAATATCTCTTTAAATGCTATGGCATGCTAAGAGACTGAACTCTTCCGTGAACTGTATCTTAAGGCCCTAGGATCTGTTTGTAGCTTGTGCTCAGTCACATCCATGCCCAAGCGTTTCTGCAGTCTTACTGAGTGCTCACAGACGATGGTGTGGGTGCGTGCACATGTGCGCATGCTCTTGTGAATATTTTAAGGCATAAAAAATTGCACATGGAAAACGTTGTGCATCCAAAGCTGTACACACGGAAAGAATGGCCTATCCCAAACTAAGTAATTTTACAGAGTCAAGCCTTCACAGAAAGCTTTAATGCTCAGTTTTTTCACCTGCGTCATTCATGAGGCAGCCCATATACGAAGCATCCTCAATAGCGTGGATTAATAGAGCAACTTCAGAGGATGAGATTCGACCTAGGTATTTATATCATCTCCTACTGACTTCGCTGACTGTACTTGCATAAGAAAGTGTAACCCAAAAAAGGCAAAGAACTGGCAGCATATAAAAAAAAAGCGAAGCAAACAGGAGCAGAAACATTTCTGTAGTAATGCATTACCTATGCAAGGTGGCGAACATGGTGAACACTAAAATACCCTTTCAGATGTAGCTAAATTGACTACAGTATTCTCCTACAAGAAGTAGTACTTTCCCTCTCTGTTGGGGCAAGACACATGCATGTGTACACAGCCTGACAGAAATATGCAGTTTTGCACCTTACTCTAAGCTTACATTTCAGATGGACGCTTTCAAACTGTGCCTCTAAACCCAGGCCCCTAAAATCTGTATTTAGGCACCAAAATAGAAGTGTTTTGGTCTTCGCAAGGCGTTGAACACCCAAAACTGCCAGTCAAGTTAGATCAAGCTGTAAGGACCACGGCCCAGATCCACAAAGTTATTTACACACCTACCTCCCACTGACTTTGCTGGGTCTCAAGTGCCCCAAAGAAATAAGGCATTTGAATACCTTTCTGGAACTGAGCCGGAGTCCTTTTGAAAGATCAGGATACTATCGATGCCTAAGTATGGATTAAAGAGCTTACACCATTCAGGCTCAAAAATGTTGCCCATAATTTATGACAGCAATAAGAATTTTCTAGAGGAAAATATAAACATTTCAACACAATCTAAATTAGTACCAGATGTAAAAGAGAGCCCTTTACATTTGCACTGTACTTTATGCTTTCTAAGCATTTGCACAAATGTTAATTTATGTGATTCTCTCGGTATCCGTGGGAAGCAAGGGCTGTTATGCCTGCTTCCTAAGTGAGAAATGTAGGGCAGGCAGTTGTACTGTCTCAACTAAAGCCATAGTAACAGTTTGGGGGGGGCTGGAAACAAGTCAGGTATCCAGTTCCCTCTTTCTATCCACTGAACTAAATCAGAAATCAGGGATTTCTAACTCCAACTGGAGAGCTCAATTCTCTAGACAGTGCTCCATCTCATACTACGCATGAGGCCAGCAACACTGCCTATAATTAAGGTTGCCCAACACTTCGAGGAGGTGTTCGAAGAGGTGTGAGCACTTTTAAAATCAGTCCTGCATTTCATACTTCAATTGTTTTTTATCGTGCAAACATCTCTTGACCTCGCCAATTGTTTATAAAACTGCGACACTGTCACCGGTTGGGGTGGAAGATTTTTCTGTGCCGGCTATCTACTTTGGGCTATTCTTTAAAAGAAAAGGTGTCAGCCAAAAGAGTTGAGTCCTTTCTGAGAATGAGACTAAGCAAAATGTACCTCATTTTACCCATATTTTTTTTAAAAGTGGCCGGCAGGGGGAGGGGGCTCTTCTTTTGAGAAGGTGTACTTCCCCTCGTGTGTTGGATCAGGAACCGGACAACAAATGACCTTTGTATCAGGTGTGTTGTTTTTTTTTTTACAATCCCTCTGACAACTATCTAGAATTTGGCCAGATTATACGATTAGGGGACGAGGGAAGATGCAGGCATCACATTATGCACCTACTCATTGAAAGTTTACTAGGACTCTGCATCCAAGTTCCCTGAAGTTTCCTTTGGCACCAGACACAAGCTGGGAGCTAAGCAGGGTTTAGTGTGCAATTGCGGACGGCTGGGCTACAGAGAGCCAAGGATGTAGTGAATCCCCCCAGCTGGGCCCAGGCTCTGGGAAGAAGGAAGTTGCTCAAATCAAAGCCCAGAGAGGACAAGAGCCAAGCAGAGGGAGGAGATGGAGGCTGAGATTGACTTAAGATAAAGAGACCAGAGCTGGGAACCAGTGATCTGGGGCAGAGGAAGTGGAAAGGAGATGAAAGATCTGAGCAGGGGGCCAGGATGCCTAGAGAGAACTGATACGGGCCGTGTAAAGAAACGGAGACGAGAAGAGGGAGAAGGCTGCTGCGATGGACGAGGGGTCTCGTCTCAGGTTTGAAGAACACCTTGCATTCAAAACCTAGTCTGACTTTATGCCAACCATGCCGTTGGTCCCACCCCCCCAAAACATTCCTCCTTCTTGTAAAAACTTGTAGTCCGCTTGGTATACCTAAAACACATTCAAAAGAGTCAACCAATGTGGGTTTTTTCAGTCAGTTGATGCTCCTAAAGGTGTTTTGCTTGGCCATTATTAAAGTACTTCAATATGACTTTTTCTCTACTTCCCATCTTATCCAAAGTTTCCAGCAGTTTCTGATTTTGCACAAAACATGCAACAGGTTACCCTGGGTGGGGTAGGGAGGTTGTGCTGGCCCCTGCAGCCTTACCTGCGGGCTGGGGGAGCCGCAAGCGCAGTGCTCCTGCAGCTGGGAGCCCGGCCGGTAGCCGGAGCATAGCTCTGGCAAGCCACGCTTTGGTTTTAGGCAGTGCACGCTGCCCTGTTTTTTTTAAGGCTCAGGGTTTTTTGACCCCGGGAGCTCCTGTAGTCAACCCCCCGCAATGCTGCAAGGTAGCAGCGTGGGGAACGTCTGCATGCGCAACGCGTGGCGCTGTAGACACGTCCAGGTTCATCTGGATGCGGCCGTACAGTCTTTTTGAAGTGCTTTAGGACTGGGTCACTAGAGATGCTTTAGCTGTGTCAGGCAGTCCAGGATTTCCCATTCAGAATTGGAAGCTTGTTTGGAGCTATCAGTGCTAATACCAGCCTCATTCTTCCAGCGTTTCCTACATTTGCATTTTCAAACTGAGACGATCTCACAGAACGGACCTCTGTTTTCATGGAAAGTATTAAGGCATAAATAATGTGCATGTCTTAAGAGATGTTCTTAAGGTGAGTCTAAAGAGCCGGCAGCTGACTAGGTTATCTCGCCTTGAGGCTGACTTGAGAAAGTTGTGGAGATGCATGGTGTCATGTATTGTCTTATCTCAATTCAGTGGATGTGGGAGCAGTTAAAACAATTTCTTCTGAAAATAGGAGGGATATCACCCTGTCTTGCTGTGAGATTGCTCTCTGGCACTATTTTAAACCAAGGGGAATTTCCTGGCATTGCTTAGACATCTGAAAATCGAGGCAAAGGGATTTTGGCGCACAGTGGGTGGACTTTGCAGGCATCCTATTTTGCCCACAGTCATGTTTATGTGTACATAAATGCCTTGATTTATCCATTGTACTAAATCCTTAACATACACTGCCACAGGTGAAACAGCAATAATACCAGATGTGCTACTGACCATCTTTTCCTTTCTCCGCTAAGATCGGCAGTCTGTATTTCCATTGGCATGCGGCATCTCTTCTTAAGGAACCATCCCTCATAGCGTGTCTGATGTGCAGAGAAGAGATCTTGGTGTTTTTAGAGCCCGAGATAGGCAGACTCTTTCTACTGTGTGAACCATAAACAGAATGATTTCTTGCTGTTGTGAAGGGATCCAGAAGATCATGCAGTTTTAAATGACAGCTCGTTCACATTGTGTTCAAATGTAAGAGGCAGATTTATTCAAGACACGCATTTTTCAAAGTGTGCTGTGTGGCCTTCACGGCTCTGTAGCGCTTAGTGGAGGCTGCAAATTCTGCTGATCTTATTTTGGGGGGAAGCCTTTTTATAAGACTATCAGAACTGCCATTTACTGAGACAGGCCATTGGTCCATCTTGCCCAGTCTCCTGTGTCACACGGTGGCAGAGAGTGCATGCTGAAAGGGAGCGTGAGCTGGGTATAACCAGGATTTTTTTCCTGTTCCTTTCTCACTTGCAGCCTCCAGCATTTAGGGTCTAGGAAGTTCTGATTCAGAGGCTGAACCCCTAACTCCCCTGCTCAATAGCTACTAATGCACTTTTCCTCCAAGAATGTGTCCAGTCCCTTTTTGAATCTTGCTAAATGGTCAGCTTCCACATCTGGTGGCAACGGGTGCCACACTTTAATTGCACGCCGTGAAAACGAACTTCTCTTTGTTGTTTTAAAACGTACTACCCACTAGTTTTGTTTTACGATCCCGAGTTCTTGTATTGTGAGAGACGGTCCATAGTAAATCCCTATTGACTTTCTCTTCGTCGTTTAGTACAGTGTAACCTCATAAGTCCAGATATCAAAAATCCAGAATGATCGAAAATCCACCACTTCCCCCCACCACTCCAGGACCAGCTGCCGCTCTCCATCACCCTCCTGGACGCAGAGGGGGAAGTTTGCACTCGGCGGCTGCTGCCATTCACCGCTCTGTGTGCAGCCACTACTCCAGTTTCAAAAATCAAATTTCTGGCAGGTGCTTGGTCCCAAGCACGCTGGATTTATGAGGTTATACTGTATTTTGTAAATTCTTATCATGTCCCTGCTCAAGCATCTCTTCTCTAAACTGAATAGACCTGGCCTCTTTAGTCTCTCCTCATATGGAAGCCCCCCATAACACTCATGATCCTTGTTGCCCTTCTCTGAACTTTCTCTAGTTCTTCTATATCCTTTTTGCAGTGTGGGGACCAAACCTGGGCACATTATTCAAGGTGGGGATCTATTATGGGTTTATCCAGGGACATAATGACAACCATTTTGTTCACAATTCCCTTCGTAATAATACCTAACATTTCGTTTGCCATTTTGACGGCTGCTTTGCGCTGAGCTGACGTTGTTAGCAAACTGTCCACAATGAATCCCAAATCTCTTTCCTGTGTGGTAACAGCTAATGTAGAGCCCATCATCACGTTCCTGAAAAATGTAACTTGGTGCTCATAATCCTAGTTGAAATGCCTTTTAGCTGTATGCACAAAAATGTAAATGATCTGCCCCCTTATAGAAACCTTTAGTCGATAAGGATCCTTGGTCCACAGAATTAAATATGGTTTGATGTTCCTTTCACACTCCTTCCTGGGGTTTTTTGGCTTTCACCTTGATCAAGAAACCACGCTGCTGCTGTTGTGAGTAGTTAATTTTCAAGAGGTCCCGTAGTCCTGATCTGCAACAGGCAAAACCTGTTGGCAGGTCATTCAGGGGTTTGTTTCTTCCGACACCAGCACAGAAAGCCAGGCTTGGCAAAACCGAACCCAAGTGCAACGGTTGTTGTCTTTCATTTTTCCCTTCTTGTTGTTCTTTGACAAGACTATCTCGCTGGTGTCAAAGTCGACTCAGTTCACCAAAACAGCAGCAGTAACAATATCCAGTCTTGGATCAGTGTTTTGCCTCCTGAGATTTGCACGAGTTTGTTTTGCTGCTCTTGAGAGCCAAATGCTTTTACAACCAGCCCTGCCTTTGATATCGCAGCTGTGTGGAAGTTCTAAATTTGGCCTGGCTGGAGTGTGGTTTTTTTTTTGTTTTGAGGACTTTCAGGGCGAGTGTTTCAAATCTTCCTTTCCTGTTCTGTCTGATATCTAGGGATAAACACATACGGACACATGTGCATTCAGTCTTTTGTCCAAAGCGCTGGCCGTAATTCCATCATCTCTTCTGTATGGTCAGTTGCTTCGTAAAATTCAGTGGGTCGAGATTTTGCAAAATACTGGCGACTTTCTCTCTGTTTCTTGGTGCCCGTCGCCATTGTATCTCGGCATGTTGCAGAAAGGTGGCTTATAATTCAGTGATTGACAAGGTTGCAACTCAACGGAGGATGCTTATCTCCAGACAAAACACTTATCTTTAGACCGCGTGTTGCTTTGAAAATGTTGTTTGCAACATGTTTCTGCCTCCAAAGCATCCGCGGGCGCTCTTCCTGAAGTGAATTAACAAAAAAGAAAAAGTTTATATGGAACACAAGTGAAAACCCTGCTTTGTAGGACTGATTTGGAGCAATGGGTTTTGTCCAAAGAATTACTTGCCTTCTGGAAGCAGATCCTTCTCAGATTTTTCAAGCACTGTAAAGAGTTGAAGTTAGGTAAAAAATACCGTTTTACAGAAGTTTGCCACCTCTCCAATGTTAAAATGGTTTAATATTACTACTAGTGACTTTTTTCAGGCACATCCTGTACCTGAATCTTGTGTTTTTTGCAAGCATAAACTGTACGTCGACTGTGTTTGCATATAGCAG